>NC_090938.1:503583984-503887014 GCF_040938575.1 Ambystoma mexicanum
GGACCCGACCTTAACGGCTGGTGTAGACCAGCTGTTAAAGTTGGGACCCGCAAAGGGACCTTGGTGCTAATTGCGGTACCGTAATTAGCTCCTTCCCCATTCCCATTCAGCCCTATGGGGCAAAAATGGGAATGGGGAAGGGCCATGGAGAAAGGTGGAATTACTGCCCCGCCAACCTTGGAATGGGGTGGTAATTCCCCTTTTCTCCATGGTGGTACTGGTATGGTACCGGCGGCAACCATGGTGCTAATAGCACCATGGTTTACTGCCTACCGTGTAATGAGGCCCATAGTCTTCTGTCACGTGAGCCAAGGATGGAAATAGAGTTGAGCATGGAGTCCTAGAACAATGATAGTGAGTGCTTGCACTCCCATATATTCCCAGAGTCAAGAATACTTTGCAAGGCCATGTTCAAAGACAATCTTCATGGCAGAAGGCATGGGTGATGAGAGATGTTGGGCTAATTGGGTGGGGAGGTAAAGTCAAGTCCACCTCCTGGCAAATGGGTCTGAGTGTTAATACACCTACCTGTGCAGGGCGACTGCGGGGTACTAGGGGGCGGGCTCATTCATGGCGGTTGTATCCCCGCCTTAGGTTGTGGGGAAAGCGCACCTTTCTGGGCTCTCTTTCGTGGTGAATGCCTTCTGTCCAAATCAGAGCAGGGCAAGGGTGCCATTGGCGTGACCGCGTAGAACGAGCTTGTGTTCCAAGCCTCATTCTCGCGGCAGCACCCGTTCACGCATGCGCTTCTGCCTTGCGCTCCAAGCCTCACTTTCATGCCGGATCGCTATTTAAGCGTTCCAGTCCAGGTAATCACTGCATCTCAACGCGGTTTGGTTTTCCTTCAGCTTCGCTCACCTACGACCTTGTTGCTGCTTCTTGATCCCTGTCCTTGTGCCTGGTCTTGATCCCTGTCCTTGTGCCAGGGTTACGTCCCTGTTTAGCCCCTTCCTGTGCTGGGTTGTCCTGTCCCTGCCTTCCTGCCTCTTTCCTTCTTGTTCCTTGCCCACTTGTCCTTCCCAGTCCTGCATTCCTTCTGGTCTTCCTTTCAGACCCTTCGATTTCTTCCCCTCTGGTTTTGCCCGATCCCTACCTGCCTTCTTGCTTGGGTACCAGTGGTCCTGGTCATACCTGTTTGCTACATTGAAGAATCTTTTGCTACCTACCTGCATTACTGCCTTGGACATTCTGCTTACTGGCTACCAACCTACCTGCACTGCTGACCTGGACATTCTACTCACTGTTTGCCTGATACATCTACGACCTTCCCTACCACTGCTTGCACTGTTCTGGCGCCACGTTAATATAGGGGAAGAGTCATTTGTGCCGTCAGGAGCTGGCCCCTGTTCAATCCTGTGGGTCGACTCTTTGCACCACATTACTTTGTTCTGTTGACTTAATCGCCTGCTGCCAGCTCACGCCGACCACGACCTGGCTACCCCAGTATGCAAGACCCCTGGAGAAACAGGTACACATCATCCATGTGACGCACAGTTTAACAGATTGAGACGCCTTACTTCCAGTTCCGATAATGAGATGGAAGAATCTCAGGATCTTCGAGATGAGATCAGAGCATTAAGAGCTGAGATGGCGACATTACAGCAGGAGAATCTTAATCTACGTCAGATGGTTGTTCAAGGGACTACTATCAATCCCCAAGTGGAGGCACCATGGCACAAACAGTACCCATGAAATTTGAGGGTGATCCTAGACGAGTGGCTGAATTTTGTAACCACTGTAGGATACACTTCTTGTTCCGGCCATTGCATTTCACTCAAGAAAAGGCTAAGATTGGCTAAATCTTAGGGAATCTGACTGGGAATGCTCTGGCATGGGCTGCTCCTTTGGTATCTGCTAACAGTCGCAGTCTTAGTGATTTTGTGGCTTTTGAAAAAGCATTTCTGGAGGTGTTTCAGTCCCCCAATTTGGCAGCCACAGCACAGAATCAGTTGATGGATTTAAGACAAGGATCTAGTGATATAATCACTTATATCAGCCGATTCCGTCAACTGGCAACCGATTCGCAATGGCCCGAAGTGACCCAAAAGACTTTGTTCAGGCGAGGTCTGAGAGAGGACTATAAGGACAAATTACTTCACATTCCCAAACCAGATACCTTGCAGTCACTTCAGGAGCAAGTCCTACGGATTGATCACAGTTTGGCTGAACAAAGAGGTGAAAGACGTCATCTGGAGAGGTCCTTTCCCAGGTCTCTTCATCAATCAGGTGGAGTAGCAAGCATTCCAGAGATGTGTCCCCAACCTATGCATTTAGGGGCACTTAGAGGACCATTATCAGAGGCTGAGAAGAAACGCAGTAGAGATCTTCTCCTTTGTTTATACTGTGGGGCCGCTGGACATGTTCCCTGTACCTGTCCTTTGCGATCACTCATAAAGTCAGAAAACTAATAGGCCTATCATGTTTGGGGAAGGCAGTGACAGGCCCTTCACCCTCTTCAGTCCTTCCATGTCCTGTGACGACTCTCCCACCCATGCAACCAGTAGCCCTCATGGCTTTGCAGATTGTGGCTACCTGGCAAGATAAGTCAGTTACTGTGTTCGGTCTTTTGGATTGCGGGCCTCAGGCATTTATGTAGATTTCGAATTTGCCAGCAGGAATGGAATACCCTTGTTTGATAAGAACTATGCCAGCCTGGTGGAGGTAATCGATGGCACTCCTTTGGCCTCCGGTCCTGTTCGTCAACATACTGGGATCCTACAACTTCAGATTGCGGAACACCGTGAATTTGTTTCTCTTGATGTGATTAGGTCACCTTCATACCCAATAATCCTGGGTTTACCAAGGTGGTTACATCACAATCCCAACGTCAATTGGGCATCCCGTACCCTGACCTTCACTTCAGATCGTTGTGGTCAGGAGTGTTGTTCCTCTGGGTCTATTATGAAGTCTTCTACGATTGCCACTCAGACGGAGGGAGTGGGTATCCTCTGAGTATGTTCCTTGTCTTCTGTGCCATCTGAATATGATGATTACCATGATGTCTTTTCTAAACCTGGTGCCATTCCCTTGCCACCTCATCGATCTTTCGGTTGTGCCATAGATCTACTGCCTGATGCTGTAATTCCACATAGTAAATTGTATTCTTTGTCTCCCCACGAAAGAGAGGTTTTACAGGAATACCTGGATGACTGTCTTCGTAAGGGATATATAACACCTTCCAAGTCACCTGCGGGATTCACATTATTCTTCCTGAAAAAGAAGGAGGGAACCTTACGGCCTTGTGTGGATTATAGGCAATTGAATGACATAACACGGAAAGATCGATATCCGCTGCCCTTGATACGTAACATCATGGAATCCGTGTGCAATGCCCATGTATTTTCAAAGTTGGATCTGGGAGGGGCATACCATTTAGTACGATGAAAGCCGGTGACAAATGGAAAACAGCCTTCAAGACTCCAGCAGGGCATTTTAAATACTGTGTAATGCCGTTTGGGCTGTGCAACGCCCCGGCTGTTTTCCAACGTTTCATGGATGACATTTTCTCGGATTTGATTGGAGTGTTTGTATGGGTATATCTCGATGATATATTGATATTTTTCAAGGACAGAAAGGAGCATATATGTCATGTGAAGGAGGTTCTTGGTCGATTACATCAAAACCATTTATATGCTAAGGCCAAGAAATGTCTTTTTCATCAGGGGAGCATTGAATCTCTTGGGTATATCATCAGTGAGTCCGGTATACACATGGATCCAGCCAAGATGCGGGCCATCCAAGAGTGGCGACAGCCTCATGATTTGAAGTCCCTTCAGCGATTTTTGGGGTTCACTCATTTTTCCCGACACTTTATACCCTGCTTCTCACACTTGACCACTCCTTTGTCCAATCTGACGAGCAGTAAGACACCATTTGTATGGAATCTTGCAGCGACCAGTGCTTTCGAACAACTCAAGGAGGCCTTCAGCACTTCCCCGATTTTGCATCATCCTGATGAGAACAGGCCGTTCATTGTAGAGACAGACGCATCGGACATCGCCTTGGGAGCTGTTCTACTTCAAGAAGACCCTCAGTCTAAGATAGAATTTCAGGTTGCCTATTGCTCATGGAAGCTAATTTCCAGTGAACGGAATTATGCCATCATTGAAAAGGAGCTCCAGGCTATAAAGGCTGCATTCGAGAAATGGCACCACCATCTACTGGGAGGAAGAATTCCTGTGGAGGTACGCACTGATCATAGGAACTTGCAATATCTGCGTTCATTACAGTGTCATACTCCTCGTTTGGCTCGTTGGGTTTTGTTTTTTTCCCAGTATGGTTTCACCATTGCCTACATTTCTCACTCACGTAACTCGAAGGCTGATGCACTTTCTCGCTCTTTAGAGAACAACATCGAACAAGACCGCCAAGATCAGCCTTTATTTGCTTCAAAACATTTCTTGTTGGTAACCTCTCAGTGTCTGGATACGATCTTACAGGACACCTTAGCAGATCCCAACCATTCCTTGTTGTTGCAACGTCCACAAGTAAGGGAAAGCAACAGCCTGCTATTTTTTCACAATCGATTGTACATTCCAACTGAGGCTCTTCAAACTGCTGTCTTACAGGGTCTACATGGTTCCAAGATTGGAGGACATCGTGGCATTCGGTCCACTCAGGAACTGGTTTCCCGACAGTTCTGGTGGCCAGGATGGGCTACGCAAACCAGGGAGTACGTGGAATGTTGCCCTGTGTGTGCCCAGATCAAGGTTCCGCGAAGAAAACCTCTTGGACTCCTACAACTAACCGAGATTCCACCTTATCCTTGGCATACTATTGCTACAGATTTTATAGTGGAACTTCCGCCTTCTGAAGGATATGCTTGCATCATGGTGGTCATTGACTGTTTTTCTAAATTGGCCCACTTTATTCCCTTCCAGAAAGTTCCCTCAGCTGGTAGCATGGCTCGTGTTTTTCTGCATTCTATTTATCACCTACATGGGCTTCGTGAGAAGATCTTTTCTGACCGCGGATCCCAATTTATTTCTGTCTTTTGGAAACAACTTTATCGCCACTTGGGTATTCAGCGTGCTCTCAGTTCTGGCTATCATCCACAATCCAACGGCCTGACTGAACAAACCAATCAAACTTTGGAACAATACTTACAATGCTTCCCAATCCAACTGGGCTGAACATTTGGACCTGGCGGAAGTGGCCTACAACACCTCTGTACACTCTGCTACCGGAATGAGTCCTTTCTTTTGTTCCTCAGGCCTTCATCCTAAGTTGATACCATTCCATCCTGTTCTTTCCAGAACAGTTCCTTCTGCAGATCAGATGGTTGCAGACATCCAGAGGAATCAGGTCCAGGCCACTGGTGCCCTTGCTAAGGAACGCAAGAGCATGAAATCGCAGGCTGATAAGAGACGGAGTCTTGAGCCTGCATTCCAGGTTAGGGATATGGTATGGCTCTCCTCCAAGGATTTATCTGTACATAATCTCCCAACGAAGCTTGCACCTCGTTTTCTTGGGCCTTTTCAGTGATAAAACGGATCTCCGCTGTGGCATTCAAGTTGGGTCTACCTCAGTACTGGCGGATTCACCCCGTTTTTCATGTAACCCTGTTAAAACCATTTCGGTCAGATCCTTATGGTCGTTCCCACTCATGACCTGCTGCTATTGATGTTGGGGGTACCCCGGAATTCGAGGTGCAAGAGATCTGTGACTCCTGTTACTTTCGGGGTACACTCCAGTTTTTGGTGGACTGGAAGGGGTACCCCGCTTGTGACCGTTCTTGGGAACCCTGCGGGAATGTGCATGCTCCTCGTCTGGTACGGGAGTTTTTTCTTAGGAATCCCTGGAAACCGGGTGCCCCTGGTCTTTCTGGAGGAGAGCATAGTGTTAATACACCTACCTGTGCAGGGCGACTGCAGGATCCTAGGGGGTGGGCTCATTCATGGCGGTTGTATCCCCGTGTACTGGAGAGAAAGGCGATCTCTGAACGGGCTCATGAGATTCAGAGCTTGCCCCCCGGCACCTTAAAATAAGATAGCCGCACCTCGAGGAGGATGGGGTGCGGGATTCTCTTACGCCAATCAATAAGGACAACTCAATGGTTTGGCAAAGGGAAGTCCATTTAATGTCAAGTACAAGAAACGGGGAATCAAATGGAAATCAGCAGTGTTGCGATCGCCTCTCTCGCTTCAACTTCCAAATTCTTCATGCAAGCAGAAACATTTATAGCAAATTCGCGTCATCATTGACGTGTAAAACTCATAAGTTTGAAATGCAATTCTATTGGTTGGAAAAGGTAACTTAAGTATAGGTGCTATATCTGTATATGGTAACAGAGCGTAAGGATTGGATAACTCTTATCGGGTGGGCGTCTACGCCCATCCTTCTACATCACTCGTGCTACACGTCACTACAACTACGACGTCTGATTGGTTCTACAACCTATAGGACCCTAGATTATTTGGTTCATTGTGATTGGGTGGGTTATACCCCTAGGCATAAATCTCCACTTTAATTAGCAGCATGCAGAATGGATACCCAGGTGCCTTGTGCCCCAAGATTCACCCTGCCTCCCTTCCATTAATCAGTGCTTTAGGGCTATGTGTCAATTAGTTGGCTGAGGATGGCCTCAAAACTGTAGCTTCTTATCAAGAAACGTTATGGCATCCTCGGGTTCTGGGTGACCTCAGACGTTGATGCCTCTTTGTGCTTGGCTGGTCATGTGTCTGTTCACCGTGAATCTGCTTCATTTTCCTTCTTTCGTACATTTGATTATTTGTACAGCCTCGCCACCTGCCTGGGGCCTCTTTATCTCGACCTTCACTGGCTGGCAGTCATGCTATGAAGTTTCGATTCTTCAGAGTTGCCTCTCGCCTCCCTTCCTGGTGTTGACCTCGAATTCCCAGGCATGAGCTACTTCTTACTGAGTTTCGATTCCTCTCTTCCCTTCTGGTTTTAGCTGGAATATGAATCTCGGCCTTGTTGGCCCCTTGAAGCCTGGGCTTAGTTCTTCTTTACACAATGGAGTCACACTTGTGTAGCATGCTTCATTGAGGTAGATATATATAATTGGCGCTTGCCGCTCTATTCTTCTACTAAGCATTGCAAGCAGTATCGTTCTCTTAGCTTCTTGTGTTCCAAGCCTATTTACAGGCATTTCAGTAAGTTTACGTGTGTTCATCTCACTTCATGGTTATGTTTCTTTATATTAACATTGTTTCTTCTTACACGTCCATCACATCGTTACTCTTAGCGTTTCGCCCTTATGTGTCAACTTTCGTTCACCGTTTATGTTTATGTTATTCTTTTCGTTTGTCATTTATGTGCATCTATACGACTGTCTAGGCTCTTTTCTTGTCACCATTTGTCCTCCATTAAGGCTCTTTCGGTCTCTTCAGGGACAGCCTGTAGGTAGTCTTTTTTTCGTGTAAGCCGCTGGTACGGTTGTCTCAGTGGGTACCTAGCTGCCCGTGGTTGTCTGGTTATAGGCACTTCGACAGGTCTTGCATTTCTGATGGGCACTGGGCAGAGGCCTAGAATGGCTCTCTGTTGGTTAATTTGTTCCTCATACGTCACATATCTTGGCAAGTAAGTCCCTGGTACCTTGAAATGGGGGGCTGGGGTGTAGGCTATGTCTGGGACCTCCTCTACACTCCCCCCCCCTCCGGTCGTTTCATCGACCACTTCTGCATCCTCCTTTGGGTTCGTCTTACTTGGCTCTTCTGCTTCTTTGTCATCATTTTCTAGGGTTGTACATGATTGTGTGAACGTATGTATCTTTGGTGTCCATATTTTTATCACTCCTTTCAGGCTTCCTGCTGTCTTTACATGTTCATCTTTGTTCCAGGTCATTAGCTGGCATTGTCCATTTGGGCTGCAATAGATCCACTTTCCTTCGTATTTTTGTTGTTTTCTGGGATACACAAACTTTGTTCCTTCTGGTGCAAATTTGCTAGCCCTTACCCAGTCTCTGATTTCTTCATCAGTCAGGTCTCTGGGCTTCCATCCTGGTTTGACATCAACCATGATTTTCATCCCAATGGCTTTCTTTGCAGTTTTCTGGCATTGTGTGATGATTATCTTGATAACACAAAATCCTAAAAGTATCATAATTAGCAGGGCTCCCAGAATCTTGAATATGTCTGCCATACATTGTGGGACCCATAGAAATAGTGTTCCAAACCAGCTGTCATCATCAACCTCGTCAGTTTCGTTGATCATCTGGTTCTGCAGGTTTGTCAGCATACTTATGGCTTCTGTTAAAGTTTCATTTTCTTCATCATGCGAAGGTATAAACATGCAACATGATTCCCCGATTTTTGCGCAAACACCTCCATCCATTGCAGTGATCATGTCGAGTACATATCTGTTCTGGAGGGTCATCAATCGGATTGCTCTTAATTCTTCTTTGATTGCGTTGAATCCTTTTATGGTGGTGTTGATGGTCTGCAATAACTCCCATCTGGTTATCTGCAACCATTTTGTATTTACTCCAACTTGGATATTTGGCAAGCGCATTGTTGTGAATACTAATGAGGTGAGGCTAAACACCCTGTGTTCATATGGTATTGCATAGAATGCTTCTTCTGATTTGGCAGAAAAGTAATTCTCTCTCTTCATTCGGGATACCAGTTCCACAGACCTCCTCTTCCGCATGTGAGCATCTGCCTTTGGGAAGCTGTCAATACTCAAGTCACTTTTTGTGATCACTAGTGCAGGAACGTGGACGTTCACTATCGTGCATATGCCTCCCCAGTTTTTCGGCAACCTTAGGTATGATTTGGATTCACAAGCCCAGTAATGATCCATAATTACGGCGGTTCCGTGAGTCATACCTGGAGCTTCAAAGATGGGTCCACAGTTTTGATTCTCTCACATCTTCCTCGTGCCATTGTTCCTAAAGCACAATTTCGGGCTTTCCAGTGGCACTATCTGCAGGGGTCCTCCTCTGTCTTCGACCCATGTTAGTAACTTCACCAACTTTGGCCATAGAGGTTTGCACAGTTTTGTGAGTTTTCTATTGCCTCCTTACAGGCTCCACGGACCATCCATGCTCGGCATATCACTTCTCCTGCTTCCCATCCGTCTGGTGATAGCACTGTTCCCCATATTTGCATTTGGCCTCTGTTCTTCCAAATGTTGGCTTCTTCTGGAGTTTTTCCTTGGACGTTCAGTCTCGGGTTTATCTCCCATTTTGTTGCTGCTCCTTGTGCTTCTGGCTTTGCATACATAATCACATGATTCTTGGTATGAGCTATGTTTCTTGTCTTGATGTCTTGGATATAGTCATCTTCATCAGGATATGCTTTCTCTGTTGCCCATAACAGTGAGGCATCTCTTCCCATGTACTGTCCTCTGGTGTTGCACATTGCTACAAACAGTGTGCTGTCGGGACATCAATTTCTACAGCCACGAAGATCTTGGATTTTACCATGCTGTACAGTAGAAGTGCACAGACGTAACATTCTCCTTCAGCTATCTTCTTCCGACCTCTTTCATGTGTTGGTACCAAATGTTATTTCCTAGATGTGCTGTGCTGTCCAGGTAATTATTCAGTTCATTGTTATCTTCATGTGGGTTTCTCTTGATTCTTATTGTCCTTTTGTAGTCTGCTATAATTACATCTCCAAATGCGTCAGTGTGACTTTTCCTTGCTTCTTTACGGTCGCCTTTATTATTTTCAGAGACTGGTTGTTCGGTAGGCAGTCTCGTACTTTCTGTTGTCTTTGTTCGGGGTTATGCAGCCGTTGACAGTTGCCCTTGTTCGTGTGCATTCAATGTGTGTGTGTCGTGGCCAGTGCTGTATTTTCATTTATTCCGTGCTGACCCTGTCTCCAGCTTTTCTCTTCATTCATTACCTTAAGTGTGTATGAATCACTACTAATTACATTCGGTTTTAGTTCGTCTATCTTACCATCAGACTTTCTAGGAACTGGAATGACTATATAGGGTCTAGGTGCTTTCGTGGGATTCATACGTACATTATCTGGTGGGTGCACTGAAATAGGAGCGCGTCGTGCACCAATAAAGAATGCAGTTCTGATAGTTAGTGACTGGAAAACAATAATAGTCACTATGCATAAACACATAACTGTTCGATATGACAATTTGCAGCATTTTCTTCCAGGGAAGTGTGGGCGCCCCTCTGTTCGTGGGAGAACCAGGTTACTGTTCTGGGCCCCCATTTCGATCATATCAATTGTTAAATTTCTATTACTTCTTTTTCCCATTTACTCCATTATCGTCTTTCAGAAAGTTTGTAACATAAAGTGTCTTGTGCTTCGTGAGTGGCCCCCCTCTCGAGGTGACAATTGTCTCTGGTTACGGGATGCAGTTCCCTTGCTAAACTATGGAAAAAGATTACACTAGCCCCTTTGGTGAGTCACATTCATTGAGCATATTCGAAATAGGTAAATTCCCAGTCCAGCCCCTGAATTTGCTTTCGTCCGGAAGACATGCTGGGTTCTACTCAATGCAAAATTGAAGGAATATCAATCACTTCAATTCAGAGTCAGAAAAATTAAAATAAAAAATAAAAAATTAAAATAAACATAAAAATAGACGGTGGAGTCCTCGTCTCTGCTCTCTCGGTCTGTCCCTCGGCAGAACGATGAAGAACTGTGTCTCTATCTCCTAAGGAGTCGATGAACATTAGTGTTTTTAATCTGAGCTACAGTGGCATGCAAGAGCATGTTTAGCTGAGTACTCTTCAATGGATCTCTGAGGAATGTGAGTACGTCAACATTGGTTGGTCTCCTCACTAGCTCTGAAAAGTTCTCAATGAGGTGAAAGAAGACATGGTATGCATATGTGCTGTCTTCTGGTGATAACGACATTCGTCCTGTTTTGCTGGGTTCGGGATCACAGACCTTTCTTTTGACATGAACAGTCTTTGCACTTTCCTGCGGCGTGGATTGCGACCACGTAGTTGAGCTCGATCCACAGTTTGTTCAGATATTCATTGTTTCTTGGATCTCTAATGTACGTTAGTGTATCCGTGGTTCTCCTGAGGAGTGCTGGGCACTCCTCTATGATGCGAAAGAAAAGCGTGTACGTGAGTTCATCAATGATCACCTGTGATGGAAGCATTTGTGTCCTTATCACTGTGTTTGGGCAACTCAGCGACGGCTTCCGCGATGACAGTCAGCAGTTGCCATATTACTTTCTTATTAGCAGGATCTCGTATAAAGTTTTTGACACTGGTGACTCTCCCTACAAGTGACGGGTACGATATTACCACTAGCTGAAGTAGGTGAGTACATCCCATGTGAGATTTCTGCTGGGAGATACCATGAGTTCTTGCAAAACAAGGTCTTGGTGTTGGTTGCTTCAGGTGACTGTGTGATGCTCTTTGAATGAAATGTCTTTGCTCTCAGTCGATCAAAGTCTTGTTTTCCACTAATGTATGAGTGTGGCTTATTTCAAAAGTTCAAGTCATTAAACGTGTTGTGGCTTAGATGCGCACTTGTCTTCAAAACCCTACAACTGAGAAGCATAGAGTGTCCATTATGTCCTTATGCGCCTTTGGCTTAGAGGAACTGTCCAGTTTAAGCCACAACTTGCAACCGGGTTCTTTTTCATGGTTTTCCTGCTCATGCGTCCTTCTTCCTCGTCATGGCTCTCGTCTGCAAGTGCTGAGGTTCTTCCCCGTTGTCTGTAGTTTCTTCACGTTGGGGTGCAGCTAGAGGGATCTTGCCAATATAGGGTTTAATGTCATTGAGGACGATCCATGCTCTCCTGCCCTGCAGTTTGACGGCTGAGGGAGTGCAGTCCTCTCTGATGAACGGGCCGTTGAATCTTGGCTAGTCCCACCTTTTCCTTGTGTGGTTTCTTAATAGCACTGCATCACCAGGGAAGATGATTGGCGCCCATAGACCTATAACTGTGTCTGTTTCAGCACCTCCTGCTGGGTCTTGTGCTGTGCTGCACCCTTTTAGTCGTCGCTGTACTTGGTCTGTAACGATAAGAAGGCTTGATGTCATGCATTTCAGATATTCTGACAACTCGGTTCCCAGGACCTCTTGGGTTGACTGGGTATCACATCTAGCTCTATCTCGTAGGGTACGGGGGTCCTCATTCTCCTTCCCGTGACTATCTCATGCGGCATGAGATGATGGTTGGAGCCGGGTTGGTTCCGAAGAGCATACAATGCCAGTGGTAGACAGTGCAACCATCTTTTTTGTAGAGTAAGCTTCAACTTGGCTATCCTCTCCTTTAACAAGCCGTTGAGCCTCTCACAAACACTGGTACCTTCCGGATGATACGCCAACGAAAACATGTGCTTTATACCAATCTGCTCAAAGACAGAGTTTACAAAATGAGCCCCATTGTCTGACCTTATCACCTCACACACCCCCCATCTAGGAACACTTCCCTCACCAGGAATTTGGCAGAACAGGTTGAGTCTGGGTGTGTACAGGGACCTCCTTCTATTCATCTAGAGAATGGACACACCACAACAATAAAGTACTTATACCCGTTACATACTTAAATCATGTCGACATAATCAATATGCAAGTGCTGAAAAGGCCCATTTGGCCGGGGGATGACTCCTCTCACTACTTTTAATGTGTGCCCAGTGGTGAATTGCTGGCAGACTATGCAGTTCACCATGAAGAATGCGACATGCTCCGCTAAATTCGGTATAAACCAGTCTTCTGCGAGTGTTGCAGCAAGATTTTCTTTTGACATCTGTAATGGATAATGCAGTTGCTCCAATGCTATCTTTAGTAGGGCTACCAGCATTACTGGTTTACCAGTGCTGTCTTGCCTCCACAATCCGTCAGAGGGGTTTAAAGAACACACTTGACGCTTCCACGGGTTCTTTTCGTCCTGTGGTGCCTCCTCTTGAAGCTCCATCAGTTGAGTCTGCCCCATATTACTATAAGCCTGTGGTGTGGCTCGTGCTACCATCATTTGTTCATGGGTGTGTGCCACTTCTACTTCCATGATCGTTTCACTCTTGGATGCCACACGCTTGGCTTCCGTGTCTGCTGCATGGTTTCCACGTGACACGAAATCTGTCCCGTGAGTATGGGCGGTGCATTACACGACCGCTATGCCCACTGAGAGCTGTAGTTCCTTGATCAGCCTGTCCAATAAGTATGCGTGCTGCACTGGCGTGCCGTCCGCTCGGAGGTAGCCCCTCCTTTTCCAGCACGCTAGTCCTGCGTGCACTGTGGACATCAGATAGGCAGAGTCACTGTACACCGTTACTTCATGGTCTGCATGATTCTCAATGGCGAGTATCAACGCCAATAATTCTGCAACCTGTGCTGAATAATGAGATGGTATTCGTTCACTAACGAGTACTTGAAATTCTCTGTTTGCTATGTGTTTCATTACGGCAACGCCCGTATATCTTTGTCCGTCTTCTTGGTCGATTCTTGATGAACCATCAATAAAACGACCTCACCACCTGCCAGGGCATTTTCTTTCACCCTGGTGATTTCATCATAGAATTCTTCATAATTTGCACAGTCATGTATCAGCTCTACTTCAGTGACTGGCTCTGCTATGAACGTGGCTGGGTTCACTGTTTAACATTTAACTATTTTGATCGATGGATTTGATATAATCACCTCATAGGCAGAGGCCCTCTGAGATGTCAGTGTACCTTTTGGTTTCTCTAATATGGCAAATAATGAGTGCTCGACGTATAACGTCATGGAGCATCTCATTACAATAGTTGTCACCTTCTCTATGGCGAACGCTGCGGCAGCTAAACTTTGTTCACATGTGAAGTGGCCTCTCATGACTGGGTCCAGGTTCCCACTACAGTACGCCAGGGGCTTATACCCTAATGATGTTCTTTGGGCGAGCACTGCCGTCATAACTCTGCCATCTGTGTGAGGGAACAGGTAGAATTCCTCTGCATAATTAGGAATCTCGAGAACTGGGGCCATGCAAATTCCTCTCTTGAGTTCAGTAAACCCTTTGTCCACAACCTCAGTCCATTCAATGTTTTCCTTTGTAACCTGGGCCTTCTTTAGGGCCTGGAGCAAAGGCTTGATATACGAGCTGTAGTCGAAGACCCATGCTCTAACATAATTGCACAGGCCTAAGAAGCTCTGCATTTGCTTTATCGTGAGTGGCTTTGCCGTGTTCATGATAGCTTCAGCCCTTTCTCGGGTTACCTTTTTCCCTTCATGTGAGATTAGCTGGCCTATGTATAGCACCTCTTGTTGACAATATTGTAACTTTTCTTTGTCAACCTTATATCCTTTCTCTGCCAGTATAGTCAATAGCTGGATCGAATCGCACCTGCATTGCTCGTCAGTGGTGCTGCAGATCAGAATGTTATCCACATACTGCAAAGCAACACTGTCTACTGCAATGCTGCTTAGGTCCATTTGCAGAACTCCATTGAAAATGGATGGGGACTCACAATACCCCTGTGGCAATCTCGTGCTCTTCAGACGCATTTGTCTGAACGTAAATGACGTCAGATCTTGCGAGTTTCGGTGTAACGGGATTGAGAAAAAAGCATTTTTCAAATCAATCACTGTGAAGTATTTCGCCTCGATCCGTATGTTACACAAGATCATAGATGGATTAGGGACTATAGGGAACTCGGCTTCAACAATATTGTTCAATGCTCTTAAATCTTGGATTAAACGCCACGACCCTCCCTTTGATTTCTTGACAGGGAGAATCGCTGTATTGCAGGGTGATTCTGACATCACAAGGATGCCCTGATCCATCATGGCGGAAATTGTCTTCGCGATCCCTTCATCCGCTTCTCTGGACATGGGATATTGTCTTTCTCTTGGTGAAATTGCTCCTGGTTTCAGTTTAATTTTCACTTCTCCTGCCCCTTTCAGGAGGCCTACGTCATAGGGTCCTGTAGTCCATACTGAGACAGGCACCTGGGCCATATCATCATCAAAGTATGCGGGGTGGATCAGCGCCAACATCATTCTCTGAGGCACTTCTCGTTTGATCATTTTGACCCAGAATATGAGACTTACTTCTACCCTGATCTCTTCTAAGTCAGGGTGCTCTTCGAACAGATCATCATCGGTGACGTCAGTCACTCAGCACCCTTCTTCAATGGCGATAATCTCACACCATTGTCTGCCTTCGTCGTCAAACCCTTCGACCATTACTACTTTCCCTTCTGCAATATGTATCGATAAGGGAAATACTTGTCCCTCTTCTTCATGCATTGGCCTGAATAGGAACTCATCAGGGGTTCTCATAGTTCTATGTGCGAGGCCTGGCAATCCCGCAGTAAGCACACACACGCCATATGCTAAGACTTCTGGTTCTAATGGTATTGCTCTCATGGCTATGCGTCCCTAGTATGCTCTGATTATTTTGCACACATTCGAATAATGCATACCTGGAGTGGAGCATACTATGCCCTCCTCTGTGAACGATATAGTCATATTCAACTTTGTCATTAAGTCTCGACCCAAAATATCTACTGGGGTCTGACGTGAATATAATAAAGGTACATTCATTTCGCACTCTCCTACGGAGACTGGGAGATTATCCGTAAAGGGAACTCGACTATGAGCTCCTGTAAAACTCTGTGTATCTATGGCCCGACCGGACAGGGAAAACTTGCCTTCTCGTATGCACAAGCGTGTTGCACCCGTGTCAACCAAGAAGGAATTTTCTTTCCCCCCTATGACGACATTTACCCATGGTTCCCTGTTAGGACCTGGTGTCACTGATAGGATAGAACACATCAGGGTTCCCAGCGAGCTGCCCTATTTCATGTATAAGTCGGTCCACTGTACACTTGTGGAGTTCCTCCATTTCCAGGGTTGACTCCCCCTCTGGGGTTTGTTCCCTGGGACATTTACGGTGGTGTCTGTTGGGTTTGCCCTTGTGGCAGGTTCCCCATGTTCGAGGGTTGAACCCCTTTCTCTGTACCTTGCTGCAAGCCGGGTGCTTGCTGCTGCACTGTGTGATTTTGTGCACCGCCCTGTTGTGGGATAACAGGCGGATTCACCATACCTGCTCCCCCTCCTTGTCCATTTTGCCATGTGCCTTGGCTTCTGCACGCGTGTGCCACATGCCCTGTCATACCACACAGCCAACATACTGGTGGTGGTCGGGCTATCTGTCCATATGACATATCTGGATTGGCCATCTGCACGCTTTGAAAGCCTCCTTGATTATTCTGGAAACCTCCTTGATTACTATGGCATCCTCTTCCTCTGAATTCCCGTCCTCTCGGGTAAAATCCAGTGTTACCCTGATTATTCTGTGATGGGTTAGTCGCCTGTTGTACATTCGATTCAGCTGGGCTGGGCAGCATAGCTCCTTCGAGAGCATACTTCGAGAGTTTCTTTTGCACCAGCTTCACTTCCTCACCCTTACGAGTTGCCTCCCTTTTCCGATTCTTTTCTTGCAGCAATCTACAGTAATGTGCAATCGTCAACTGTATTTCAGCCCAAGGTTTAGCTTCTACTCCCACCACTTTCTTGAGCTGTTTTTGTACTGGTTCTGGCAACCCTTGGCACAATATATGGTAGAATACAGGAATAGATTTCTTCCAAGTTTCATGCGTTACGAGCACCCACGCTTCTTGGAAATTCTGGATATAAATCAACGGATCTTCTGACTCCTTCATTTTTTGAGTCATTATAGCTCCCATATCGGAAGTGTCTGGTACAATACTCGTAGTGCATTCCACACCGCTGCTCTACAATTATTAAATGGCGCTCCGTCATGGGTAGTGTTAATTATGGTCACACCAGGGTACCCTGTTCTTTTCCACACATCGTCTGCTCTCTCACCAAGTATGGCGATCAGGAGACCCTTAACATCCCCTATAGCTAACGTGTCACCCCCTGTCATTTTTTCTAACTCGTGTATCCACTTCCCGGCTCCCGATGCCAACATTGGAAGCTTGTTTTTCAGGTTTTCTCTGTCCATGTGTGGCCATGGAATATATTGTAGTCTTAGTCCCCCTTTTTCTAGTAGCGGGAATTGGAATGTGCAGTCCTCCTTCTCTGTCCCCATAGCTCTCCTATCTATCGCTGGGGTAACATTTCTGCATCGCCGTCTACCTGGCAATGTCCTCAATCTGTCTACATAGGCAGGTACTGACACCCCCCTCTGACCGTGGGGTGTTCCTTCATGTTGGCCAGGCTGAGCGGCAGACTCTGATGCCCTAAATGCAGACTCACTGGCATCTGACCATCGTACCCATTTGTCCCTTGGGAGCCACTTCTCATACCATCTCCCTTCTTTGTGTGCCTCATCCACTATCTCCACACCAGAGTCAGACACTGATTGTTCCCAGTTCACGCAACTTGTTGCGTCATCATCAGTTTTTCTGATTTCTAGTCTGTCCAAAGACAATCTTCCGCTCCCACTACTTCGGGTGACCTCCCCTGTATCATATAATTGAGTGCTCTCCAAGCGCTCGTTTTCCCCTATCCCGTGGTATATCGGCTCCAACCCCATTTCATTATATATTTTATCGATCGTTTCCCCGATGCATCTGTGCCGAAGTCATCTTCGATATTCGCCCTACTCGAGCCTGGTACTGAGTCGTACGCAGGAAAGAATTCTTCAATATCTTTCCATTCTACAACCGGATTAGGTTTTTCAACTTCCCGCTCCACATATTCAAGATCGCGTGCCTTCTGTCTATGCTTACGTTCTATGTCATCGTCAACTTCTTTGCGCTTCCTTGCTTCTTCTCTGACCTTATCTTCTTCCCTTCTCCTTTCATTTCTACGTTCATCTGCCCTTTGATTTTCCTCATCTTTTCGCCTCTTGATCCTTTTCTTCCGTACTCTTTGCTCTTCTTCCAAACTTTTCTGATTCTGTCTATACCGGTCATAGGCTGCCTTCTGTTTGCGATTGAGCTGTTTTTCTTGCTCTTCGTGATATAGCTGTTCTCGCCTCAGCCTATCTTTCTTTCTTATTCTCTCGTCCCTTATTTCCTTTTCCTTTCTTTGTGCCTCATCAGACCTCTCTCTCGGTCTCACATCATCACTTCATCTACCATCTAGTTTCAACAGTATCTGTCCTCCCAACCATTCGTCTTTTGCGAATGCTATCTCATCCATTCTGTCTTCACTTCCTTTCCACTTCTTTCCTTCTCTCTCTTTATCGAGACATGCACTAATCTGTGCCTGGTCCTTTCTCTCATTATCGCCTCTCTCCTTGTCCCTCGGGACTGCGGAGGTAAGATTAATTTCCTGCTCCTTCTCCTTGAGTTTGCCACTACTGTACGTAGGTGACTCATTCGCGGGGTTGCTATACCCCGTGGCTGCTTTAAGCTCCCTTAGCGGGTAGAGTCCTTCTGGTTTACTTCCCTCGATCGCTGGCTCAGACGGGGCTGGTGGCGCGGTAGGCGTCTCACCCCCCTCCATGCATATGTTTAATATCCAGTCTGTGGGTGGCTCTTCCTCCTTCGGCTGCTCAAACATTTTCCAAAGTTCAAGAACATCAAGACGTTTCTCTAGTTTTTTACCTGTATATGTGGCATGCAGGTAAGTCGTCATATGTTGTAAGACAGCTTTAGATAAGGACCCGTTATGTGGCCATGCCATAAGCATCTTGTGGGCGGTACCCTTAACCCATTCCGCACTATACTTCTTCAGCTTGGGTGCATATTTAGGCAATTGCTTGCATAAGTGGGCGAGTGGGGTTATCTCTTCCATGCTTGAATTCCATTACCAACAATATTTTCATACATGTTTAATACTTACAACAATATGAGCGAGCACCACATACGCAAGCTTCAATCCAATCTTTTCCCGCCAAAATTCTATATCATCAATTTACTCAAAACATCAATCCATGTGCGATTCCCTCTTAGTTACAAAATCGCTTAAAAACCAAACTTCATTTCAAACAATCAATGATACATTTCTTTACAATTGACATACAACACAACACACACGACAGACACTTGACAGACTAGACAGACACCAGCTGGACATATATCTTTGCCTTCAAATCACTACCCCAACACAGAGTTTAAACAAACTCCTTTTATGACGTCTTTAATCGTCATCGTAGCCTATTTGTCCCCTATTATGTGGGCTCTGAGTTCACGTTTCTTCTGGTGGTGTATTAAAGTGCAGGAACAAGGCAAATCCTCTTTAATTTTTTATCTCAGGTGTTCTTCCTGGTATCCTCTGCTTTTTCTCTCGGGTGCCCTCCCGGTATCCTCTGCTTTTCCTCTCCGGTGCCCTCCCGGTATCCTCTGCTTTTTCTCTCGGGTGCCCTCCCGGTAACCTCTGCTTTTTCTCTCGGGTGCCCTCCCGGTAACCACTGCTTTTTCTCTCGGGTATCTATCCCGGTAACCACTGTTTTTCTCTTATACTCAAGTCATTATCCCCTTATTCTCTCACCGCGCGCATGTTTCCTCTCTCGATCTTTGGGATCACTGCCCCTCCTTTACTGCCTCTTCCGGTTGTTTCGTCCGATCAGCTGCCCGTAGGGATGAGAAGGGTAATGCTTTGAAAGGCAGGTTCCTTCAGACCTACTGCAGTTTTTCTTTTCTGTACTTATACTATCATTTTCTACGGGAAGCTTCTCAGTCTACTTCAGCCACATAGCGATGGACTCATATTGCCGAAGACCTAGAGTTACTTTGTGTCGACGGGTCAATAGGTGTCTTAGTAATAATTAATCAATAGTTGATGGCCAAGAACCATCCTCGTCGCTACCAAGTGTACTGGAGAACGAAGCGATCTCTGAACGGGCCCATGAGATTCAGAGCTTGCCCCCCGGCACCTTAAAACAAGATAGCCGCACCTTGAGGAGGATGTGGTGCGGGATTCTCTTACTCCAATCCAATCAATGAGGACAACTCAATGGTTTGGCAAAGAGAAGTCCGTTTAATGACAAGTACAAGAAACGGGGAAACAAATGGAAATCAGCAGTGTTGCTATAGCCTGTCTCGCTTCAACTTCCAAATTCTTCATGCAAGCAGAAACTTTTATAGCAAATTTGCGTCATCATTGACGTGTAAAACTCATAAGTGTGACATGCAATTCTATTGGTTGGAAAAGGTAACTTAAGTATAGGTGCTATATCTGTATATGGTAACAGAGCGTAAGGATTGGATAACTCTTATCGGGTGGGTGTCTACGCCCTCCCTCTACATCACTCGTGATAGACGTCACTACAACTACGACGTCTGATTGGTTCTACAACCTATAGGACCCTAGATTATTTGATCCATTGTGATTGGGTGGGTTACACCCCTAGGCATAAATCTCCACTTTAATTGGCAGCATGCAGAATGGACACCCAGGTGCCTTGTGCCCCAAAATTCACCCTGCCTCCCTTCCATTAATCAGCACTTTAGGGCTATGTGTCAATTAGTTGGCTGAGGATGGTCTCGAAACTGTAGCTTCTTATCAAGAAAAGTTATGGCATCCTCGGGTTCTGGGTGACATCAGACCTTGGTGCCTCTTTGTGCTTGGCTGGTCATGTGTCTGTTCACCGTGAATCTGCTTCATTTTCATTCTTTCATACATTTGATTCTTTGTTCAGCCTCGCCACCTGCCTGGGGCCTCTTTATCTCGACCTTCACTGGCTGGCAGTCATGCTCTGAAGTTTCGATTCTTCAGAGTTGCCGCTCTCCTCCCTTCCTGGAGTTGACCTCGAATTCCCAGGCATAAGCTCCTTCTTACTGAGTTTCGATTCCGCTCTTCCCTTCTGGTTTTAGCTGTAATATGAATCTCGGCCTTGTTGGCCCCTTGAAGCCTGGGATTAGTTCTGCTTTACATAATGGAGTCGCACTTGCATAGCGTGCTTCATTGAAGTAGATATATATAATTGGCACTTGGAGCACTATTCTTCTGTTAAGCATTGCAAGCAGTATCGTTCTCTTAGCTTCTTGCGTTTCAACCCTATTTACCAGCATTTCAGTCAGTTTACGTGTGTTCATCTCACTTCATGGTTATGTTTCTTTATATTAACATTGTTTCTTCTTACACGTCCATCACATCGTAACTCTTAGCGTTTCGCACTTATGTGTCAACTTTCGTTCACTGTTTATGTTTATGTTATTCCTTTCGTTTGTCGTTTATGTGCATCTATATGACTGTTCAGGCTCTTTTGTTGTCACCATATTTGCCCACCATTAAGGCTCTTTGGGTCTCTTCAGGGACAGCCTGTAGGTAGTCTTCATTTCGTGTCAGCTTCTGGTACGGTTGTCTCAGTGGGTACCGAGCTGCCCATGGTTGTCTGGTTATAGGCACTTCGACAGGTCTTGCATTTCTGATGGGCACTGAGCAGAGGCCTAGAATGGCTCTCTGTTGGTTCATTTGTTCCTCATACGTTACATATCTTGGCAAGTAAGTCCCTGGTACCTAGAAATGGGGGGCTGGGGTGTAGGCTATGTCTGGGACCTCCTCTACACCCACCTTAGGTTGTGGGGAAGGCTCACCTTTCTGGGCTCTCTTTCGTGGTGAATGCCTTATGTCCAAATCAGAGCAGGGCAAGGGTGCCATCGGCGCGTTCGCGTAGAAAGAGCTTGTGTTCCAAGCCTTGTTCTCGTAACAGCACCCGTTTATGCATGCGCTTCCGCCTTGCGCTCCAAGCCTCACTTTCATGCCGGATCGCTATTTAAGCATTCCGGTCCAGGTAATCACTGCGTCTCACGCGGTTTGGTTTTCCTTCCGCTTCGCTCACCTACAACCTTGTTGCTTCTTCTTGCTCCCTGTCCGTGTGCCTGGTCCTGGGGTTAGGTCCCTACTTAGCCCTTTCCTGTGCTGGGTTGTCCTGTCCCTGCCTTCCTGCCTCTTTCCTTCTTGTTCCTTGCCCGCTTGTCCTGCCCAGTCCTGCATTCCTCCTGGTCTTCCTTTCAGACCCTTCCATTTCTTCCCCTCTGGTTTTTCCTGATCCTTGCCTGCCTTCTTGCTTGGGTTCCAGTGGCCCTGGTCATGCCTGTTTGCTACAGAGAAGAATCCTTTTCTACCTACCTGCATTGCTGACTTGGACATTCTGCTTACTGGCTACCAACCTACCTGCATTGCTGACCTGGACATTCTACTCACTGTTTGCCAGATAACATCTACAACCTTCCGTACCAGTACTTGCACTGTTCTGGTGCCACGTTAATATAGGGGAAGAGTCATTTGTGGCGTCAGGTACTGGCCCCTGTTCAATCCTGTGTTTTCAGGACGGATCCGGGGGTCGACTCTTTGCACCACATTGCTTTGTTCTGTTGACTTCATTGCCTGCTGCCAGCTCACGCCGACCACGACCTGGCTACCCCAGTATGCAAGACCCCTGGAGAAACAGGTACACATCGTCCATGTGACCACAGCTTAACACTGAGCTTTCATGCTGCTAAGTGAACCAAATGTTCCAGACATGGCACGCGCGTGCCAACCAATTATAGAGGTCTGTATAACGAAGGGCCTCATAGTTTAAAGACCAATGAAAAAATGTGTACTTAATAGTGTTTAAGCCAATCCAATCCTAGTTCCTATGCAATGTATACTTAGATGTTCCCCTTAAGCCTATCATAGCCTTTGATAGATTTTCTATTATTTGCCAAGTAGTTTGACGTCACGTCTGATGTATTATTTGCATATAAGGATGTTTTTATGAAAAATGCACTGAGAGCTCGAGCGAACGTCCGTTGATGTCTGTTGTAACTCCCTGTTTTAGATAATTGTTAATAAAACAGCACCTTTGCCATCTTCCTGAGTTGGTTTTATTATTTGGTGTCAGAGTTATTCGGTATCCCCATCCATTGCATGCACGATACCCAAAGCGCCATATGCTCAAAATGTTCGAGCAAAAAGAGATGCTGAAGAGGATATTGAGGATAGAAACTCATATCTTGATAATTCTATCAATTTAAAGAATAATATGTGGTATCAGCACATGAGAGAGGTGGGAAAGAGTATGTCAGAGGAAAGCTGTTACATGTGTTCTCTCATCCCTTATGCCATGAACGCAGACAGAACATTCATTACAAAAGAAATACCTGCACACGATGCAAAGTGCCTCAGACATCTAGCAGCGTGCACAACAAGAGAACAATTTGAAGGATGATCGGCAAACCTACAATGGCGATCATAGAAATAATTTCCATATGAAGATGCTTACGTAAAAATGCAGAAGATGGGAAAAGATATAGGGTGGTTGTGCAGAATGCTCATATATTCATCCATGACTGAAGAACAAATAAAGGTTATCAAACTGAAGAGGTTGAGATGTGCAGATATACAGGAAACACAAGGATTGCCAGGATTCTGGGAGAGCTTAACTATTGGTGTATGGACGAGTTGCCACTAGTACTGGGTGGGAAGAATTAATGTTATCATGCAGTTCACATCTGTTGATGAAGGAACCAGTAGACATAGTGCAGATCGTAAATGATGAATGTCTAACGTCATGGGCCAAGTATTCTACGTTACTAACATGGGTTGAAGATAAAGCAGGGCTGGTGTCCATATTACCAATAAAGAATGGAGGAACTGCTGTGCTAATGGATCGCTATTGGGCTTGTGGATCGAAAGGTTATATGAAACTGCCTAAAAACTGGGGAGGATTATGCTCATTAGTGGTCATACATGTTCCTGCATTAGTGATTCCCAAAGTGATCTCCATATTGAAGAGTTTCCGAGAATGGATGTGGACCAGAGAAAATAGAGGTCACTCAAACTTCTCCAGCTGAAAAGGGAGAACTATTTTTCAGCAAAATCAATAAAAGCCTATGGAAATATTCCAGATGAGCATACATTATTTGGCAAGACAGCAATGATGTTTACATCCATATTCATGCCAGGACTCCAAACTGCAGTGAATGCCAAGTGGTTATAGATCACCAGATGGGAGCTGCTGCAAACAATTAACACAATGATAAAAGGATTTAGGGGCCGATTCATGGAACAAATGTGTGCCAAAAAATGTGGCGCAAGCTGGCGCAACCGTGAAAAAGCAAGCGCACATGGAAGGCCCTGTGCGTGTTTACCCAGGGACGTGCTCCAAAT
This sequence comes from Ambystoma mexicanum, assembly GCF_040938575.1. Lineage (NCBI taxonomy): Eukaryota > Metazoa > Chordata > Amphibia > Caudata > Ambystomatidae > Ambystoma > Ambystoma mexicanum. The sequence continues at coordinate 503,607,876 of NC_090938.1, forward strand.
CCACGGGCGGCGCACACAGGTGCACGCGTCATTGCAACATCCCAAACGCCGTGCAACGTGTAGCGCACACACCAAAAGGGGGTGGAACACCGGTTGGAACATGCGGAATGGGAAACACCGTGTGAAAATGAGGGCGTAACTGGGGAAGTTCTGCTGGGAAATACACGGATGCACACACGCAGGCGAACTACACGTATTCATGGAATCGAATATGGGAAACCCGCACACGCCAAAAGACGCGCACAGGCATGAACACGTCTGCCACACGAAGGCAGGCGGAAGCATCCCCACACAGTATAAAAGTGCGCGCAAACAACAAACACGTATATACAGCTACGATGAATGCCCCATTTGTTGCAGCACTGATCGTGGGACACTGCAGGGGGAGGAGAATAGCCAGGCCCTGCATTTTTTTGGCCCGGACCAGCCTTTTTGGGATGCCTGATGACCAGGTCTGTGGCAGGTATAGGTTTCCATCTCGTTTCATCCTAGACCTGGTCAGGGAGTGGGAAGATGACCTTACATCACCCACCCTGTGCTCTCAAGGATTGAGCCCCTTGGAGAAGGTGCTCAATGTCCTGCATGTTTTGGCCACTGGGTCATTCAGCCGTCAACTGCCATAGTTTGGGGTATCTCACAGGCCACGCAGTCACGCTGCCTACACCAGGTGTTGGCAATAATGACTGCACGCCCCTCAGTCCACAGGCACATATACATGCCCAGAACCTCCGCAGAAAGCAGGCCGTGGTCCAGGACTTTTACAGGGTGGCACACTTCCCCAAAGTGCTCGGTGCCATAGATCGCACCCATGTGTGCCTACGTCCACCTAGGACCACTGAGCACATCTATCGAAACTGCAAGCACTGGCATTCCATCAACGTGCAGGTTGTATGCGATGCCAAGGGAATCATCACCTCTGTCTATGCAAACTACCCTGGTCTACCCATGACAGTTTCATATACAGAATGTCCGACCTGAGCCGGGCCCTGGAAGCTGGGAAGCATGGCGACACATGGCTCCTAGGTGAGTACAAATGCCTGTGCACATGCATGCATGTCACACAGAGACAAATACACAAACCTAACTAATCACAACCATTACCACCTCCACAGGGGACAGTGCCTACCCTCTGAGCAACCACATGATGACGCCAATACGGAACCCCACCACACCACTCCAGGTAAGATACAATGCTGCCCATATTGCAACCAGGGGCATAGTGGAGCGCACATTCGGAGTGTTCAAGTCACGCTTCCGCTCCCTTGACCGCTCTGGTGGGCAGCTACTATGTGCACCCCCAGTAGTGTGCAGGATCATTGTGGCAGCATATGTCCTGCACAATGTTGCAACACGGCGGGACGTACCGGTGGACATGGTGGTGCCCCCACATCCCCAACCACAGGCGCAGGCGCTGCCCATTGGATGGGAAAGGGCACGTGGCGAGGCAGCCCGACCCAGCTTGTGGCCAAATTTTTCACCTAAACTCCCACCCCTGCGGAGTGCACACAGGCCTGGCACATACCAGGTGACAATCGATGATGACAAAGAGACAGTCACAACTGTCACAACCTTACCACCATGAGAATGTTGCCACGGAAGTGCTACATTGGGTGCACCCCTAGCTACTTAAACAGAACCGCTCCTGTGAGAACAAAAGGAACACATGCAAGGTGTGTATCACACCACCCCCTGCAAAACAGGCCATGACAATCACTGGTATGTCACCCAAACCCTCCGAACCCACGTCAGCCACACCATGACATGGCATGCAACAGCAAAAGCCCAACACATGACCAATTAGATACAATGTGACATGTGATAAATGTAAAGAGGCCCGAGAAAATCAGACCTGACATGGAATCAGATGAAATGACTGACCAACAACCTCCCACACATACAAAGTTATACAAAGTTATACATACAGTCGTACCATCAACAAAACACTGAATGCCTGTTGTCATGCACATTGACCAAGCCAAATTCGCTAATCCCTAACCCGTGTGCTGTGTGTGTCTCCTGAAGCACACTGCTCAGCATACAGCACAGTGAGCAGCCATTGTGTTGGAGATACACCTTGAGCATCATATAAAAAGGACAAGCAACAAAAATAACCTACTGACGCATGTACACGGTCCCCAAATGGTAAGGGATCATGCGCTGGAGGGACACAGCATGCCAGAGAAGGCAATCTGTGTGCACGTGTGGGCATGGAAGGGTGGTTGTATATGTGGTGGAGCATTGTGTAAGTGTGTGTGTCAGTAGGGATATGCACTCAATACATGCATGTGAAATCTAGTGACCCTCAGTGTCCTGTACACATCACATGTGAACATTGCTCATGTGTACACCCCAGCTTCTCAAACCACACCCATCCCCTGACACCTGAAAAGTAAACACAACACAGGAACAGCCATTGACCAGCAGAACACATCACGCACATAGTACCCCACAATTTGAATGTCAGAGAGTGCCCAAACACTGTAGCCCAAGTGTACTGTCCCACAACAAAAGGCCCTCCCTAATTGACACATCACCATGACCTTATGAAGAACTGTGTCTGGGGTCCGTTGCCTTCTTCCTTCTAGTCTACCTGGCTTCAGGATCCCCCTACCCCTTGGTTTCCATGTTCTACCTTGCGTGTAAATAGGGTCCAGCCCCCTTAGAGGCCACCTTGACTGGTAAAAATACCAAATCGCAGAGAAGTACAAGGAGCCAAACCCCCAAACCAGGGAAAAAGCCTGTAGCAACAAAAAAACCCTGGAAGAGTCTCCAGTAGATGAATAGAAGTCGCTGAAAATTGCCAAGTACAAGTCCAAACAGAATGATAGAAGTACAACCCAGGTAGCACAGTTCAACAATGGTTCAACAGGATGGGTAGGATTTTCAGTACACAATAATCAATGAGGATGCAACAACTGATGGGTAGTGTCACAGCTTCAGTCTCCAGGTGCAGGAGTGGCACGAACCAACCACCCCCACTGCGGTCTGGGCGCCTGCAAGGTAAAACTTACACAGGCCTCCAAGACCCCAGAGGGGAAAGAGGGTTAGGGATCCATTCTTTGGATAGGCATTGGTATTCAGGATAACCAGAAAGAGGGTCAGGAGAGGGAAGGTGGATGGGGAAGGGAAAGTAGGCCAAAGACAAAATACTATTCACAACAACACATACTCAATCAGCGAAACCATGTACTTCATGCACATTGTACAAAATTGGTCAAATGCAAGCCAAAGAGACACTTATCTCTGGGGTGAGTGCTAGCTTCCTGCCTGCGCACTCTCAGGTCCGGTAACAGGAGAAGTTCAATGCTACAAAGAGAGTGTGAGTTACTATTCTGTGTGTATTTCACCACACACACAACACCATTCAAGCCTCAAACTTAGTGACTCCTCCCCAAAGAAACACTCTTGTCTGCTGCTTTGTTCGTATACTTTTGCTTGCCCCCATGATGGGTCATACACTGTCAATGCGGTAAGGCAGCCGCATGTGGCCCCGTGGTAAATGGAAGAGCAATGTGTCAAGGATCACACATGATACAATGGTCCTTGGTTGAGCTGCTAGATGCACGTGGCGAGGTGCGACTTCAGACAAGTCGTGTTCTGGCAGCTGCGAATTTCCATAGGTAGTGCATGTGCCAATTTGCATATGCAAATGATATGCACTACACTCAAGTCTGTGCGTTGCTGAGTGTCCCCCATGCGCTGAATTAGTTTCTAGCTAGGAACGCTACTGCGCTAATAACTTAACTTATATGGAGCAGGGGGGACTCGAGGGTATGGGTGATGCCCCCTGTATGTGCCCCTGACAACTTTGAAAGCTACTTGACATTTGGTCCTCAAAGCGGCTTAGCTGTACTGTGCGCATCTTCCCCAATACCTGGCCGAGCTCCCCAGCACTGGCGCTACTTAGCATGTATGTGTGAGGGGCCTGGAGGAAGGTCGTCTGGGGTGTGGCCCCTCATGCTGCTCACCTTGCTTGGAGCTCCTGGAAACATGTCTGCTTCTGTCGGACGTCTGAGCACAAGCCTCGTGCTTCTGCTGTGCATGTATGCGCACATGTGCATCACCCAATGTGGCCAGGGTTTTGTAGTTCTTGGCCCTGTGTCTGCTGGGAAAGGCAGTCTGGAGGCTCAATTTCCTGCAGAAAGGGCATAATAGGTTTTAATAAGGCTGGAAATGTTCCTGTGTGTGTGTCTTCATGCTGGTTGTCACTGGGCCATGTCTGAGACCTACATCCGACCTCCTCCCACCATAAGTGTGACTTTGACAGCCAAAGGGTGAAGGCTGCTGTCTATAGCATGAAGTGCATCAGCACATATACAGGCAAGAAAAGAACATACATCAACATCAATAAATGGACATATCAATAATCTACTCACCAAAATTGATTGCATACATGTTGTGGAGAAAGCATACAAAATCCCCACTAGGGGTGTTAACACAAGTAGTACAGCAGCAGACAACCCAGAGATATGACAAAAGTCCAATGACCTTGTGTAAATGGTTGTAACACCGAACCATCCTTGCAAGCCCATGCATAGGGGAAGCCGGAGTGGCATATGTGAGTCAGGACCCCAAGCTGCAAACATACACGAGACAAGCTTGAAGGGCCCAGCTGGAACAGACAATGGATGCTTTTGAAAGCCACAGAGCACCACACTGTCACATACATGCACAATAGACAAGCAATTTAAAACAATATTAACTAATTAAACTAACTATAAACATCAAAAATGGCCACATACGAACCGGGGCGGGAGGCACCCAGGAGGGGGAAGATACAGGGTGCACCTCAACACCCACATGCGATGATGTTGAGATAAAAAAAAACTCCATGGGCTCAACGCCTCCGTGGCCCGACCTGTGTGGGAGATAAGTCGTCGTCTTCCTCACCCTCTGACTCAAAAGGTGGACGTGACACAGTACCCTGATCACGCCTATGTGCAGCTTGCCCCTCATCGGCAGCAAGTCTGCGGGACCGGTGAGCCTGGTTCTGTGTGGGGTTGACACGTAGGTCAGCATGCAGAACCTCGCGTGATATGCGTGCTTCCTCTTGCAAGGTAGCACGTGTAACACAGAGTTTTTCCTGCATGGCCTGGCATGACATCTGGAACACCTCCCAGCAAGCATGTAGCATGTAGCTCAGCCGAGATGGTATTCGCAAGCTGTTCCAACCTCGCCTCTGTCCACTGCCTCTGGGACATCAAGAGGACACCCAGAGTAGATCAGAGGGATTTATGGTTATCCCTCAGGGCCTCCCTGTGTGCCTCTGCGTGAGCAGCAATTACTTGACGCAGAGACACCATTTCAGCCCGACGTGCCCTGTCTGAGGCCGCCATGCCCAGCCTGAGTGAGTGGGCCGTGGACTGTGCCGCCCGCTGCTGGAGATCCACCTGCCTGGCGGGGGGGAGCACGGATTGGGCCACACGTTCCATTCTCTGAGTGATATTATCAATAGCTGCCCCCTGGTGTTCGGAATTGGCAACCATGGCTGGCTCCCACTCAGTATACTTCGGTGGCGCACGGCCACCGCGTTGTTGGGCTTGACACCCGCGGGGCCCAAGAAGCCATTGTCCTTGTTGGGTTGGCACCGCCCGCGGCTGCAGGACTACATTCCTCCATTGACGTGATGCCCCAGGCACATCAGCAACTGGTGTGGAGTGTGACCATGCATCCCGATCCACCACAGGCGGACGTCCCACCACCGTCTGGCCCCTCAGTGCAGGTGTTGCGGACAGAGGATTGTCCACATCAGAATCACTCACTGTTGACGAATGGACATGACGCGCATCCAACTCGGCATTGTCGTTAGAGTGATCATCCGGGCTAGACTCATTGCCAGCCCTAGACACGATGGTCTGGAGCACAAGTGGGTTCTCGTGGCCTTCCACCCCACGACAACCCCACTTGTGCTGGGTTGCTGGTGTGATAGCAACCCTGTGTCTGGTATGACATCACCAACCTCTGCCTCCATTGGGTCATCATCTGAAAAGTGGAAACAACAAACAAGAGTTTACATGTCAGAAGCACATAACCCACACACAAATAGACATGACATCGACAGCCAACACATGAAGCAGACATGTCACACACAAATTAGAACCTGGCATGCATCCAGTGAATTGATATGCAAACACACCCCAAAAGCAGAAATGGATGTGTCTTAATAGCAAAGCCTACACAAGTACAAAATGTAGTATATCACCTGCATCAGACACCACCTCAGTTGGCAACAAAGAGATGGCACATACCATAAGCATGTCTGAACTGTACATTGACCACAGCGGCAAGTGGATCCAAACACACAATGACACACGTAATATGCATCTACACATGCATCACTAAACCATCATCACCGATATAGCTTCATCCATCTACAGCTCGGCCCGTACCGGGTGTCATGGGCCATGTAGGTATAGTGAATGTCCCAAGCAAAGCAAGGGCCTTCAACCAGGTATGAGGGACCATAACGGCCAGTACGGTCTGAGCTACAGGCCATGAAGCCTCCTAAACACCCCTCAGGGCCTGATTGAGCACATTGTGCTATGAATGTGCCCTATTCCATTATTCTGTGTGTAAATTCTGCACAGCCAGGTCCCACCATATCAGCTAAGTGGGTCTGGGCGTACACATACTGCACAATAGCGCACCTTAAGGATTTTGCCAGTTGAACATAATGTACACAATGCTGAAATCTCACCAGCATTAAGGTCAATCAACTACATATCAGTCAGTCAACAAAAAAGCTGCGGAAGACACATGTGTAAATGAACACTTTTACACACACATAAGTGAGTAGCCGCAATGTTGCACCACACAACATTGAAGCTGCTTACATATGTACATGTGAAAGCATTCCAAAACACCCCTTCCCCTGTACACCTGTATTGTGAACATGAAAAGCATCCAATACAGCAAAGCAAGCAGCTACAACGCTGCTTAGTTTGAAATATGTGAAAGTGTACACATACACACGTGAAGGCAGCTCCACAGTCATTACAAACCGATTTGCAGGCTACATTCAATCTGCGCCCCATACCAGTTGGTATAGGCCGCACATTGACCTATCAACTTAGCTAAACACCCACTAGGGAGTTCCAATACTGAGTACATGTGTCACAGGATGCACCTGTGCTCATGGCATACATGACAGAGAAGGGATGAAAATCTGACCATACATGCCAGGTCACTTTGACATTGCAGCAGTGAGTAGGCATGTTGAACGGTGTAACACGGCTCAGAAGTGGGTTGATGCAGGGCAGAACATGTGTACCTTACCCACTATCTACATGAACAAGTAAATTATGATGTCAACAAATAAACATGAAGGCAGAGTAAGGGCAAGTTCAGGCATCACGTGCAATGTGCATGCAATGGGTTGTATGCCTACAGGCAAACCCCCCCCCCCCTAAGTGAAAATGCAAGGAGGCATTGTATGGCAGCGAAAGTGTGACCAGAGAACTGTCTATTGGCAGACAGTGTTGACTAGCGTCAATTGCATCATCTGAGTCAACTGACAACACAGCAGATGAGAATGGAACAGTAAGCAGGACACATGATGAACCCTCAGTAGTACACCCATGTGTGCAGAAGCCACTACACCAGTTGAACAGAGTCAGGGGGCCTGAAACAGGGGGAGGCCTGTGCCCCACACAGACTGTGACACCCTAAACATGTGCGTGAGGCAGGACTGAGCCAGAGTGCGCATGGAATGGATGATCAAATGCCATTCAATGTATGTCATCCTGGACATGTACTACAATGATCATCCGAGCAAGGCCACATAGGGGCATGCATGGAATGCACATGGAGCATAAATGGGCACTCATGTCCCTGCGGAGCATCTGCCATCTGCACAGTCCCAGTGAGACACCCTGCATCAAGGACAAAGTATGTAGACCACTGTATGCGTCTGGCAGGTTGGCAGGGAGAAGTGTGCATGTAAACAGGAGCGTTCAACAGGCCATTGCAGTACTCCAACATGACACCCACCAGTGCCATGGTGAAATTGGGGTGCAGTGGGATGGAGGGGCAAGGGAGCATGCCTACGCGGAGTACCAGCATGCAGGCAGAACACACATGCACGTCAGTCATGCCTTGAGATAGTCCCTGTGCTGAGTGGAAAGACACCCCAGGCTACATGCAGAAGTGCCAGTGAGCTGGAACATGGACTGGAGGGGCAGCCAGGTGACTAGCATGTGAGCAGGGTGCAGGTGTGGTGATGAGGACAGTCCCCGTCTGCTCTACATGTCCAGCATCTTGCACAACAGACACGTATCAGTGAAGCATTGCATGACTCGCACATGAGAACCATGTACATATAGCATGTAGTGGCAGTCAAGCACAACACATCACAAAAGCAAACCACACATGGTCTGGACAAACACGCGCAACACTCACTGGACGGGGCATCAAAATCCAGCATCTCTCCCACTCTTTCGTACAATTCTGTCAGTATGAACTCCACAGCGACTGACTCGTGCGAAGTGAGCTCTTCCTCCTCAGGTGGTGGCCCACTGCCAGTCACAAGAGTAATGTTATAATTAGAGGCACGCTTTTGCTTAGCAGAGCATCAGAGGTCATCCCAATGCTTTTTGCACTCCTGAGCTGTGCACACCTCATGTCCGATTGCACTGACACCCTCCGCAACATGCTTCCAGTGGGTCAAACGCTGGGCAGCCGTAGTGTGATAATTTGGACACACTAGCATATCACGGTCGTGTCTCGACACGTAGTCCACAAGGAAGTCCAGTTCCTGCTTGCAGAAAGGCTTCTTCCTCGACGTGCCGGAGGCCGGAGCCATGTCTGGGGTCCCAGCCTCTGCTGCAGATGCAACCTTCCTCCTCTTGAGCAGTGGTCCGGATATGGCTGGCAAATGCCGCCCTGATCAGTATGGGCATTGGCGCTGGTGGATTGAATAGAGGGAGTGGCAGGTGGAACAAGGACGGAAGCCCTGACTTGCGTCAGTGGCTGTTGGGTGCCCTGGATTGGACCCTGCGCAGCAACATCTGCTGTGCCAGGGTCATTGACCGGGACTGTCCTGGATGATAGACTCACGGCCGGGGTGGTGTCGGCTGCCTCTTCCCATGCACTTGCTAACACCCAGCTGCTCAGGGCAGCAGATGACAATACTGCCCCAGGGACACGTGCCTCGGTCAGGGCAGCCCTGCGTGCACTTACATTGTGCCTCCTGACCTCCTGAAAATCATCCTGGACTCTTCAGGTGCCAACGCAGCATGCACTGGCCAACCCTGAGCCTGGGTGGTGGTGTCCACAGCTGCACCTGCAGCTACCACTACCCTTGGGCCCGTGGCAGTCGATGAAACGGACTGCCGGGTCACATGGGCACCAGTTCCAGATGCAAGAGCTGCATCTCCCGGAGCCACAGGGGGTGGTGGCATGACTGCACCAACACGTGGCACAACATCGTGCTGAAGTGGCGCACCCCTGCCTCTTCCCCCTCTGCAGCCACCCTGGACACCCTGGAGTCCCCCTACTCCCTGGTCACCCCGGCCACGTCCCTGACCACGTCCGCCACATGGAGTACGACTAGCTGAGGCGCCCCTCACCTTTCATGGCCTCCCAACCATGGCACAGATGTAGTAGTGTCGGCACAGATGTAGTATTTCCAATGGGAGGTGTACACGAAAATTGTCCTGGGCAATTGGGGCGAAGGGGGTGGGATACTAGATGTTAACAGCACCCCTGCACCTGCAAGGCTGTATTTGACCCCGGTGATAAAGTGACGGGTCACGCAATGCTCAGGCACCCCAAGACTGCAGTAAAACCGTGCATGCAACCCCCGGTAGCCCACGTGTGTGGAATTAACCTCCCGCAGTACGCGGTGGCACCTAAGGACACGAAAAACACGTACACGTGGGACACACAGGCTACTATGACCTCGAAAACAGGTATGCAATACCCAGGGGCACCCGCAGTGGGAAAAATAGAGTGCGCGACTCACCATCTGACTAGCGTGATAACGAAAAACACGTGTAGCCAATATCCCTGCCAAAAGAAGAGATACATCCTTGATCCGCTGTGAAGTTGTGATGGTGTGAACAAGCAGAAGTAGCAACACACGTTGGTCTCCATGAAAGGCACGAAAGGCACGTACAGCGAACTGCTGGCCCCGCTCACCTTTAACCCATGATGGTAACATGTGGCTGTGTTGTTACTGCTGACATCATATATTTGGTAACGTATATTTTATTTTATGGTTTGTTGTTGTTTCCTGTACTTTCTGACCCGGTCGGCAAATGATGATACATATTTTTATGCATATTTTGGAAATTTTCTTTTGGAACAGAGTTTTGCCTTGAAAAAGACCTGTGGAGGTCGAAACACGTGTTGGCATATGACTCTGTCATCTTGGCACAATAAATCTTGGAAATGACATATGACTCTGTCATCTTGGCATAAAAAGCTTGGAAATATGGACAATCAATTTAATTAAACAAATGTCAATATGACATATGACAGTGTAATCTAGACATAATAATCTTTTGTTGATTCATGGGCGTTCTTTATAAATTCCAATAGCTATTTTTAGCTTTATGTATACAAGTTGGCAGCGCATCTGATTGTGGAACATTTACTGTTTTTCCATGTTACGTCATGTGGGTTAGAGGTGCCTACTTGTTCTACTTAGATGCTGCAGCCGGTCTTATGTGTTATTTGAGGAAGTATTTGGTCTAAATATTCATGCTTAAGTGCTTCCAAATACCTGACACACCTCGACCTCACTGTTTTCACCTTAAACCCATGCATAGGGAAACGCCCGCGCGCGTCACGTCACTTACGCGCTTAGGCCCTTTCCTTGAATTACACGCATTAACACGCGGACGTGCTGTTTTTTCACGTGCTGAATCACTATGCACCCGTGATGACGCGTGTTATGTCACAGATGCACTTACGCGCTAAGGGCCTTTCCTCGAATTACACACTGACGTGCAGTTTTTTCACATGCCAAATCACTCTGTATCAAGCTGGCCACGCAGCAACACACGGAAGACCACGCTCCTGCCCAGAAGGCTGAATTACTGTCCCCCAGAGCCCCGAGCCGACTCCCACCAGCCATCTGCTGCTGCCTGCCTGCCTGCTGGCCACATGCCCTGCTATTTGGTGCCTGCACATCAGCCATCTTCAGGGGTCCAGTTGTTGTGACCAGCCCTTCTGGAACAGAAGACTCCCGACTGAAGTTCCATTGCTCCACAGCCCAGCACCAGGACCCAGTTGCCCACCCACACCTGCCTCCGGGGTTGCCATGTCAGGAGAAACAACATCAGAGACCACTGGCAACCCCCGGCCAGATAGGCAGATGGCTACCAGCTTCAGTGCCTCAGAAGTTGGTATTCTGGTGGAGCAAGTCCTGGTGCATTATGATGCCCTCTTCGGAAGACCACGTGCCGACAATGAAGGTCGGAAGAGGATCTGGAAGGACATCGTGGCTGCCATCAACATGGAGGGGGTGGCAGCCCGCGACATACGACACGTCCGGAAGTGCTGGGAGGACTTCAGGTCCAGGACCGTCAGGAAGGCCCGGCACCTCTTGGAGGCAGAGGATGCAGAGGGGTGCCGGGTCCGCCTTAGCGACAACCAGATGAGGGTCCTGGAACGTATACGCCCAGCACTCCACCTCCAGGTCCTTCAGAGGCAGACCCGTCTGGAGTCGAGCGGTAAGTGTCCATGTGTACTGATTGGACGCAGTGATTGTTGAGGTTTGCCAGGAGTGTGCAGCTTGGACATAAGTCTGTAAAGGCCCATGTATGGTTGTGTATGTGCAGGGACATGAGCCTGCCGCATGTGAGTCCAGTCATGTGTGAGGTACATCAATGGTGTATGTGTTGAAATGCATGATGCACGAATGCATGTGGGGATGCACACATGTTAGCCTTTCTGTGTCTGTACTGTGGCATGGTTGTGATGTGACACATGGATGCTGCTTCCACCTTCATGTGCATGCACGGCATACATGTGTGTGTGTGTGTTTGACAGGTGTGCGAATGCGATAAGCCATGGATGCATGTGACACAGACATGTGGGAACCTGATTGGCAGATGTGACACAGTTGCCGATGATTGCACTGTGACTGGTGGTGGAGATGTACAGATGCATGTATGTCTGGTGGCGTGTGTGCATGTGTTCGGCACACCCCGTGTTGCATGTGACGAAAGGCTAACCTTCGGATGTTCATGCTATTGTATGTTTATGGATGCTGCTGCCTGATGCAACTTTCCTGTGAATTTGCACATGTGTGTGTGGGTTCATATGATATGTGTGTTGCGGAGTGTGATGCCAACTGTGAAGTTTGAGACTGCCACTTATGTGCAACTGTCATGTGTGTATCAGACCATTGTACAGTACCCTGATGCCTGGGTTCTGTCCCTCCCTGTTTGCAGCATCAACTGATGAAGAGGGCAGAGACGGTGCTGTGGAGCACAGCGGCAGGGATCCCACCGCCAGCCGGAGACACAAGGCCCAGCTTTACATCTCTTCGGGGAGCGAGGAGTCTGATGCCGCGTTCGTGGCCACAGCTGCCAAGGGAAGGTCCAAGAGGCGGAAGTTGGAGGTGGACTCCTCGGCAGCAGAAGGGGCAGCTGAGCCCTCACGTGGGCCTAAGGAGGAAGATGGCACGGATTCATCCAGGTTGGTGGGGGTTTCGGTTGAGGAGGAGGCCTTGGAAGACCCACGCACAGGGCCTGGGGGGGGGGTTCCACTGGTGCTAGTGGTGCAGTCCAGGGACAGGGACAGGAGGCAGCACAGGCCGCCGTGGAGGTGCCTGTGTGTAATCCTGTCCCCGATCCTGTGACTGCATCATCCGGCACCAGCAGGGATGCCTCCGTCCAGACCCGTTTTCAGGGAGGGGATGCGCACACAACAACTGGCCTTCCTCTCCCTGCTGACATGGCAATCCGGGACCATGTTGAGCCTGTCCTAGCTGGGGTGACGTTGCGTCAACATGGTATTCGTGATGACGTCCAGGGTTCCCATGAGGACAATGCATGTCATTTTGAATACCTCATTGACTGCGTCGACCTATTAGGACAGGTCAACAAGGCTAGGTTCCTCCGTGTGCTGGAATATCTGGCAACCCCCTCCTCAACTGAACCCCTTATGCGCCAGTCGTCCTCTGTGCCATCTTCCTGCCGAAAGTATCACCTGGGCACCCTGTGGAGCTGCCCCTGACCCAGAGGCTGGTGGAGGACACATCCCTGCCACAGTCGGGAGTCAGAGGTCCAGCAGGGGTCGCCACCCCAACAACTGGACCCCAGCAGGAGGAGGGTGTGCAGGCATCGACAGGCAGGGCACATGCACGGCAGCAGCAGGCTCAAGGTGGGAGCAAAAATGGCTCAGGGCCATCTACATCAAAGGGGCAGGCATCGGCCGGAGGGCAGGAGGACCCTGGATTGCGAATGTCTTCCGTGTGGCAGTGGTTGGGCCAGCAAATAGATGCGGAGTGGCAGCGGTCAGAAGAGGCACGGCTCACTATGGTCAGGGCAGAAAACTCCATGCACAGGGCATTGAGCAGGCTAAGTGCCTCGAGGCAACACGCAGGGAGTTGGAACAAGCCATGACTGCATCCCTGTGAGACCTCGAGGCCAGGGAAGTGGCCCACCTCCGGGACATCGACATGGAGTTCGATGATGCCCTGGCCCGGAACATCAAAGAGTGAGCCGTAGGACTTGCCCGCCACCATTGTACATGGTTCATTAGTGTTAGGTTTCCTTTCTTTTTTCTTTTATTTTGGAGTTAATGGACATTGCTCCACTTCATGTATATATTTTTTTCTTCATAGGACTTTTTTGTAGGTTTCATTTGCTTTGGGGATCATGGACCCTTTGGACTTGGATTGTAGATAGTTGAAGACTTGTACATACTTTCTTTTTCAATATTCCCATGGATCAATGGTTTTCTTTTATTTGGATTGTTTATTTCTTATTGACATTGGCAAAGTCCCACTTTCTTTTATTCAACATGACGTTCAATGATTTTATTTTTTTTGGATTACCTATTTTTTCATATCTGTCATTGTACATTGATTTACATGTTTCATATCCTCTATGTCCCTTTGTTATGTTTTCAATACATTTTTGGTAACTTCATGATTGGTGTTGTATTCTATCATTGCTTTTGTGCATGTCTCAATGAACATTACCTCAGTCATGTGTTACCAGTGTGTGGCTACGTTGTGCATGCATGCATGGGCATGGTGGTTCTTTTAACACTGTCATGGCATGGGTGATTTGGGAGTGAGCACAGTGGATGGTTGCGTACTTGTACTGGGGGGCAGGGGGGGTTTGGTTGGCATTTGGGCCATGGGTCTGTTTAGTCATGGCCTGTTGTTTGGTGGGCCATGTGTCGGCGCCTGCTGGCAGGTGCCCGTCACTGCTGGGTGGTTGGGGTGGGGGACATGCATCAGGGCCTGCTGGCAGGTGCCCGTCACTGGTGGGTGGGTGGGGTGGGGGACATGAGTCGGGGCCTGCTGGCAGATGCCCATCACTTTTGGGATGGGGGACATGAGTCGGGGCCTGCTGGCAGGTGCCCGTCACTGGTGGGTGGGTGGTAAGGTGGGGTGGGGGACATGAGTCGGGGCTCACAAGTGCATGGTGCCATGTGGGCTGCCTGCAGGGCATGGTCAGGGTGGATGGGCTGCCTGCAGGGCATGGAGAGGGGGTAAAGTGCACACCAGGGAGGACCCACACTGCCAAATCATGTGTAAAAGTCCACGCGCAGCCCCAGAATACACGTGCCCGACCGCGCTAGTGAAAACACATGTAAAAGTCCATGCACACCCGCAGAATACATGTGCCCGGCCCGCGCTAGCGGAAACATGTGTACAAGTCCATGCGCACCCCTGGAATACACGTGCCCGGCCCGCGCTAGCGAAAACGTGTGTAAATGTCCATGCGCACCCCCTATGATGCATTGAAAAAGTCCCCCCTGTGGTGTGGGATGCCTGTGGGGCATGGGGAGGGTGGATGGGCTGCCTGCGCATATTCCGGGGGTGCACATGGACTTTTCCGTGCGTTTTCGCTAGCGCAAATGGGGTAAGTGTATTCCGAGGGGTGCGCTGGGAGTTTTCCACGCATTTTCACTAGCGCGAGTGCGGTACGCGTATTCCAAGGGGTGCGCAAGGAGTTTTCCATGCATTTCCGCTAGCGCGAGTGGGGTACATGTATTCCGAGGAGTGTGCCGGGAATTTCCCACGCATTTTCACTAGCGCGAGTGGGGTACGCGTATTCCAAGGGGTGCGCAAGGAGTTTTCCATGCATTTCCGCTAGCGCGAGTGGGGTATGTGTATTCCGAGGGGTGCACCGGGAGTTTTCCACGCGTTTTTGCTGGCACGAGCGGGGTAGGTGTATTCAGAGGGGTGCGCTGGGAATTTTACACACGTTTTTGTGCTTGGGGGGGGGCTGTATGCTGGTCCCCTGGCCTTTGCACGATGTAGGGAATTTGTACAATGTTTTTGGCGCATGGGGCGGGTTTGGGGCGTTACTGGCGCTGCTGCTGGGTCACTGCACCACTCTGCGCCACAGCTGGTCATGGATGTTGAAATCCATGAATACGCTGTGTGCTGAAATGGGTTTTGGCGCACGCGGCTGGCGCCGACTGCTGCATGCGCACTCTGTGCACCAGCCGCGTGCACCACTTTTGCGCCAAATTCTATGAATTACCCCCTTAATGTGATTTAAGAAGAACTAAGAGCCATTAGATTGATGACCCTCCACAACAGGTATGTTTTGGACTTGATTACTGCAATGGAAGGTGCGTCTGCACCAAGATCCGGCTTTCTTGCTGTACAAACACACCTGCCTATGATGGAGAAAATGTAACCCTGAGAGAGGCAATAACAATATTGTCAAACCTGCACACAAAGGTGGTAGAAGAATTAGATGAGAGTGAAGGATCCTGAGTCTGCATTTAAAAGTGATGACCAGAAGGCTAAACCTAACACATGCATCAACTGGGAGCCAGTGGAGGGAGCATCTGGCCTCCAAGATGTGGACGCAGCGGGACAGACTCACAACCACTCTAACAGCTCCATTTTATACAACTTGTAGTCTATTAATGTCTGTTTTACAGACTCCGACCAGAAGACTACTAGTGTAGTCGATCTTAGCCGCAATAATTTCACTCACAATCGATTCTGCGTTAGCCTGGGAAATATGAGATGCGCCAGTAGTTTACCATAATAGACGGCTGCTGAGATTTCATATTCAGCAGCTGGTACAGAACTACGCCAAGAATTTTTACTTTAGGTTGCAGCACTATTGTCACCCCCCACAATAGGAAGATCTTATAGGCTGGGTCCAATTTGGCCAATGTTGCTGACGTGCCCACGATCATGAGCTCGGTTTTCCCTCTATTTAGAGCTAAGTTGTTACACATCATCCAGTACTCTATCAGGGTGAAGACTCTATCATGTTCAAGTTAATCTTGAGAGTGGGTGCCAGTTAGTGGGATGACACACTGGGTGTCATCAGCGTAGTTAGAGAACGGGACCCCTTCCTGTTCCAAATATGCAAAGAAGGGGACCCTGAAAATATTGTAAATACAAGGGGAAGTGCTCGCTCCTTGCGGCACCCCGTACTAGAGAGGAATGGGAGAGGCCATTGCCTCCTCAATGCATACCCTGCTTAGCCTGTTTGCCAGGAAGGGGCTGATCCATTGCGCTGCAGAAGGAGACAAATTGGCCACTTCTGTCATTCTGGCTACCAGAATAAAGTGGTCAACAAAATCAAATGCGGCTGACTGGTCAAGAAAAATTAAAAGGGAAGGAAGGCCTTAGTCGATACGTCCCAATAGCCTGGACTTCAGTTCCAATAGGGATGTATCGGTACCAAACCCTTGTCTAAAACCAGATTGGTAAGGGTTCAAGATAGGAAACTGATTCATGTGCTGCGAAATCTGGATATAAGGGACACAATCTAAAATGTTCAAGAGAAAGGGCGTGTTCGCTATAGGCCTCTAAATTAGTGGGTTATCCGATGCTAGGCCTGTTTTTTTCAGGACGGCAGCAATCCAAGCCTGTTTAGGGTTATCAGGAACAATGCCCGAAAGTAAGGAGTAGTTGATACATTTACATATAGCCTCCAAGAGGACAGGGGAGCATGACTTGATGATTAAGGAAGAGCAAGGGTCACCCTTGCATTTAGTTGCCTTAAGTTGCACAACCACCTTCTTCAATTCATCCACCGGGATCGGGTGAAATTAAACACAGGGATAGATGGATTTCTTACGAAGGGTTTAAACCCACTATTGCCAGTATTTAGAGAAAGAAGATCGTTTTTGTTTGTGATGCCCTCTTTTATTATGTCTCTTAGTTTTTGTTGCATAGCATTTTGAATTTGCTAACCCCAATTAGAGTCCTTTATTAGCGAATGCGCCTGGGGCTGGGGAGTGGTCTCTTGTTCTTTCAGGATTTTGAAAAGTTCTTTCGCATCCAACTTAGCGTTATGTATCCTGGAATTATGGCTAGTTTTTTTTAGCTTCCACTATCGCAAGTATGTAGGTTCTGGAAGCCGTTTTGTATGTGGCAAGAGCGGTAGAACTCAGGTTAGCTTTCCAGGCGCAGTCCAGCTTAAGAGTGGCTGATTTCAATTTCTGAAGCTCAACAGAAAACCAGGGATTGCTCTTCTTTTCCTTGGTTTGTTTTTTTGGCTTCAAGGGGGCCAAGGTATTTGAAATACAATCCATGTTGGCTGTAAAATGGCGGGACATAGCAGCAGGTGAACCAGATTCTGCAAGGATAAATGCTTGATCCAGTAAAGGTTCACATTTTTCTAAGAAAAGATGTTTCAGGTTCCGAACCAGGATGACACAGGAACTCTTATGCTTATGTTTAATTGGAAAAATGACTGTGATGGAAAAGTGCATGAAGGGGCATGATCTGACCAGGGGCAGGAGGAGATATCAAGGTGCCATGAATAGTAACATTAGTGGCTGAGATCCAATCCAGAGTATTATCAAAGGAATGAGTCGGGCATGGATTTTTTGTTGAGTCCCAAATCTAACAGAGACTGTTCTAATTCAGCTGCTAGAGTATCATCCCGGTGACCTAGCCAGTAGTTAAAATCTCCAAGCAGGACACAGCAGGCATTCAGCTTTAAGATAGGTAAAAGATCATTAGAGAGAGCAATAATAAAGTTTTCAGATAGAGAGGGTGGGTGATAGATCAACAGAAGATTCAAGGTAGCTTCTGCATTCATGCCAACTTTAACATGCACACATTCTATGCCCTCCATTATTTGGCCTTGAATTTCCCAAACGGACAAAGAGTCTACCCCCACACTCCCTCGACCTGCTATTCTATCTTGTCTTAGCATGACGTAGCCCTCAGGGATAGAAAGATTGAGGGCAGGGCCAGCAGAGCTGGAGCCCCAAGTTTCCGTCAGGGCACATATGTCAATATTGTTATGTTCAATATAATCTGCTAGCTCGTGGGCGTTTTTCACCAAGGATCTAGTGTTAAGAAGCACACAGAGTAGGGTGTCTACAGGGGTGAGAGTACTTACCACTGGCTCCCGTGTTAAAGTTCCAACCTCCATCATTGGCAGGAGCTGGGAAACATTAACCATAGTGGCCGAGTCAACAGGCGCAGATGCTGCTGCTAGGTGGTGTGATACCCATAAGACTGGTGAAGGAGAAGGCAAGTTAGGTGTCTGCAACACAGCCTTCACATCAACCATCGGAGGCAAAGAGATAGGCGCTTGTAATGCAGAATGGGGGAACAATCTGAGTCAGAGGGAGTAGGCAAGGAAGGACCTACCTGGACCTTTTGACTAGAGCGGAAGCAGGGCCATTAAAGATGTTTCTGGCTGCCTCAATTGCAGCCAGTACTTCAGCCAGCCTCATAGATGAATGCAAACAGACAAACAGAGCGCGTCCTGCACTGCATGTCCTAGCCACGGACCGGCTTGCCCCCTTCGCACCGGCGCGTTCGCACCGAATTTCTATGGAACTGGGGAAGAGAACTACAATGCTTATGGTTATTGTAATTTTCTCTCTCCTAGTGCGTGCGGAAACCCGACTGGTTTATGATCCAAGTCACACTATAATGGTGGGGCAACCAGAGTGTAAAAGCCACGAGAGGTACAGGTAAAGTCAGTAAAATAAAAATGACACAGATGATTAAAAGCACCGGCAGACTAAAAGCAAATAATACTAAATATGAAATTAAAATGGCGAACAGCAGAGACATGACGTAGAGCAAATCTGGGTTTCATTTTTGTTTACATGCTGCTAGCGAGCCGAATGTCCAAGGTTAGGAGGCTATGCCAACCCATCATGAGTGGTTATGGAGCAGCATGCTATACAGTGTTGCAAAAGCATATCCATTGTTAGTGTTTTGCTATAAACATTATTATACATTTTTAGGGGTAGTTTGAGGCATGCCTACTAGATTACCGCAGCTAATGATATTAATAACACTTCCACGAACTTAAGTATATATTTTCCCCTAACCAATCTCCACCCTCAATAGGTTCTGTTATTTGCCACGTAGGATGATGTACATTGAAGTATAAAGTCTTTATGTAATCAAAAATTAGGCGAGAGTGGGGGCGTGGCCAGCGAGCGAGCGATGAGGACGTGACTCGTCGGCGCTCCCGCGGCCGCCTGAAAAATCCTGTAATATCCTGCATTACGAAAAGGAGAAATTGCTAAAAAACAATAAATCCGGGCAGCGGAACACGATAGCAGCACCTAGCCGTGAAAAGGGCCGGATCCATGTCGGAAAACGCAAGATATCGGCATTGGAAACTGTAAGAACGTATTGCGCGGCCCCAACCAAGATGGCCACCTCCAAGTTGCGATGAATTAAAGCGAAGACAAACGTGGGAAGCTGCGAATTTCAACCGTCGGAGCAGATGCGGTACTAAATACCCTCGGAGCAACTGGCCGTTAATCAAATCACAGACTTTGCACAGCGGTGGACCATATCCTGTTGCTGTGGCTGAGGGCGGGCGGACTGTGCGATCTTTCCCCACCCCCGGCACGCGACGGCGGAATCAATCTGCGTAACAACGCCGCTCCCAGGCAGCAGTACCTCGTAGCACCATTCGGCTCTCGGGCGAGCGGAGCCCGAGATATCTGCTCCGGGACACCGCGGAAAGCATCGCCAGTCAAGCGGACCAAACCAGAATGGCGGGAACAGACGTGAAGGGCCTGTGACCCTCCTTCCTCCCCGCCCGACCACCGACATCCCACGGCGCCTGGCAACCTAGCGAGGTAGCCTACCACACTCCTGCTACGGTGCGGCCGCCTGGGGAGGAAATAATCGAGAACCTTGTGGAATACTGAACAGAACCATCTTTGCGATGCGAGGGGAGAACTGAGTAGGCGAGTTGGCCCTCCTTGATACGGAAATACATACAAACAACGTACATCAAGGTACTAAGGATGCAAGATAAACGAGGTGATACTCCGAACAACTCATCGGTGAACAGAACCTCATGGAGACCACTTCTGCTTAAGGCTCCTGAGACTATAACACTGTAAGCAAGCTACAAGAGCACGGTAGAGGCCCGAGATAAGGTGCGAAAAAACAGCCCCTCCAAACAGGCTACAAACGACCCACGCAAAGCAATACCATGGGCTAGGAAAGGAATAAGAAAACCTCGACCCAATACACCATGGACCAATACGCCACAAGCACAACTACGGCACTAAGCACCGAGGACTCGAGGGTAACCCCCTCTCCGCCAAAGGAACCAGAGGAATCACTCTCATTAAAGGACGTGATGGCTGCCATCGAAAACTCGCGCGCCTCGGTGGAGCAGAAGATGGACACCATCTCCACCAAAGTCTCCTTCCTCTGCCACGACCTCCAGAAACTCTCATCCCGGACCGGGGAAATGGAACAACGAATCTCCGGAGTGGAGGATGACCTGAGCGCGGTACACCAACAACTCGCGCAAACGTTGAACCGACTGAAAACCCTGGAGGCCCGGGTCAACGAGGGAGAGGGAAGGTCCCGCTGCAACAACAATCGTATCCTGGGACTACTGGAGCATGCAGAGGGACCCAGCGTGGAACTCTTCTTGGAGGAATTGCTGGCGGATCTCTTTGCACCAAAGACCTTCTCAAATATTTTCTCGGTGGAGCGTGCACACTGCATGCCCACGGGACGCCAGATCCCCGGGGCTCCCCCGAGAACAATCATCACGAAACTGCTTAATTACCACAACAGAGACGCCATCCTACAAATGGCCCGTACCAAAGGGTCAATGACATTTAACAGAGCCAAAATTGCCTTTTTTCCAGACTACACCCGTGAGCTCCAACGGGCCAGGCAATCCTTTGAACACCTAAAGAGGAAACTATGCTCCATGAATGTGAAATACAGACTGCTGTTCCCAGCCCAACTGAAAATCCTGCATGAGGGCAAAACTGTCCCCTTTACTGACCCGCAGGAGGCCTGGAGATGGGCAGAAACTCACATTGGGGGGGACTGGACTGGGCCGAATCAAAATCGCAGAAGTAGATCAAGACCCCAACCACGGGGAGAAAGACCTGCACAGCAACCCAGACTGGAGGTCCCAATCGAACCAGACGGAGACACCAATGAATAACGGGTGTTTAAGAAAAAAGAGGTACACGTGAACGGGCTGATTCACGGCGTACTCAATGCCCGCCCACTTCTTCCGGCAACAACCTGCAAGGAACACTCCTCTGGGAGTATCATCGATGGCGGATTACCCCCGTCCCCCTGCAACGGATCACATGAACCGCAAGCAGTCACCAGTAACAAACCATGCCACCGGCGGCCGCCATGCCCCCGACTTGAGACCTGAGACACCAGACCCACACAGGTATAATAAATCGGAGGGGTAGTGTGAACAATTCATGTTAAGTTAACCTGGTGACATAGTTTTTCAGTGCCGGTAGAGTTCGGGCGACAGATACTTCATGTTGGGGAGGAGTATGGGGAGGGGGGAAGGGAAGTTGTATTATGTTTATCTTTTTCCGGGGAACCATACTAGGCAAACGTCCATAGCGAATTCACCAAACACACAGTGCTCGCCGCCCACGCTCCCACCAAATGCGAACACAATGTTTCTAAGTTCATACACACCACGCGACCGCAGAGCACAACACCATAAACCCCTAGACAGTAATGGCTATACAACACCATAGCGACCCCGATTGCCAAAATACACAAGCCTCATCGATGTCTAATGAACGCCATAGGTCTCTTAAGCTCCTCACATGGAATGTGAATGGTATGGGCACAAGTATAAAACGCCGACTGATCCTACAGTTTCTTAACAGACGCTCCCCTGATGTAGCTCTTCTAACTGAGACCCACTTAGCAGGCTCAAACTGCCAGTTCTTCCGCAGATCCAACTATCGGGCGACATACCACGCTGGGTATACTATGGGCTCCTGGGGGGTCCTGATCTTCCTGCTTAAACGACTCCCTTTTGAATTATCCACTGTGGTGCAGGACCCCAGTGGCCGTTTTGTGATGATTCAAGGTACACTTTGGGGGGAGACAATGGCTAGTCTAGCGATATATTCCCCACCGGGATTGGGGAAGGCTCTCCTGGGGGAGGTGACGGCCCTGATGGCGCAACAGCAGGCGGAGCTGTGGATCCTGGAAGGGGATTTTAATGATGTTATGTGTAACACACCCGACCGGACCCATATCCGCAACCGAAACCCGCGCCGGCCCACGGGTCTAGCAACCTTTGCATCGGCGATGTGTGGAGAGAACTACACCCAACAGACCGGGGATTCTCCTTCCACTCGGGAGCACACACATCCCTATCCAAGTTAGATGATTTTTTCCTCCCAACCCCAAAGCATATAGGGTAAAGGCGGCAGAGCTCCTCCCCCGCGGCATATCAGATCACTCTCCCTTGGAGGTGACGCTCCACACGGAGCGTCCCCTACCGCTCAAAACATGGAGATTAAACAGCTACTACCTGGGCCTCACTGAATTCATGGAGCATATCACTGTAAAGTCAGACGAATTCTTCGAAATTAACACGGGCTCGGTGGAGGACCCAGTGACACTTTGGGAAGCACACAAGGCGGTACTTAGAGGGGAGATGACGGCTTGGATATGCAACAAAAGGAGAGAACATCATAGGAAAGTAACTGAGGCGGAGGCTGAGGTGGAAAAATGGGAAACCAATTACATTGCCGACGCTACCCCAGAAACACACCGCTCCCTGTTAAAGGCCAGAGCCACCCTGCATAACACAGCACTGGATAACACTAGACAGGCACACAGGGAGTCCAAAACCAGAATTTAAGAACAGGGAGATAAAGCGGGAAAACTATTGGCATGGCTGGAGCAACGGGAGGAAGGGCACAGACATCTTAGATTAATTACAGACAGCCCAGACGGACCTGCCCAAACAGACCCAGAAATAGCGGAGGCGTTTGCCAACTTTTATGCCTCGCTCTACGCCGCCTCAACAGCCCCCACGGACTCATCCCTTCTGGAGGAGATCACGCTCCTGCAGCTGTCAGAACCCCAAAGAGCACATCTGGATAGGGAAATAGATGAAGCCGAGAGCCAATCCGGTAAAACACCAGGCCCAAATGGCTTCCCGGCCGAGACCTGGAAGACGTTAGGCACCAACAAGATGGCGGCCCCCCTTCGTGATCTGTTCCTAGCCGCCAAGATGCAGGGCACCCATCCCCCGGACCTACGAACCGCCAATATCGTGGTCATTCCCAAACAAGGTAAACCTCCCGACCAATGTAAGTAGTATAGACGGATATCGCTCATTAATAGCGAAACCAAAATCCTGGCCAAAGTATTGGCCAATAGGCTCCAAACGGTCATATCGGCACTGGTTCAATAAAGATCAATGCGGCTTCATGCCGCAAAGATCGACCAGAATGAACCTACGACGTTTACACCTGCTCCTGGAAAGGGCCCCAACCCTTAATGCACCACTCGCGTTGCTTGCAATTGATTTTGAGAAAGCGTTCGATTCGGTGGTATGGGCAAGTCTCTGGACAATAATGCGGCGTATGGCATAGGCGAAACCTTTCTCAGCTGGGTTCAAATTCTATACGAGGCCCCCTTGACAGCAGTTAGAGTAAACTGTTGGACGTCTAGAACCTTCCCACTGGGCCGAGGCACTCGACAGGGCTGCCCACTGTCCCCCCTTCTCTTCGCCCTGGCAATCGAGCCACTAGCCCGATGGCTCCGATAAGTAACTACATGGTCCGTATTCCAATGGCCAAACGGACGGGAGGATAAACTCTCCCTTTATGCAGACGACCTATTGTTGTATTTGAGTAACCCGGACCATGCATGCGCCATCATAGCCCGAATGCTGATGACCTACGGGAATTTCAGTGGCCTCAGGGTAAACTGGGGGAAATCAATCCTCTTCCCTGTTAAAGGCGACGATCTGGCAATTCCCATAGGACACCCCATGTCGAGTGGAGAGGGAAGGTTTTCGTTACCTGGGCATATGGGTCACTGGGACACTATAAAACTATGTGTTGCATAACCTACACCCGCTGAATGACCGCTTTGATGGTGGCGTACAGCACTGGAGGCTTCTGCCACTAACACTCATGGGGAGAGCGGCCCTTTTCAAGATGATGGCACTTCTACGTTTCCTCTATGTCCTGCAGAATGCCCCACTAGCCATACCAAATTCTGAGTTCACCCGGGTAGACAGCCTCTTAAGGAAACTAATATGGAAGGGGGGGGGCAGCCCCGAATAGCACTAGCCACGCTGCAGCGCTCTGTTTGGGAGGGGGGCATAGGAGTCCCACATCTCAGATCCTACTACTGGGCCAGTCAATTAAATATAGTTAATGACCTTCTCCATGGGGACCCAGAACTCCCACACATCAGAGCGGAATTACCTATTACCCAGGACACCCCACCAATCCGAACACTATACCAAAGCCTACCCAGACCCCAAACTACTTCATCCCATATCACGATTGTCTGGAGGCAGGCCCATAGACACATAGGCTGGGAGAACAGGATCACCACGGCACAACCACTATGGGGTAATCATATGCTGACGGAGGTTAAAAATCTGACTACATGGACCCGATGGTTGAAGGCCGGGATAACAACAGTGGGAGATGTTATCGCGGATGGCGCCATACTCCCGTTTGAAAAGCTTCAACAGAAATTTGGAATCCCGGCAGCAGAACAATATCACTATACACAACTAACACACGCTCTCAGGGGTTACAGGAAAGAACTTGCCGACTCACCAGATTATACACCCTTGGAACGTAACCTACTGACACAACATATCCCCACCAAGGTAACGACTATACTGTATAAGGTCATCAATGCATTCGCTACTCCAGAACTGGCCAGCCTCAAAACTAGATGGGAGCGGGATATTGGGGATATTGACCCTGAGGACTGGATTTAGGTCCTCATGCACCCTCGCGAAATCGCAATAGACTTCAGAATAAGACTGGTACAGCTCAGAATACTCCACAGGGTATACTACCCCCACGTGGCCCTTTTCGGTTGGGGAAGGGCAGCAGATCCCAATTGCCTGAGATGCCGGGGGGAGGAGGGCACTTTTTTATCTCCTCTGGGAATGCCCCAAAATCAGAGACTTCTGGACATAGTGCTCACAAGTACTTACAAGAACGCTGGGCCATACAATAACACTAGAACTCGCAATAATGCTACTGGGCGCTCCAGATGAAAGCACCTCGGACAAATGGGAGGGTATTTTTCTCTCCACTGCAATGGGCCTGATAAAGCGGGACATAGCACAGAAATGGGGTGCACCGGAATGCCCAACAGTCGACCAATGGGTCAATGAAATGGACATCTGCGCGACAAAAGAACACAGAATATACACGGCACGGGGGTGCCCTGCAAAAGCTACGAAGATCTGGGGAAAGTGGGAAGAACGTGAAATCTGAGAACTATTGGTGGGCAACGGCGGGAGCACGAGGGTCCTACCTTGAACATTACAGGCGACATACTACTGGAGCTGATGCATGGAGTGACAAACATGAACAGACCAAGGAATCAACCTAGGGTTGGGGGGGCGGAAGGGAGGAGGGAGGGAAACTGTTGATATGTTGTATGAATGTGTTTAAATCACCAATTTATTTTAAAAAATTAGGCGAGAGTGAGTGAGCTGCATTTTGTACAAGATCCAGATTTCCCTACTTTATTTGAGCTGACAATAAAGTAGTACTTTGCCATATTCTTTGAGTCTGTCCGGTTATTTGGGTCTGAGATAATTTATTATGGTAACCCCATTCTGCGCATAAGATATGCTCCAGGTGCTAGTGCACACCATTACTGACATTATCGTGATATACAACCTACAGGGACTGGGGATTGGTTAAGGGAATTGGCTAAATATAGACTCTATGAGTATAAAACATCTCATTGGGTTATGACTATCGGATGGCTCTACCTGTAACCAACTCTAAATTGATCAAAAATAAAATACATCATCACTACACCAAATTATTGGTTGCCACATCATTTGTTGGCCGGCGTAACACAGGAAATTCTAATTGGTTGGTGTTCTGCTAGTCAACCTTGGACAATTGACAGGTTATCAAGACATGAGCCAGACAGGAATAGGGAGAGAGACGTCCACAGGCTGCTTTCCATTCAATTAGAAAATATACCATCCCTTATTGCTAGGCCATGAGCCATGGTGATTTCTGTGTACTTGGCCTTGAACAATGTCTTGTGTCTGGGTGTTTGTGTAGGGAGTACAGCAGATGTCCCACCAGCATTGGTTTCTAATGAATAGATAAGTGTTCACCAATTATGGGTCACAGGATTTTAGCTAATATTAATGGGAGTGTTATAGTTTCTTTTACCAATGGGGACACTATTGAGTTATTCTGCATGGACTTTTCTTGGCTTAGTGTTTGTGTGCACCTGGCTTACAATGGTCGGTTGTGCTCTTCTAAACTTGAATTAATCTGGCAGTATACTTCTGAATTGTGGGAATTGCTATCTGTGCCTTCTCTGCAATGTTATGACCCTCCCTTGTTTCGCAGTAACCTTGACTCTGGTTGCCGGCTACTGCTTGAGCTCTGCTCGCATCTGTGTTTATATGATTTCAGCATCTTGAGTTCTTGTGAAGCCTTGAGGCCTTTCGTTTAATTAGAAGCATGTTGCGGCTCCAATTTTGAAAAAAATGGCTGCATATTACTGTTGCGTTTCTATTTTAGTGAGCTGTATTTGTGTGTCGTTCATGTTGCATTCAGCTTATACATTGCTTATGTTAGTATCCTTCATGTCCTATGGATGCTATGTTCATATTTTTCATGTATAAATGCATATATTTCCTAGTGCCCGCGTTCTTTATGTTGAGTGGACATTTGCTTCATGTCTAATGCATGCACATGTATTGTCACAAGGTTAGTTTCGTTACTTTTGCCATCTTCAGCTTAGATTGTGTCCATCTCCTTCTGTAACTGACTGGGATAAGGGCTGTATGGTTGTCTTAGTGAGTAACGCTTCTCACCTGTGTGGTATTACTCTGGGGGAGGGGCAGAAGCTATGGATGACGTATTCATCTGCCTCTCAACACTGCTAGGCCAGGTCCCCACTGCACAGAAATGCGAGCAACCAAAGCTAGCCAAAGCAGTATAAATGAATGCAAACAGTGTAAATTCTGGCAACAGTGTATAAATGTGGACAAAATGGTAAATGCCAAAAAAGCAGTAGAAAAGGCAACTCCCACCCTCCCCCAACGTTATCTCCCACTGCCAAAGAATCTCTCCCAATTCCCTAGTGGTCCCTAGTGGTCGGCCTCTTGCCTTTTCTAATCTCCACTACAATGTGGATGGCCTGGTGGACCTCTCCCTGCTAACCTTGTGGCCTAGTGCTCGCCTGGCAAATGATAGAAGACAAAGAAAAAACAGTTACTCATCGGCTTATTTGGTGAGTGGGAAGACCAGTTTGGCCTTGGCAAGCCCCTTATGAGGGATTGTAGCATGCCCCGCTGATGAGGTAATCGCCAGTGTGATGAGGTCATCGAGACAACTTCCCTGCATGCAAGCTTTGGAAGGAGGGGGTCACGCCATCCTTCTCACGCCCCCTCCCACCACCCCCACATAACAACCCCATGACCCAGATGTCCCACAGCGGCAATGTCCATCGTCACTGCCCAAAGAAAATGACACAGTTATATGATATGATAGGTTATTTATAACGCACAGGTTCCTAAGCGCGGACCCTGGGATCGAACCTGTGTTGCTCCTGTCGTCTTGCTTCCAAGTTGAGCACATTGCCCCTGAACCATCCTCCTGAGACTAACTCCCGAGTTGCACAGCAAAAGGTAACACTAAAATCAAAGGACATATTTTCCTTAAAGAGAGGACAGGAGGCTATGGAAAAATCAGCTGGGTGACGTGGGCTGACCAATGCCACTAGGAAGGTAAGACATTGCACTCTGGCACGGCCTGAATTATCAAATACCCTCACATTTCCCAATGGGAACAGGCCCTATGAGAGCCCGTGTTGGCCCCCCACTTCTGATGGCTCGATACAGCACCCATTTATTTAGGCTTCCATGTAGACGCGACATCAGAAGCAGAGTGCCCAATCCTTCCGCAATGTCTGGGAGCAACCGCATACACAACCATGCCACCACCTCTAGTAGCAGAGTAGGCCCTTTCCCCCATCATGGTCACACAAGAAAGAGACCTTCCTTGATATGGAAGGCCACTGGTCGCACCGATTTTGGTGTATATCACAGAAAGGGAAAAACAATTGTGACAAAAAAATAAGAGCATTAACTAGTTTGTTTGTTTGTTTGTTTGTTTGTTTGTTTTATTTATTTGTAGAGCGCTCCGGACCCGTGGGTAGAAGGGCGCTTTGGAAGGCGGTTACAGGCATAACATATACATTACATTTACAAAGTACAATAATTACAAAGCAAGGGTTTACATACAACAATTTACATATAATACAAGTATGGTTGCGGCTGCTAGCTTATTAGAGGTGGGGGTAAATGCTACATTACAATAAAAATGGAGTCATCACAAATAAATACGAGAAATTCTCCATAAAATGATATGCACTGCATGTGTCACCCGGGAGGTTGCATGTAATAATGTCCCCTCAAAAATGTCTCCTGACAAAAAAATGGCTGTTTTTTGCAGAGACGTTATTACATTGAACATGCGGGGGACACCCCCGCAATCCCCACATTTCTTTTTTTTACACGGTGAGCAGGGGACACCCCTGCAACCCGTCCCCATACATAATGTCACCATATATAATGTTGCCAATGGCTTTTCCCGGCGACATTCATCATGTGTGGGGACATTATGAATGGGGACGTTATAACCTGATACCAACCCCAGAGTCAAAATATGTCAGCCCAAATGACAATGTGCAGCAGTGTGCGCTTCCGCACTCTTGCCCCGATCCGTGCACAGAGACACGTTTGTTATGGGCTTCTTCTAATAACAATATCATGCTAAATCGTGTTTCATGCCAGATACCTCTCACTTCTAAGCACTCGAACAGTGGCGGTCATTATTACTCAATTTAACGATGTTCAAAGTATCCACCACGAAAGGAAGAAGGGCTGAGTGAGCCCTGCCGAAACTCAGACTTGTGAGTGCGGCTGGCACGCGCCAGAGATGAGTGCTTAACCCATGAGTTGTCCGCCCAGATCATCTGTATTCCTGCCCCCCTCCTTGCAAATCGCCCTGGCTGTGAACCACAAGCTTCCATATAGATGTGCAGCCCTAGTCAATTTCTTCTCGGCAGCATCGATCTTTCTAGTCCTCTCTCTTCCTTCTTAGTGTCATCTTCACTCTACTGCATGTCATTTATATACAGCTGTCTTCCTGTATTGTAAATATACTCTAGTCCAACTCCAGGCCTCGAGGGCCTGAATCCTGATGGGTTTTCAGGATATCCCTCATGAATATTCATCAACAAATGTGCACACATTTAGCATCATTTTATGCAAATTTACCTCATGAATATTAATGATGGTTATCCTGAAAAACGTGCATGTTTCCGGCCCTCGAGGTCTGGAGTTGGATAACCCTGACTGTATGTAGCAGAGTTCGTGCATTTGCCTGTCTCCTCCTTGTGAACCTCTTATTCTCTGTACCACACTGTTTCCGCCTCCCAACCCCCCTCTTTGATGTGCATTTACTCTTCTATATGCCTGCCATCTCCTGCA
Source organism: Ambystoma mexicanum (assembly GCF_040938575.1). NCBI lineage: Eukaryota > Metazoa > Chordata > Amphibia > Caudata > Ambystomatidae > Ambystoma > Ambystoma mexicanum. Next base: position 503,638,016 of record NC_090938.1, read on the forward strand.
TACAGCACCTCTTCTGTGTACCCTTACTAATTTGTGTATATGTCCTTTTTGGTCTGTGTACCCATCCTCTTCTGAACCCCTCCCTTCTTCCATTGTACATATTGTCTCATGCACCTCACATCTTGTCCGTAAAGATCTTCTCCTCTGTACCTCTCTTCTACTGAAGAGGAGAGAATATTTACAATGACCCCCCTGCTCACGTATGTATTGTGCCTCTCCTCGTCCTACTGTGTAATAGCCCTTTCTGTGCACCTTTACTCTAATGTTTATCAATTCTCGGGTATGCGTTTGTGTCTTTCTCTGTGTCTGCCCTCTTTCATATATTTACTTATCCTCTTGTTTTTCATGTTCTCCCTTTCTTCTTCCTTCTGCGTGCTTGCCTTCTTCTGAGCCCCTATAATTTTCTGTGTACAGCCGCCCTTTCTTTTTTTGATGTGCTTGTGAGTGGCAACATATCACAATTTTTAATTTTAATTTTTAATGGCCATCTAACCAAGATATTTCCCCTCTATTTCGGCACCAAATGACATCTGATACACATTGAACACAGCCTTCAGAAATGCTGCTGATCATTTCACCACTAGGGGGCTCCTTGTCATTCAAGAGTGAATGAAACATTCGCACCTGCATTGCCGGGCTGCTAAGCAGCCTGGGGAGGACGACACTGTGACATAGATGTCCTTTCAAGCACACAGGTGTTCAGGCGTGCATCGATCTCTGCAACTTCAGTGGAGGCTAAGTGAAGCACCCTGCCCAGTGTACTCCAAAAAATTGGGAGCCAGTCTTCGAACCCGGTGAACCCTTCATCAGCTGGGCACGTGTTCCGATCTGGTCTACCATTGTTATTTTGTTGGATATGATGGACTCTACTGAGTATACTCTATTTTTGTATTTATATGCTTATTACCCACTGAACCATTATGGTCCTTTAATTGAGGTAACACATCGTATGATGAATGGGATGCAGAATAACTCTTACACCAGATAATAAGACCGACTCAGGAAGTTGGCAAAATGTCCGTCAGACTGTTTTATTTTCAATTGTCTAAAACAGGGAGCTAAACGGACATCAACGGACGTCACACAGCATAGTCTCAACGTATTTCATAAAAAAGCATTCTTATATAGCAAAAAGTCATCATATGTGATGTCACACTATGTGGCAAACCGAAAAATCCTATGTGGGATTGTGGTTAGCTTAAGGGGAACATCTAAGTATACTTTCTATACTGGGTGGGATTGTGATTGGGTCTGATTGTGATTGGGTCTCTACAGTCAGATGGACAATGTATGCCCACCCCTAGTGCAAGTCATCTTCAACAGTTATTAGCTACACAGTACATCATTGGCTCTCAAACTATAAGGCCCTTCAGTATATGGCCTTCTACAATGGGTTGGCATGCTTGGACCCCTCCAGAACATTCAATTCACTAGCAGCACCTAGCAAGGTATCCCAGGTGTCACTGGGTGGACTTGACTGTGTATTCCCCACCCAATTAGCCCCATATCTCTCATCGTTCATGCCTTCTGCCATTCAGATTGTCTTTGAACTCGGCCTTGTAGTTACTTCTTGATCCTGGGAATACAAGGGAGTGTGAGCACATTCTTATCAATGTTCAGGTCTGCATGCCTACTTCTATTTCCACCCCGGACTCACATGACAGGAGACTGTGAATCGGCCTGTTTTAGAGCATTTAATTGTTTTACATGAAGAAATTTGGCACTCATGATGTTCTCTGTTTGCAACTTAACAAGGGATGCCTCGGTGTCTCACATTCACTGTTCTTCAATGACTGATAACCAGTTTTGGCTTCTTCAGCCTTTGACATCAGGCAAGACAGCCTTCTTGGTCTTTGATTCAAGCTCCAGCTAATTCTTTGCTGCAACACACGCATAGCTATCCATCCTTCTTTCTCCATGGGTTTGAGCTTACTAAAATTGTAGCGTCGAACATCCAGATTCTATATAATGGCGGCACCGCCTGCAGTCTATTTCACTATGTATAGCCAGCCTTATGATTACTTGGTCTACTTGCGTTACAGCATCTGTACACTTATAAAACGGCTTGCATTTTCTGCAGTGCTCTTCACACGTGCAATCTTCAATCCATATATAGAAGTTTACTCGATTCTTTACTCCTTCATCAGATTCTATAAGGTCTATGCTTCTTCTTCTTCTTCGACCATTCTTCTCAGTGCATCACGCTCACTTCTTGTGACATCACCAGCTTCTTTTCCTCTTCTTTTCATATTCCTTTGGGGGCTTCGTCCAGGAGACTGTCAGTTCTCCGGGGATACATCAGATAGGGTTTTCTTAGTGAATACCTTGTCTCAAAGACTCTCCTCGGAATAGACACTGTTACTGGTGTAGTGCCTGTCGCAACTTCTGGTTCCCAACATGTGGGTAGCATGGGGGCGGGACTTCCTGTAGAGGCATTTGGCTCCTCTTCTACAGTAATGTTTATACTTATTCTCTGCTTTTTCAGTTGTGTTTCTATATCCATCTAATATTTGATTTAGTGCCAACTCCTACAACTTAGTCAGAGGTAAGCATAGGATGGAAGTGAATTGGTTCAGAATGCATTCTTATCTATGTATGATTTCTTGGTTTCATGTATTCCCTGTTTTATGTGGGTCAGTGTGCCAGGCCTACACCTATAAAGTCATGTCAAATGGCATTTCACCATCTGAGTTTTTCTCTAAAGGTAGTGCTTTTTTGGTGTGCTTAACTCCTGCAATCCAAAAGGATATATTCACGAGACCCCAGTTAATACAGTGAATGCAACACCTCAGCATGCACTGTAGAAGTACTTTCAAAGCGTTGACACTACATTCATTTGGTTTTTGTGGGTTTCCTTGTATAGCTGTGGTAAACAGTTTGGTTTAGAAAATATTTTTCTAGACATATATAAAGATGATGCTCCATTCCTGTGAATGTATACAAAAAAGGACGCTGAGTTTGATAGCGCATGAACAGGTTAAAGCCTACAGCACGCTGCTGTGGCACCTGTTCTAAGGATTATGATAAGAGATACAGTATACGTTACTTTAGCACCTAACACAGAGCAACACAGGTACGAACCCTGGGTCCGCACTTAGAAACCTCTGGGTATTAAGCGTGTTATAAATAACCTATCATATCATATCATATCATTCCAAGGAACGTGTTACAAGATACAAGTTAACTGCTCTATTCCCAATGTTGCTGTAAACACTGAATTTCAGGTACAGCTCCAGATAGTTGGGGATGCAGGGTGACCCTCCTCTTCCATTGTGTGCAGCACTTTTCTGTTCACCACTTGAAACCCCACAGCTGGGAGCACTCCTTAAATTTATTTTCAATTGATTATCCTGTCAGAAAGCTTTAACCAAGACTGTCCCTTTATCTGGGCTTACATACAGACTCATTTGTGGAGCAAAGACCCCCTGCCCCAATCCCATCTGCTCCCAGAAGTTTTATTTTATGAAGGCTGCACGTATTAAAATATATACCCATGCCTCGCCTTCTGTTAACGCATCTGCTGTGTGGTGTGCCTCTCTCTTTCCCTATTGGGTATTGGGTGGGGGGGTTTATAGAGCGCTACTATCACTTTTGGGTATCTTGGTGCTTTAGAATGAGGACCATAATTGATGCAGCCAAAATATAATCTTAAGGCTGATTGAATACAAGTGTGTTAAGGCCTTCCAAAACATCATTAAAATAGTCTTGGTGCAAAGCAGAAGGGGGAGGGTGTTCCACATTTTGGCCACCTGTACTGTGAATGAACGCCCCCCCCTAACCATACCATTTGTTATTTTGGAATTACTATTCATCTGTCTTGTCCAGATCTCAGGGAGCATCCACCTGTATAGTGTTCGGGTTCTGCTACTGGAGATTTTTAAAATGCATTTTAGGGTAAGGCCAGCTCCTGAACCTGTTAGAGTTACGATAAAGGTTTAGGTAAACCTGTTATGGCCAAATTCTAAACCATAACCCCTTGCATTATTCCATCGCACAATTCCCTTCCACACAACAACGCGGTTCACGTCACGAAAAAGATCTCAAGAAGATGCAGCATCGCAGAACACAGAAGGGCCCTGCACTGGCTTCTAGTGAATGAGTGTATCATCTACAAGAACCCCACCATTGCTCACCGATGTATCTTCGGAATGGCCCCTAAGTATTTAAAAGCCTGAGTGTCTTTGTACACCGCACGCAGAACCCTGCGCTCCAACCCAGTCTCTGCTTGTCTGTCCAGGTTTCAAGCTTTCAAGGGGCAGAGGTAGATCATTCCCTGTTAGAGTGGCAAGATCCTGCAACTCTTTGTCTCCTACCCTCCGACTTGAAGAAAATCTGGGTCCATTCAGGAAACTCCTGAAAACCTTCCTGTTCAAGTAGCTCCTACCTGGGCCTTTTTCTTTGAATCAGCTGCCTTACTTGTCCTGTCTTTAATGGTCGTTCCCGGCGTGTAATTGAGCGCCCCAATGCCCAGGGGCTGCTGGTGCGGTATAAATAATAAATAAATAAACAAAATTATTCCAATGTGAGAACAACACACAATATTCTGTTAAAGGATCAGATATTTGTTTCATCGGCATTGCAGGCCAACGAAATGTATCAACCACATAGAACTTGTATCAAAATAAACACAAAATACAAACATTAAATACTGGTTTCTGCCCCATTCCTTTTGAGAACCACTGGTAGGACCTTTCTAACATGAACAATTGTCCTGCTGTAAATGTCTCATGACAATACTTGAAACGAAAGCTTGTTGAATGATAAGCTCAGACGTGTTCATGGGTTCATGAACCAAACCCAAATAACCCTTGACAAGTACCCACAGCATTTCAATTGAATTCAGGTCCAGGACTTAGGGGGAGAACAGACCCATTAAAGACCATGACCGGTTATATCCTGCAAACGAATGGTTGTCCTGTATTATTCTTACTTTTTCCATGTTCTGGGGATTAAACCTTTGCACATAGGCTCCATAAACAATGTGCTTCTTGAAAAAGGTATGTCAATTTCTCTATGGGGCCTCCAATTATTGGAGATGGCCCCAGACCCCTATTTTTACTAAGTGTTTTGACTATGTTTTATCAGACAGGTGTCCTCCCATCAGAAACGCAATCAGGTGAAGCTAACATCTCATCTGTGAACAGCAGGTGTCCGAAGTCCTCATCTTCATCAATCCAGTGCTTTGCCTGCAGCATCCACTTCTCCTTATTCACATCATGGTGGATAGGTGACATCAATGACTGACACCTCAATCACTGCCTACTGACATTTTTCATCCCTAGTAGACAGAAACTGCCTATGTGAAAGTGTGCACAATCTTGCAAGAGGCCAGAGGCAATATTGGACATGTTGCGGGTGGTTGCCATCTCTAGATCTGTGGGGCACACTCACCCCACAGAAAAGCAACCCAAAATTCTAATTAAAGACATTTTCAAAAGCAGCACATGCAGCATCATGCATTTCAATAAAGAGGTGCCATTGGAATATGCAGATGTATGACAAAAGGTGAAAAAAGAGGGATGCATTAGGAGTCAATCATGCAATATAGCATTTGTAGAGGTCTTCATACAAACACTTGGAACACCAAGTGATATTATAAAAGAGTATGTTTTTTTTAATTCTATAGTAATTAAAAAGTGTGACTGTTTTTAGAGAGGGAACTAAACAATGCTATTGAATGTCCAGGGTTTCCAAACCCGAGCACTTTACCTGTGGACAGGACAACTTCAAATAATCAAGTGCTATTTCACAGACCAAAGAATCCTCTTGGCTAACAAGCTGCAAAGCAAATTTACGCCGTAGCATATATACATGTTTACCCCATATGGTGTGCAGTATGTATGTCTGTGTACCATTTCAAAATGTGTAGACAAAAGCATCAAAATACAATTTTAAAAAACAGGACCAATTCAAAAAGGCGTGAGAGGAGGTGGGATTCGAACTCAGCTTCCATGCCTGCTCCCTTTTAGGAGATGAGTATCCAAACAACTTCACAAACAACTCCATAAACATGAAGCCATCCAAACAACTTCACAACCAACTCCATAAACATGAAGCCAGTAAAGGCATCAACACGTCATCAACAAGTCTTCTTTTAACGTTTCCTTTCTTCTGTGTCTCGACCACCTCTTCCTTATTTTTAGCCAGGGCCTCTTGTTCTGTACCCATTCCCTTCTATGCCTTTGTCCTATGGATTCCCTGTATCCCTCCTTCTCTGTGCACCAATTCTCTTCTGTGTCTTGCCCTTGGTTAAGTCTCTGAGAGACTTAACCAGGAAAACACATTCCGCAATTTGAGCCAGCTCCATTTGCTAAGCCCTATATAAAGGAGCTACCATCATCCATAACCCAAGCTAAAGCACCCAATCCACAGGGAATTCAATATTTACATAACTTCTGTCATCCATACCCTAAAGTCAATACTCTAAGCTATTCGCACAAACCTTTTATCTCAAGACTGAATGTTACCTAACCACTAACAGCTGATATCTACCTCCGCTCTTTTCCCTACTATGCATCACAATACTCAACAATACTACACCGATAAATTCAACAGTACTCATCACCACCCCACACCCAACATTTATTTACCACCCCCCTCAATTGCTGCGTGGCTGAGTCAACACTTACACTCCATGATCCACTGATGCTGTTCGGCCACCGGCTCTCCCCAATGCTGTCAGACCTTCCTTCTGGTCTGTTGGGCTCCTCACGGACTGCGAGCAGTATATTTCCAAGATGGCTTCTGATGGACTATGCACGGGGTGCACTGCTTGTGTGCACTTGCGCTCGCAAGGTGCCTCTCAGTCCACTGCGATGGAAGAGGTGGCTCCATGCCAAAGGGGTGTAGTGAACCATCCTCTGCTACCACTTGTTGGCTTGGTATGCCAGAAAGGACTGAGGTTCACACTAAGCAATCACGGTTCAGAGCACCCATGGCCCAATGATACTCCCCCGGCATACAAACGGATGACTCAGCCAAGGGCAAGTTACAACTGTCCCTTATTTTCCATAACAGACAGGGATCATATAGAATTCTACAATAATCACAGTGTCCGGAGTTATTGTGCCATTCTGACATCACAAATCAGGGCTCTTCCCCAAAAACCTAAGAGTCCATCTGATTGGGTGATTGGGGTGGTATCACCTATGGCTGGCACATATAGAGGTTATTCTACTGGCCGTTGCATGACAGATGGCTTGCCTGACCCTTCCCTAAAAACTATCTATTACATTGTTGTAGGGTCGCAGGATTACCATTGGCCCTAGTCCTCTGCCATACACCCCTAGATTTGTGTTCCCTGATTGGCTGGAGCTTATCTCCCCAGGCCTGGGACCCAGCTCTGTTCGCAGCGCTCAGTGCACCTTCTGAAGGTGATGAGAAGTGTGCCGTGTAATAGAAAGGTGTTCCCATTGTGGCCGTCAGTATTACCACTTTGCCTTTGAGAGTGCCTGCAGGGTTGCAATGTTGTAGAACAGTATATGTATCATTTCGTGTCTGCTTCGCTGGGAACTGCTCCTCTTCCCACCATGGGTAAATGGCCATTGTTCGGCTCATCTACATTACATGGGTGAAGACTGCAAAATGGAGCCTTCTAGTCTGCAATTAGTGAGGATTTATTCTGGTGTTCTGCAGGTGGCTCCTTGTCTGTGAGTTTAGGAATGTGCTGCTCATCTCTGACCTTGGCTGCAAGCCCTGGCTTGGTGCTTCATGCAGCCTGATTTTGCTTTACTTCACCTTTCGTTCTCAGGCCTGTGGCTTCATGTAACCCTACTATAGTTATGCTATAATTGCTATATGTCTATATTGTGCTATTCGTCTTATTGGTTAGTAGTATTGTGGCTCCTCCAGTTCCCTTATACAATTGTATAGTCCCATGTGGTTAGTTGCAATAAGCATGTGCAAGCTTGATCTGCATCTCTTGTTGCCTTGTGTTTCTGTGTTTGGCTAATGAGATAAAATAAGAAAAGCTTTCAACAGTGTGTATATGTATCTGTGCTCTATCTACAGAACTGTGTAAGCATGTTCTTCGTAGGTGCATGTGTGTGTCCATGAAACTTTGTGTGTGGATGCAAGGGTGCTTTATGGCTTAAGTTACTACATTGTGGTGTCTCTAATGACGTCAGCATCGCAGGATATTTGTCGTTAGTCGATCATGTCCATTGAGGCATCTGGATCCATAATCAGTGTTGGTGCACCTGTACCATTATGGTGTTAACTGGATAAGGTTTGAATGGCTGTCTGAGAGCATATCGGTTTGCATATGTATTTGTCACTGGCCCTCCTGGGGGCTGTCCGAACAGGGACTGGCATCTTGCATCTCTGGCTCTTCGGGCTGTCATGCTTATGGGGGTCAAGAGGGGCATTCCAGGGATCCTCTCTTCACTATGTCTTCTCTGTATCTGCCCTTCTCAGTGTACCCTTCTCTTCTGTGTCTCTGCCGCCTCGTCCTTATTTGTAGCCAAGGCCTCTTCTTCTGTACCCATTCTCTTCTGTGCCTTACCCCTCTATATATTCTCTGCGTCTTTCCTTCTCCGTGTACCCATTCTCTTCTGTGCCTTACCGCCTCTCTGTATTCTCTGTATCTTTCCTTCTCAGTGTACCTGTTCTCTGCTGTGCCTTACCCCTCTATGTATTCTCTGCGTCTTTCCTTCTCTGTGTACCCATTCTCTTCTGTGCCTTACCGCCTCTCTGTATTCTCTGTATCTTTCCTTCTCAGTGTACCTGTTCTCTGCTGTGCCTTACCCCTCTATGAATTCTCTGTATCTTTCCTTCTCCGTGTACCCATTCTCTTCTGTGCCTTACCGCCTCTATGTATTCTCTTTACCTGTCCTTCCCTGTGTACTCGTTCTCTTCTGTGCCTTGCCCCTCTCTGTGTTGTATGCAGTCATGCTCTCTTCCATCTGCACCCATTCTCTTCCATACCTCTGACCTTTCTTGTTTTCCCAGGGTCTGTCCTCTTCTGTGTACCCGTTGCCTTCTTTGTCTTCCCCTCTGTCTTCTGAGCCTCTGTCCTTTTTACACTCCATATCTGCCTTCTTCTGTGGACCTTCTGCCTATTACCAGAGCAAATCACACCTGGCATACCCTTGCTGTTACTTAGTGGGAAAGGCTGCGTTCGACTAACTCAGGGTGGGCCCAATCTAGAAGTGTGATTTCAGAGGAGAAGAGGTTCAAATATATATAATCTATTTGATTGTGGCCAAAACTATAGTCACTTATTTTAATTTTCCCGAAGAAGAAAGCATTGTGAAATGTTCTAGTATTGTACAGCAAACAGTGAGGCTACTACATTTGAAGTTTACCAGAAGGGCCAGGGTTTATTGTGCAACATATGACCCAAGCGATGTCATGGGAAGTGGCATCACGATGAGTGGCATGAAGAGGTGTCATGTGAAGTGGCATCAAGTGATGTTGTGGGAAGTGGCATCACAGTGAGTGGCATCAAGCGATGTCGTGGGAAGTGTCATCACGTTGAGTGTCATCAAGAGATGTTGTGGGAACTGGCATCATGGTGAGTGGCATCAAGCAATGTCATGGGAGGTGGTATCATGTTGAGTGGCGTCAAGTGATGTCGTGGGAAGTGGCATCACGGTGAGTGGTATCAACTGATGTAGGAAGTGGCATCACAGTGAGTGGCGTCAAGTGATGTCGTGGGAAGTGGCATCACGGTGAGTGGCATCAAGTGATATAGGAAGTGGCATCACAGTGAGTGGCGTCAAGTGATGTAGGAAGTGGCATCACAGTGAGTGGCATCAAGTGATGTAGTAAGTGGCATCACAGTGAGTGGTGTCAAGTGATGTCGTGGGAAGTGGCATCACGGTGAGTGGTATCAACTGATGTAGGAAGTGGCATCACAGTGAGTGGAGTCAAGTGATGTCGTGGGAAGTGGCATCACGGTGAGTGGCATCAAGTGATATAGGAAGTGGCATCACAGTGAGTGGCATCAAGTGATGTAGGAAGTGGCATCACAGTGAGTGGCATCAAGTGATGTAGTAAGTGGCATCACAGTGAGTGGTGTCAAGTGATGTCGTGGGAAGTGGCATCACGGTGAGTGGTATCAACTGATGTAGGAAGTGGCATCACAGTGAGTGGAGTCAAGTGATGTCGTGGGAAGTGGCATCACGGTGAGTGGCATCAAGTGATATAGGAAGTGGCATCACAGTGAGTGGCATCAACTGATGTAGGAAGTGGCATCACAGTGAGTGGCGTCAAGTGATGTCGTGGGAAGTGGCATCACGGTGAGTGGCATCAAGTGATATAGGAAGTGGCATCACAGTGAGTGGCATTAAGTGATGTAGGAAGTGGCATCACAGTGTGTGGCGTCAAGTGATGTAGGAATCGGCATCATGGTGAGTGGCATCAAGTGATGTAGCAAGGAGTAGGGATAGAGAGAGAAAATCAGATTTAGAGTAAAGCCCACCACCCCCCAGATGGGAAGTCAGCAAAGAAAGTGAAAAACCGTTTTTGGAGCAAAATGGCAGAATGGGATTTTGATTATTACTCACAACTGCTATGGGACAGAATTAAAGGAAATTCGTGTTGCTACACTGAAGGAGATAGGGAAGCTTTGAGACTACTATTCAGCACACCAGGGCAAGAATAGAAATAAAGTAGGAAAATTGTTTTTTGGAATTAAGCAAATGCAAAAGGAAAACCACAATGGCGAATGGAAATTCATTTTACACAGGATTCCAATGACAAGCAGGGAAGGGGTATAGGTCAGAATAGGAAAATCGGTTTCCATTGACATGGACAGAGACAGATAACAGATAGACTTGTAGGCAAAAGGGATTGCTCTCAATGGGACTACAGTTTGGGGTTTTAATAGGACAGATGCAAATAGGAATTTGTGGGGTAATGTACACAATACATGGGCAAATTCGGTTTTCAGTTACAAGGAGACTAATTCTTTTGAAGCAACACTTGAATGACTATAATTATTAAAGAAAGACACCAGGGACATGGTGGTTCATTTCGAATTAACCAACTTACACCGTGAATTTCAATGGGGGAATTCATTGATTTACTTAATAATATGCTAAGGATTTACACAGACACCGAGAGGTTTAACAAATGGAATATGCGAACATACACAGGCTAAACACAAATTCCTTTATGGGAAGGTGACTGAATTACACTAGCAACGTGGGATTTTCAATTGAGATTTCAATTAGGTTTTCAATGGGTGCAATGCTACATAAATTAACGGGCATATGCAATTTAGGGCTGTGGTTATTTGCTACTTAAAAAGTAAGCCTTGGTTTGGGATTCTGGACATCTAGGCATCTCAAAGATGTTATGGTTCAGCCTCCTCCTCTCCGTCCTCCTTCTCCTGTCTCCTCGGATGTCTTGTGTGTCCTCTGACTTAGTACTGTCCCCCTTATATAGCACACATGACATCACTCACTTTACAATCTAGGGGGTATAATCTATAATAACCCCTACCTCTCAGATAGGGCAGTCTACCATTCCTCTCTCCGCCCCCTTGCATGATTGGTTCAAGGGAAGAGAGAACCATCTGTCTATTTGCATTTATTACCCTTCTTTGTTCTCTTGGCCACTTTTTTGACAAAAAACAGTTATGTCTCATAACTTAATAATTCTACAAGCCCCTGACATATGCATTAGATGTGCGGTTTGAGGGGGTCATAGGAAATTAGGGAAGCCGATCACCAATTCTGTATGAGGTAGCTTGGCTCTTTGGCACAATTTTGTCATTTTCAGAAAATGTATAACAGTTATGACTAAGCAAATGATCAATCATTTTCCTAATTTCAACTTCCATTTATCCATAAAATCTCATAGTTGACACAGGTTCCGAGCAGGCAGAAACTAGTCTTAACTGGCCATTTCAGTCCACAAAGTCCTAGGAAAATGCACTTTAGTTCTTAAAAACGGCCTGGCAATTACATAAAGACATAGCATAAAATGAAATTATTTCCCATCCTTATTGCTGCGAAAATGCCTAAAAATGGAATCAGTCATTTAATGTCAATTGGGGGATCTGTCCTCCTCTGTGGGAGGGGTGCTTCATCCCCCACAGCCTGTGACCAGAAATGTACATTACCCCCTTTGAAGTTGTCAGTTTGTTCTTGGTAGTGGGTGCAGGAAGGAGCTCACAACTCCCAGTCAGATTTTAGCCACACTTGCTTTCCTTGAAATCCCTGAGTCCTGCCTGCAAGTCTGGCAGAGCAGGGAATTATAACTGCTTTAGTACATCACATGTCATTGCAGAATGATTCACTAGTAGGTGCGACTTCCAGTGGGAAGCAAGGCTTTCAATTGAGAAGTTTCCTGCCTGAGCCAAAAACTGTTTTTTCTGGTATTATGAGCCTCTTCCAAGGTGATTGAAAAGGCTTGTGGGTGGAAACATAATGTAAATTCTTAGTCAACACCCCCCCAGCATATTTACCCGACATTTTTGTGCAAGCTCAACTTTCCTTTCACGGTGGCTTTTTAAAGTCATTTTTCTTTTTCACATGTGTGCAAGACATTTTCCTTCCATTTGCAGTGTTTCAAGGGCTGCTGTTCAAATGAAATGGAAAGCAATTCACATGGCATGCCCCTCATGTGAATTAAAAGTAAAACAAGGCCATTTTTGGATGTAGTGCATAACTTTTTGTCATTCAGATGAAACACAAGCAACGCAGGGCCATTTTTGGGATGCAGTGCATAACTTCTTGTCATTCGGATCAAATAAAAGCACGCAGGGCATGTGTTTGGATGCAGTGTTCAATTCCATGTCATTCAGATGAAATAAAACAATGCAGGGACATTTTTTTTTGGGTTGCAGTATTCAAATGCTTGCTACTCATGTGACAGGGAAAGCAAAGCAGGGCCGTTTTTAAGGCATGCATAACTTTATGTCATTCAGATGAAACAAAAGCAATGCAGGGATGTTTTTGGGATGCAGTGCATAACTTCTTGCCAGTCATGTGAGCGGGAAAGCAAGGCACGGCCGTTTTTGGTGACAGGGATTTCTTTTTAGGGCCTGAAATGCACCCCACAGATCTCCTCCCACCTGCTCTTCCATGACATGTTGTTGGGGAAGAGTGGGGTTTCCTTCGGCAGAATTTTCCTTCCTCAGGAAGTGGGCACTCCAGTATGCTCTTCCATCTCTGGGTTGGGGGTGTGGGATGGCACCCCCTTTCCTTCCTTCTTTTGGGAGTGGGCAATCCTGTTTCCCCTTCTGTCTTTGGGTTGGAGAGTGTGGCACAGCACCCCCTTTCTTCCTTCCCTTCCAGGTCCCCAGGGTTTTCCTCTCCAGGCTGGAATTTAAGGATGTTAGTTCTCTAATGGAAGATTAAAAAAAACAACTAGTAAGAAGGTGGTTACTTTGTATCACTCATGCGCCAGTTAAGAAATATAAAGACACACTTAGTCAAGGTCTGGTTTTTGAAACTGAAAATTTATAGTAAGCAAGTGCCCTTTATGATGACATGTGTTTCAATGGACTCTGCCGTCTTTTTCAAATCAGGGCTAGTTAGTGAAAAATCATATATTCAAAACATAAACATTGGCATTCATTTGGTAATTAACAATTAGTGCAAAAAAAAAGAGTGTCATATGTATCACAGACATCAAGTGAGGGGTATTAGGGGATGATTGATATGGATAAACAGTGTTACATTTGAACCAAAGAGAGAATGAGAGTCATAAAAATCAAATCAAAACAATAACAATTGGAGAAAACAAGTTTCAGTACTTTTTATAGACATTTTTCCTGGAAGATTTACAAAGAATTTACAACGACAACAACTTGCAATTTTTATACGACATCAACTTTTCTTTTTATTTTTTTATTTTTATAATAACACCAAGTAAATTACTCCCTGTTTATATATATATATATATATATATATATATATATATATATATATATATATATATATATATATATATATATATTACACGGCCACTGTAGTTTCCATAGGAAGAACACTTTTTGGGCAGCTGGGCAGCTATAACTATGCTCTCCCTGGACGAATCCTCGCCAAACTTTGCAAAAAAAGTATATGGGCCATTCTGCAAAGTTTGGTGATGTTTGGTGCAGGGGGGGAAAAGTTATAGGGGGGGTCCCAAAACGTCTTTTTTTCCCATAGACTGAATAGGGGAAACATTTTGCGCATGCCTACAGGCGAAACCGCTGGATGGATTTTCACCAAATTTGCGGCAGGGTCTTGGTCCCGAAAGCGTGCTTTTGTAAATTTGGTGACAATCCTTCCAGTAGTTTCATTTAAAATGACCAAAAAGTATGTCTCAAAAAATTAGTGATATATATGTCCGCTCTGCGGTCACGCTTCCCTGTTCGCTCCGCAGACAAGAAATTGATTGGCTAATACGTAGCGTCATGTCCGCGGACCTGTGGCACTTTCACTGATTGGTTGTGGAACAGCGTGAAGTGCGTCAGATTTCTTTGGTGCCCCCGCCATCTTTTGTTCATGTTTTGGTGTACGCGGACATCGCTGGTAACACATACAAAACAAGACACCAATGCACTTGTTATACTTATGAAATACTGTTTCCGAAGATGAGCTTTAATTAGGCTGGGATGGGATGTCGCAGCACAAACTCAAAAAGTGGTGTTTTCTTGTCACCAAAGTCATACTGTCAAGGAGTTCCCCCCTTCTCACCTGAGTTCGATCTTTGCTGGATTTCTTGATCGATGCCTTCTTGCGTACTGATCGAGTCTTGAATAAGGCTGCACGAGTCTCTTCCGACTCCAGCGTACGTTCAAGTACTGGGATGCAGGGATCCAGGAATTCAGGAAATAACAGGGTGCGCAACTAGCACACGAGTCCAGGAATCAAGAAAGGAAGGAAAGGGTCTAGAATTGGGTTAGAGTGAAAGAAGCAAGGGAAACAATACAGCGAGCTATGGAGCACATGTCTGGTCGCTACTTCACAATAGCATTGAGACGCGCGGGGCCGCGGGGGCGTGGCATATTTATGGAACATACTACATCCGCCGTGAAGGCTGGTGCGAGGTGTGTCACGTGATATGGCCATGTTGGGAGAAACAATGAATGCAAGCCCCGCCGTGACAAGGACCAGGAAGTCCAGAAGGGGCGCGTTCTGCGGGTCATGACAGCATGCCTCCTCCGAAAACCTGTTCCACCAGGTTTGCCCGGGTGTATAAGGTGAAATCTTCTGAGTAGTCAAGGGGCCTTGAGATTAGGAAGTGGTTCCCAGGTTCTTTCACTAGGAGGATATCCTTTCCATTCAACCAGGTATTGAAGCTGACCCCGTTTATACCTAGAGTCACATATTCGAGATACTTCATATTCCAATTGGTTGTCGACCAGTAGAGGAGGAGGTCGGTAGGATTTCCGGGAGGATTGGTGGTAGGGTTTTAATAAGGATGTGTGGAATACTGGGTGAATTTTCTTACAAGACTCTGGTAGACTAATCTGGTATGAACTGGATTGATAATTTCCTTGATGGGAAATGGACCATAGTACCGAGGGGCCAACTTGTTTGGCCGTAGATGCCGGGGTAGTAATTTCGAGGACAACCAGACTTGATCACCGATTGCATAAGAAGGACCCGGTCTCCTTTTTAAATCTGCATACCTCTTAGTCTATGTTCTGGCCTTCTCTAAATTTTCTTTGGCCTCTTGGTGTACGTTGATGAGGGTTTCAATCCAGGAGTCGACAGTAGGCACTGGTGTAGGATGAGGGAGAACAGAGGGTAGAACTGATGGATGGAAACCTTGGCTACAATAGAAGGGGCTGGTCTTAATTGCTGAATGGTCAGAGTTGTTGTAGGCGAATTCAGCCACGGGTATCAGGAGCGACCAGTCATCCTGAACCTTGGTGGCGAAACATCGAAGATACTGTTCCAGGGTCTGATTAGCACGTTCTGTGGCCCCATTGGTCTGGGGATGATAACCAGATGAGAGGGTGCGTTGGATTCCCAAAATGCGACAGAGATGTTTCCAGAATTAAGAGACGTACTGAGGTCCTCGATCAGATATGATCTTGGAAGGGAGTCCATGTAAACTAAATATGTGTTCCAGGAAGATTCCAGCAAGTTCGGACGAGGATGGTAACTTACACAGGGGTGTAAAATGAGCCATATGAGTGAACAAATCTATGGTAACCCTGATGGTCGTGTACCCTCGGGCAGGTGGTAATTCCACAATGAAGTCTGTAGCAATGAATTCCCATGGCCTTGTTGGCAGCGATGGTTGCATTAGAAGACCCGCCGGTCTCTTGATATCATGTTTGTTTTGACTGCAGGCAGCCCAAGCTTTGATGTACTGCTGTACGTCGATCTTCATTCCAGGCCACCAAAACTGTCTTTGTATAAGACGGAGGGTGTTGGTTATGCCACGATGTCAGGAGTGAAGGGTATCATGACAGAGGTTTATCATTCTTTTTTGTAATTTCTGTGTAGGAATGACCAGTGCATTGTCCTTGAATAAGTATCCTTCCATAAGTCTTAGGTTCCATGGATTCTTCCTTGAAATATCCTTCCAGAGGTCAGAGGATTGGGTTTGCACTCAAATTTCTTCCAGGAGGTTGACTGCTTGAGCTACACAGATTGTGTGGGGAAACATCTTAGGATAGGCCTTGTCTTCAGTAGTTACACAGTCAGGACATCGAGATAAGGCGTCAGCAATCATGTTTTGTGATCCGGGAACATGAGTGATTTGGAATTGGTACTGGGCAAAGAAGTAGGCCCAATGCACCTGACGACTGTTCCTGCACTCCAATCATTGTAGAATTTGAAGATTCCGATGGTCCGTGCGGACCTGAACTGGATATCTAGCACCCAGAAGTAGATGTTGCCATTCAGTGAAGGCCTGGCGGATGGCTAACAGTTCCTTTTCCAGGACGGAATAGTGTGTCTCACTGGGAGTCAGGGTTCGTGAGAGGTAGGCAATGGGGTGTTCCAGTTTATCCTCAAGTTCCTGTTTCAAGACCGCTCCTATGGAGTAGTTAGAGGCATCCGTTTCCACTAGGAATGGGCGATTTATGTCTGGTTGGGCCAGGATGGGGGCTTGCGTGAACTCTGTCTTCAATCGTTGGAATGCTTTGTCTTGCGGTGTAGACCAGATAAAGGGAGTGTCTTTCTTCAAGAGAGCAACGAACGGCTGGACGATCTCGGAAAAGGTAGAAATGAACTTCCGGTAGAAGTTGGCAAGCCCCAGGAAGGATTGAACTTGTTTCACGGACATGGGAGCAGGCCATGCCAGTATGGCCTTTACCATTGAAGGGTCCATACCAATTCATTCTGGGCTAAGGATGAATCCAAGGTAGTGAACAGAAGTAAAGTGAAACAAGCATTTTTCGGGTTTGGCTAAAAGTTTGTGTTCACGGAGTCATTACAATACTGCCTTTACATGCTCTTCATGCTTTAAAGGATCCTTGGAAAAGATAAATATGTCATCCAGATAGACAATGGCCCTCATTACGACCCAGGCGGTAGGTATCGAACATTACCGCCATGGCGTAATTTACGTTTACGCCCTGGCCCCATGTCGTAAAGTGCGGCACATTCCGACCCATCGCGCACGAGCATTACGCCATGGCGGTAATGTCAAGTACGCAATGCCGTAAATTACCCAAAAACGGTCCCTACCGGCATTGTACGCCGCGCAAGGTGCACTTCCGCCACCCATCATAGCGGTCACCGCAATTAGCGGTGACCGTAAATAAGCGGAACCGGAAGTAGCGTCATCGCGGCGGAACGGGAAAGAGCACGGCGGCCATCTTTAAAAACACAATCCATTGCCATCCTCCCCAACCACTCCACATCCGACCCTGAGACCTGTCATAACCCATTACCCACCCATTTACCAACTTGAAAATGCCAAAAGCAGTCAAAAAAGCCTGCGATCGGCAGCGCCAGGACCGCTTCTCCCGTGAGGAACTCACCATACTTGCGGAGACCCTCCAGGACAATGCTGTGGTGGTCTTCTCCACGCAAATGACCAGGCCGGAAATTGCCAAGAAGAAGGCCATATGGGCCCTGGTGGCAGAGCGTGTCAGTGCGGTGGGAACTGTACCCCGCAACACACAGCAGTGTAGAAAGCGGTGGGACGACCTGAGGCTTCGCGTCAGGAGCATCCTCTCGGCAAATAGGAACCTGGCCACGGCAACCGGGGGAGGATCTGATTCACCCATCAAATTGCAAGCATGGGAGGAAATCTGTGCCTCCACTATTGGAATGGAGAGCATAGAGGGAGTAGGAGGGATGGAGAGAGGAGCCCCGACATCAGGAGATGCAGGTAGGTGGCTCAAATCAAGCCATGCAAAATTCACCAAAGTCCAATCATGTGAAGTACAATGTTGCCCCATAGTGCAAATGCAAAGCAGCAGCAGGAGACTGCCCACAGACACATCCGATCTCCACCCTGTACACATGCAGCATGCACACCCTAACTGCCGGCACCCACATACCTCCATGCTACTTCCACACAAAAGGCAGACAACCTGTATGCCCCTGCCTCAAATGTGCTGCATGTACTAACTGATAAGATGCCATTTGTCACAATGCAGGCCCAATGTCCGCTGACCCATCAATAACACTATCCCTCCTTTGCTCCACCACAGGCTCAGATTCAGACCCTCAGGATGAGGACACCACTGCCTCCACAGCCACCAAGAGGGCCAGGACAACTGGGCCGCAAGCCTCCACCTCTGCCGTCCCGATGAAAACACCACAGCAGCCACAATCCCTGCCAGGGAAAGAGGACAGGGCACTGACAGCCACCACAACTGTCACCACAGAATCAGCAGCAGCAGCGCACATTACACAAATCATGCCCACCGAAGGCTGCAAGCAGCAATCTTGGCGAAATCGCAGCCATTGCAGCCTCCTCCGATAGTGAAGCTGAGATCATTGAGGAGATTGAGGATGCAAGCCCCACTGCCCACCTACATTCCCCCTACATATCCCCAAGCAGCCTGCATGCGGATGCCACACAGGTGCAGTTAGGGGACGAGGATTGGCCAGCCACCCCATCCCCGCTGCCGGAGGTGAGCAGCCCAATGGGTATGCCAATGCCATCATCAGTCATGAGCCAGAGGAATGAACAGACCCTGGATGAGATAGTCACCCGGCAGCAGCAACTATCCTCGCTCCTCAATGAGCATGTTGCAGGAGCACGTTGCAGAGTGTGGGGGGGCAAAGGATGCAATGGAGAGATGTGCAGACAGAGTCACGGCTGCCATTGAGTCCTCCACGAAGGACATCTGCACAGAACTCGCCGCTGTGCGGCACGTAATCTCAGAACTGGTGCAGACCATTCGGGACATGCGTCCAAATGTGCATGCAGGAACCTCCTCGTCAACCAGCTCGGCACAGAGCAGCCCCATCCGACGATCAGGGAGGAACCTGCGCAGCACGGGCAGGGGTGCCCCGGGGGCCAGGGGAGGGGCCTGTAATTAGTGGCTGGACAGTGGAGAATTATTGCATCACACACTGCTGCACAGACTCACTCACACCTTCGTAGGGATTCCAGGGGGGAGGGGGGAGTGGGTGTGTTTGGGTGTTCAGGGGGGAGTGGGGAGGGGGAGTGGGTGTGTTGGGGTGTTCAGGGGGAGGGGAAGGGGGAGTGGGTGTGTAGGGGTGTTCAGGTGGGAGGGGGGAGGGGGGAGTGGGTGTGTCATACCTTTTCACAATCATAATACACTTTTTCGTTTAGCACAAATCAAATGTGTGGACATTGCTCATTGCGTATGTGTGCTTTATTGTTGTACAGTCCACAGTGTGCATGTCCCAGACACACACAGTGCCCTAAGTGCCGTCTCCATGTTACACGCACACGCTGTGTGTGCTAGAAGCATTGGTCAATGAGATTCTGACGCATTTCACACCCCTCCTGTGCATCGCTGCCTCCTTGAGTTGCTGCCCCATCCCCACCCTCATCATCCTCATTGTCAGGTGGTTGCAGTTCGGCGTCAGGGGGCAGGGGCACATTTCGTCTGACGCACATATTGTGTAGCATGACACATGCCATGACGATCTTTGCAACCTTCTCATGGCGGTACAGGAGTGCCCCGCCAGACCTGCTGAGGCAGCGGAAACGTGCCTTCAGTAGGCCGAATGCCTGCTCAATCACCACACGGGTACGTGCATGGGCACGGTTGAAGTCCTCCTCATGCTGGTTCTGTGGGTTCCGGACTGGTGTAAGGAGCCTCCTCTTCAGGGGATAGCCTGCATCACCTGTAAGTGGGCAACAATGTATGTGTCAGGGATGAGATTGATTTCTGTACATGACGTGCCACCATGCCTTGCATTCAACTGTTACTTTGCACCACTTTTAGTTGCGCTAATGGATTCACACTATGCAACCGGTATATGTTCATGGCTCTCGTGTACAGCTTTGCATGCCAAGACACAATGCAGGGGGGACAAGTGCCTTGTGAGTGCCCATCCACTGTGTCTGTTCAGGCCGTTTCTTTAGGTGACCTGGCACGTGTCCTGTGAGGTCAACGCTCACATGATTGCAACATTGCTGTCTGCCTCATTATGACCCCAGTGAACAATACTGATGTCAATAGGGACAGTTTGTGGGCCTTGCTGTCTGTGTTGTGGTGTATTGATGTTCCTGTCCGTCATGTGCCTCCTTTGTGCGCAGTTATGGGGGACAGGCCTTTCAGTTGATGGTGTTTGGTGACGTGCATGTAGGTGCTTTTCGTTGGAGTCACAGTGGTCACATTTTGTACAATGCACTTGCAGATGGTTGTGTCATGGTTGGGAGACACCTTCATTCCCATGTTAGGGCTGCTTAGGTCAGGCATCATGTATACAGTTGTCAGATGACGTAAGTGCTGCCTCAGGGTATGATATAGTCGCAGCCAGGTGAAGTATGCATCATCCCCCCCCCCTTTCTGCCAGGTGAAGTATGCATCATCCCCCCCCCTCTTTCTGCCAGGTGAAGTATGCATCACCCCCCCTTTCTGCCAGGTGAAGTATGCATCACCCCCCCCTTTCTGCCAGGTAAAGTATGCATCACCCAACCCCTTTCTGCCAGGTGAAGTATACATTGGTACGTCGATCACCTACCCACTTCACATTTCCATGCTCATGACATTAGACTCACCGAGTAACCAGGATCTTGGGCCTGCATGTCGCACCATGTAGCGTGGTATTGTGGAGTTCCTCAGGACCATTGAATCATGGGTTGATCCGGGGAATCGGGCACAACAATGTGTGAAGATCCTGTTGGAGTCACAGACCATTTGCACATTGATTGAGTGAAATAGTTTACGGATGCGGTACGCTACCTCCATGGCATGTGGGACCACCAATTCCAAATGGGTGCAGTCGATGGCACCAATGCAACCAGGTATGCCAGCTAGTGCATGGAAACCCACTTTGGTGTTAGCAATCTCCTGGGCAGACCGTGGCAATGAGATGTGGTCGTCTGCGTGCTTGAGGAGGGCATCGAGCACTTGGATCAGTGTACGTGAGAATAATGGTTGTGATATGCCATGCAACTGCCCCACTGTGTACTGGTAGGTGCCTGTGGCCAGGAAGTGGAGCACGGACACTACCTTCAGTAGGGGGGGGGGTGGCAGTGGGTGTTTCAATCATGCTGACGATGTCGTTGTGTATCATGTCCACAATGGTGGTGATGGTGTCCCGGTCCAGTCGGTACAGGGTGTGGATCTGCTCAGCGGTGAGGTTGAATGGACTGGCTCTGATGCGTGGGATTGGCGGCTGCCTGCGTGGTGCCACTGGCTGTGCTGGTGGGGCTTGCTAGCCCTGCCTTGCACTCCTTCTCCTCCTGCATCTCCTCTGTGCAGCCTGTTGTTGTTGTTGTTGTTGTTGTTGTTGTTGTTGTTGAAGTTGTTGTTGTTGTTGAAGTTGTAGCACTTGCATTGCTATCAGGCCCAACATTGCTAGTCCTATTGATATCATTGTGGAGTGTGACTGGGTCTGGGAAGGGGTAGGGTGTGCTCTTTTTCTACTTCCTGAGTCTGTATTTCCTACACCTGTGCTGATTCTGTGCACCTGTGGCAGCTGGATTCACTGCACAAGGCCCTTTACGGTTGGTTCGCGATGGCCTAATTAGCACCATGGCGGTAAGGTACTTAACGGGCTGGGTGATGGTGTTAGGTGCATGTCCGCTTGGGTCGGCATTCGCGTACCTTTGCGCCATGCCGGTAATTACGGTGTGGGAGGGTGCGTGCGCACGTCCTTGGTGCAGTTAGCGGCAGCGTTAACTACGATGCCGCTAATGGCATCGTAGTTAACGGTCACGGGTCAGGATCGGACCTAGCGGAAAACGATGGCGGTAACAATTTACCGCCATTGTTTTTCACTTAGCGCCAGGGTCGTAATGAGGGCCAATGACAAAAAGGAATAACATGCAAGAAAACACCCTATCCATAAAACATTGAAAAACTGTGGGGCATTAGCTAGTCCAAAGGGCATGACTAGATATTCATAGTGACCAAAGGGTGCTCTAAAGGCTGTTTTCCATTCGTCTCCTTCCCGGACACGGATCAAATGATAGGCACCCCGGAGATCCAACTTCGTGAATACTACGGCGCCTCTCACAGCTTCCAGGATATCCGAGATCTGGGGTAGTGGGTACCGATCTTTGAGGGTGCATTGATTTAAGCCACGATAGTCGAGGCAAGGTCTGAGTTCCTCAGTGTCCTTCTTGGGAACAAAGAACAATGAAGCACCCGCTGGAGATTTTTTTGAGGGTCTTATGGTGCCGTTTTCAAGGTTGGTATCCAGGTATTCTCTGAGGGCCTTTTTCTCAGGTTCGGAAAGAATGAACATTCTGCCAAAAGGAATCACTGCTGAGGGATCTGTATCTATGGCACAGTCTTCAGGTCTGTGAGGGGGTAAGGCCTGGACTATGGCAGTTGAAAATACATCAGCATATCCCTGATAGGCCTCTGGGACTTGTATGATATTAGAAACCATAAGTGGTGTTTTCAGGTCTCTTGGTGGTTCTTTAGGGGGTGTCGAGGAGGGATCCAGGATTAGACAGTGGGACATACAAAACTCTGAGCCTAGGAATAGTGATCCTGCTGTCCAATTGATATACAGATTGTGCTTCTGTAACCAGGGCATACCCAATAGCATGGGGTAATGGGCTGACTTAATGATGTCGAATGTAATCCGCTCTTGGTGATGGTTTATGGAAAGTTGGATCTCTTTTGTCTGCAGGGTTATGGGTCCTGAAGAGAAGGGTCTTCCGTCGATTGCTTCCACCGGCTGCATGGTGCTTCGTGTCTCGTATGGAATATGATGACTAACAACCCAGTCTTGATCAATGAAAATTCCCATAGCTCTGCAGTCCACCAAGGCCAGAATGGGATAGGTCTTATTCTTGGAGGGCAACAGGAAGGCTTGTAGTATCACCAAATTGTTTTGTCCAGGAGAGTTCAAGGATAGAACTGATGTGGAGCAAACATCTCTCTCCCGAAGCTCTGCTCCATCTAGGATCGGGAGCTGGTGTTTCCCGAACGCCGAGGAGGGGCCAGAGGACACTCCCTAACCAGGTGTTTGTCTGAGGCACAATACATGCACAACCCCGTGTGAATCCTTCTCATTCTTTCTTGCGGCGATATAGGTCCACGGAAGGCTCCTATCTGCATGGGTTCTGGTTCAGAGATTGAGCCTTGGTTTGTGTCCGCCTGGGTGGTACTCTCAAGGGACGGCTTCGGAGGATTAGCTTTGGATTTCTTCTTCTCTGCCTTCCTTTCCTGGATATGAAAATCTATTTGCATGGCAAGGTCCATTAGTGCCTGGAATGAGTTTGGGCAAGCCACTCTGGCCAACTCATCCTTAATCTCCTCATTCAGTCCTCTCCTGAAAAGGGTAAAACTCGCCTCTGGGGACCAATCAGCTTCCTTGACTAACTGCTTGAATCGGGTAACATAAGTGAGCATATCCTGGGATCCTTGCTGAAAGTCTAACAGGCAGTGTGTTCCTGGGCACTATAGACCTGTTCTCGGTGGTCAAACATGGTCTTAAGGGCTTGTATGAAGCCATCATAGTCATCTAGAAGAACATCGCCGGAATTAACGAGGGGCATGGCCCAGGTTAAGGCGTTTCCTGAAAAGTGGGAAATTATGAAGCCCACTTTAGCCCTGGGAGTTGAAAAGTAGTTGGGCTTAAAAGTATAGTGAACCAGACATGAATCCATGGATTTCTCAAAGGGTTTTTGGTGAGCAATCGTATTTGTCCACTATACCACCCAGCAATACACTTTCTTTTGTGGCCAAATCGCGGGATAGAACTAGTTGATTGAGAGCGGCATTTTCCACCTTTAGATTCTGCACCTCAGTTGATAGCTCTTGCATGCCACGCATCAAGTCCCGGATGGCCGCTTCCATGTCCATATCGGGTTTGGCCGGTTGGCATCTCAAACTGTCAAGGAGTTCCCCCTTTCTCACCTGAGTTCGATCTTTGCTGGATTTCTTGATCAATGCCTTCTTGCGTACTGATCGAGTCTTGAATAAGGCTGCACGAGTCTCTTCCGACTCCAGCGTGCATTCAAGTACCGGGATGCAGGGAACCAGGAATCCAGGAAATAACAGGGTGTTCAACTAGCACACGAGTCCAGGAATCAAGAAAGGAAGGAAAGGGACTAGAATTGGGTTAGAGTGGAACAAGCAAGGGAAACAATACTGCGAGCTACGGAGCACACGTCTGGTCGCTACTTCGCAATAGCATTGAGACGTGCGGGGCCGCGGGGCGTGGCATATTTATGGAACGTACTACATCTGCCGTGAAGGCTGGTACGAGGCGTGTCACGTGATACAGCCATGTTGGAAGAAACAATGAATGCAAGCCCCGCCGTGACAAGGACCAGGAAGTCCAGAAGGGGGCGCGTTCTGTGGGTCATGACACATACGGTAAAGTGGAAGTTGGTGCTCAATGTACGGCGAACAATTACTGCGTCTGTGTTACAATGTATTAAGATTAATATTGTAGTCAGACTGGCGTCCTACGTTTTGAAATCTGAGGCCACCACCTGGACTGTTTGATGGAAACAGCGGTTCTGGAGGCGTCTGGGAGTAGTGGTTCTCATGATTGGATTCTCATATGTTGTTGCAAAGTGAGAATGTGTTTGCCTTCTGAGTGAAGGACACTTGATTTGCTTTTTTGGTTGCGAGCTCAGTAGGCCCACGTATCCGAGTGAATACATAAGGGGCGATTGTTTATTGACTTTGAGTGAAAGGGAAACTTCAAAAGGAATTAAAGGAATGACTGGTTGGAAAAAATACCATTTGATAAGGTTATGTTTTTAAAACATTTGTACGAAACATGAAATATCAGTTCACGAAAAATTCATTGCTGGCGAACACATTGCTGTGTCACTTGGCCAAAAACAATGGAGCCAGTAAACATCATGTAAGTTTAACTTTGACGACTCTACACCAAACCGCATTTTAATTTTATATTACTGAAACACTAATTGTAACAATATAACTGAAGTATTATGTTTCTGCGCAGTTGTAATTTTCCTGCAATAACAGAGAGTGCAGATTCTCCGCATTTTCTGGGTATGACTAGAGTCACCCTTGTTGACCGTTAATATTTCCTCTTTGAAATGTTATGCTTGCCCACATAGCTTTGTGTATCACTTTGCATATTCTTTTGCTCTTGTTTAAAATCATGAGATGTAATTTTTTTCTTGCTTGTCCATTCATTTTGGCTCCATAACTGAATTACCATCACACTGTTGTTGACCATTAATATTTCCTCTTTGACATGTTATGCTTTCCCACATAGCTTTGTATATCACTTTGCATATTCTTTTGCTCTTGTTTAAAATCACGAGATGTAATTTTTTCTTGCTTGTCCATTCATTTTGGCTCCATAACTGAATTACCATCTCACTGTGTATTTTCTCTTACGTTTCCGCCTAGTTACATCTTGCCGTACTGTGCGTGCCATGGATTCCAGATGCAGAGTGACGGCTTCTTTGGATGCCAAATGCAACTGTTCGTGACCGGCTGCCTGTCCATTACAATGTTGTGGGATGACCGGCCAGGCCCCCTTTGTCCCTACGCTGAACTAGCTATAAGAAGTAACATAACATCATTTATGGTGGTGTAGGGCAAGGGTCATGGCGCCGTCTTAGAAATCACTGTGCAAACAAAGCGGGTGTTTTAACAAAAACGCATACTGTGCGTATGGGAAAATAATTATGTCTGCCTCACCATGAAAATTTTCAATGACGCCCTTAGAACCATTGTTACAATGTAATTGCAAATGGAATTAGTGTGATGGTCTCTGACTGTTGTTTGTTAAATAAAACTACTTTACAAATTCTAAAATGTTAACGTTTTCTTTTAAAATCCAGTATATCATTTAAAAATGTAAGGTACTACGTTGTACGTCGCTGTATGTTTATTTACAGGTTCTGCGTCACGGCACGTACTTTTGCTTTTTGCCGGCTGCCATGGAAAGCGAAGAGGGGCCATGTATGGAACAACCGCCTTCCCTTTCTATGGTGGCCATCTTGAAAAAGGATTTTGATTTGTAATCCGGCCCGCCGCATCTGGCCAGATTATAACTAGAAATCCTACTTTTCCCTAACACACGTTACTGCTTTGCAAATCTAGATTGTTAATGGCAAATCTTATTGCATCTATGTTCTTTACTGAGAAATATAAAGTAGATGGAGTGTATGCAACTTTTTTTAAAAAATATGTTTACACTGTGAAAGGTGGTTCTTAAAGGAACAATTACTTTTTTTACAGATGGCTTTTTTTTGGAAGGACAGCTAATAAGGAAATTTGCAAACGAAAATGAGGAAAGAGGCACCAAACAGTAATATGGGGGGTAGGTGGACGGGGGAAAATGTTGTGCGTTTGTTATTTGTAAGGTAGGGGCAGTGTTTTTCATGCTCCTTCATTACAGCAGTGGTGCTGTTTCTTGGGGAGGAGGCCTTAGCTCATGTCGTTTTCAGATAACTAGAACTTTTGCTAAAAGTATGTAATGGGTACTACATTGCTAATGGCTGACTACGAATAACTGTTGGAGCTGTGCAACGGAAATGTTGAAGGTGGACATTCTTACATCAATATACAATGTATTTCACACTGTCCACGGGGCATACATCTTATTGTTAAGTGTGTACGGATTCTCGGACACGTCACCGTGCTGTACGCCAGCATATGGGCATGAGGCATTCTCCGCAAAGTGTGCAATTAAGTCAGAAGTTACTTTACATTATGGTTACGTGCCACTACTACAAACCGATGACCTTTAGCAAAAAAACTTTGTTAAAGGGACGGTATGGTTAAGTTGCCCTACTAAAAACCTGTGAAATTCAGTAAAAAAACTTTGTTAAAGGGATGTTATGGTTAAATTGCACTACTAAAAACCTATGAAATTCACTAAAAAAACATTAACGGGATGTTATGGTTCGAAGTAAAACCGAAAACCCCCTGAAATTTGCCAGTTATGGTAAGCTAAGCAACCATAACTCGCGCCACCACCGTGCACTGCTAAGACTAACACCCAGGACATCAAAGATGACATCACAAATGTCATTGATGACATCACTGATGACATCACATGTGCATTTAGTTTTCATGGACAGCCTCCACAAGGGATTGTCATTATAATATTGGCAGAAAAGTGTATTCCAAATAGTTAATTAAGCAATGCATTGCTATAAATACCATTGCATTACTGAGTTCTTTCAGTACGTGAACGAACACATGAAGAAACGTAGGCATCGTCTGCTGCATACGCCATAGAGGTGTAATATTCGAAATCTTCCCATGTTGAACAGTAAAATGATAAATGCTTCCATTACATATTTTTGCATACTGTGCAACATAAGTTCCTATGAATGCTTCCCTTACTGCACAATTGTACTATTACACACAAAACATAAAGAGACCACAATGCATACAAATAGAAGCATATACAGGGAACGTAAAGTAAGCAAAGAAAACTGCAGAATTACCAGAAAGTGTTCATAACCAAACTATTTTACTTAATGCACAGAAATGATTCTTGTGTTTCAAGATTTCTTCTTCTCCTATGTATATGTGTCATATGATGTAACTGTACCCGAAGGATGTGTAGAAGTGTGAGGTCTACAAATATAGTACTTTTTATTTTTTTAATTCCTGATTGGCAGTGAAGAAAGCCACCTGGCTTAGATATGTCAGTAAAGGCAAAAAGAGAGAGCTACACATGTGATGTCATCAGTGGCAAATTTCAGGGGTTTTTCGGTTTTACTTCGAACCATAACGTCCCGTTAACACATTTTGTTTTAGTGGATTTCATAGGTTTTTAGTAGTGCAACTTAACCATAACGTCCCTTTAACAAAGTTTTTTTTACTATATATATATATGAATCTAAATGCTTCTGTCCGATTTTTTCTTCCTTCTTTTCCTTTCTCAGATGGTTCCTCTGCTCAACTTTCATGTGGCTCATCAATCAGTCGCAAAGCATGTCCAGGATGATAGCTTTTCAACTGATTGATGTGGACCCATTTTTCTTCTGTCTGTTCTCCTTTGGGGATGCAGACTTTATAGGCGACAGGTGAGATTGTGTCTACAATTTCAAAGAGGCCGCACCAGGAAGGTAGGAACTTCAGCTCCTTGGTCTGGCTGCTCTGAAAATTGTACAAGTAGACCCTGTCTCCTCCTTAATATTCTTTTTTAGTAGTCTTTGAATCGTAGTGGGTTCTCATCCCCTTTGCCGATTTTTCCAGATTCCGCTGAGCATACACAAAAGCATGCTGCAGGTGTTTTCTCAGATTCTCAATATATTTGTGTTTCCTGGATGCATTAAATAGTGTCCTTTCTTGTGTTCTGTAGAGCAGATGCTGGGGAAGCACTATTTTTCGTCCAGTTATTAGCTCGAATGGAGACAGTTTGGTTATCAGGACAAGTGGTAGTTGGATGTCCAAACTAGGCCCAGTTCCGCCACAAACTTCTTAAGAATGCGTACAATGGTTTTATTGTACCTCTCAACTCCCCCGCTAGAGGCTGGGTGGTAAGCAGTATTGAGTTTTCTCTTTACGCCAAGTATCGCCCACATCTTTGTCATCACCTCGCTGGTCAAGTGACTTCCTCGGTCCGACTCAATCCGTTGGGGAAGACCGAAATACAAGAAAATGTGGTTGATCATCAGGGCAGCTGCTGTTTCTGCCTTGCAATTTGGGGCCGGGAGACATTCCACCCATTTGGTAAACAAGCATGTTACTGTTAACATGTTCTTGTTTTCTTTACAGGAGCGAATAACGGACCCGATGAAATCTACTTGTAAATCTGACCAAGGCAGTGTCATCCCCCTTTTCTGGAGGGGAGCTCGGTTTGTGAGTGAACTTGGCTGAAATTGCGCACACACAAGACACCCCTTCCAATATTGGTCGAGGTCCTGACCCATGTGTGGCCAGTATGCAACCTGTCGCAAGATTTCCAAAGTAGTATGAAACCCCCAATGACCAGCTGTGGCCGCATTATGGGCATGACTTAGCATCAGGCTCCGGAATGAGGTAGGTACCACCCACTGGTCACATCCAGAGATGGAACCGTCTTGTATTCGGAACCTTTTGGGAAACTTCATCAACATCCGGAGATCCTCTTTCCGATGTAATCAGTTTCGCTCGGAGGAAAATTCACGGGGTCTTCAATGTGTTGATCAAATTTACCAATAATCAGATACCCTCTTTGTGCTATAATCAGATCAGCACCTGGGGTCTCCTTACTCCACTGGGCAGTTGGGAGTTCATTTTGGGCAAGTGTTTGGGACCCGGTGACAGCAGCGATCTGGATTTCCCCCAAGAGGGACTCAATCTCAATGAGATCCCGATGGATGGCTCCCGTTTTGGCCAACTGATCAGTCAGGTAATTCCCAGTTTTGTCTGGTCCCTCTATTCTGGAATGACAATTGATCTTCTTCCAGTAGATGGTCATCTCATTAGAGGTGACCGGATCATTAATGGATTTTATTAGTTTGCCATGCTTGAGTGGTTTATTGTTTGCACACAGCATGCGTCTGGTTTTCCAATTAATCAGGTGCTCCACAAACCCATTCTGGACATAATCTGAATCAATGATTATAACCAGCTCATGGAGTCGGTGTTGCACGGCAGTGAGGATGGCCTGATGAACCGCCATCAACTCCACCACCTGACTACTTTGAGGAATGATTTTATACCTGGCGGGGGGCTCCAGAGCATCATTCACCCAGGCATTCCCAACGCCGCCACCAGTTCCTTTTCCCTGTTGTTATCAACATGGTAGGAGCACCCAACCACATAAACTGTGGGCATCCCCTGGCACGTGTCCGCTTCATAGAACTTGTGTGAGGAATTTAGGTACGCCTCCATGTTGTCTTGTGTTTTGAGTCTTTCGTCCTCGAGACAGTTTTCTTGAGCACAAGCATGCAAGTCAGCCAAACCATGCGCGATGGGACTCTTCTTGTTTTGGCCATATCTGACCTCCACAGGAAAGCCTTGCATGGACAGAATCCAGGAAGTAATTCTAGAATTACTCACATTCCCTGCCCATATTCTGTCACTTTGGAGGTATTGCAAAGGCTAGTGAGTCTCAACACTGATGTGCTCCCCCTGGATGAATGAGCAGTCATTTTTCAATGCCCACACCGTTACCAGGAGTGCCTTCTCACAATCGTTGAATTTTTCCTCCACAGAGGATAAAGTCTTATTCGCATAGGAGATTACTTTATTGACCTTGTCATGCTTCTGGCAGCACCTATTGGAGAACCCTGTCTCCAAGAAGAATTCCTTGTTTTTGAAGGGGTAAGCTTGACAAAGTGCTTGTGAGAGTTGTTTCGCTGCCTCAGCTTGCTCTGGGCCCCACTCCCACTTGACTCTGGCCTTTCATAAATGGACCAGGGGTCTTGTGACCTCTACGTAATCCTCTATGAACTTTCTACTGTAATTAGTCAGTCGAAGAAGGCTCCTTAGTTCACGCAGAGTTGTGGGGTCTTTCAGTTTTAGCAGTGCTTCCACCTTTTTTACCTGGGCACAGGGACCCTGAGGGGTGATTTCCTGCCCTAAGATTTTCACGCTGGTCCTACACCACTGCACCTTTTGGAAGGACAGTTTCACTCCAGCTTCCTTCAACTGGGTCAGAACATAGCAGATTTCCGCTATGTGTTCCTCCACAGTTGAGCTTTTAATTAGGACATCATCCACATAGGCCAGGTTACCCTTTTCACCCAAGTTGGGCATGGCCTTGTGCAGAAAGATGTTAAATTCATTGCCAGAGTTTATATATCCAAAGGGAGTTTGGGTCCATGTCTACTGCTGCCCCCGAAGGTAAAGGCCATCTTATACTGGTCTTCCCTACTCACAGGTACTGTCCAGTATCCATTGGTCAGGTCAATGGCGGTATACACCTTTGACCCTTGGATCTGGGCCAGTCCATGGTAAATCTAGGGAAGAGGTTATCGGGACATGTGGACCCATTTGTTCAACTCCCTAAGGTCTGTGCTTAGTCTCCATTGGTCATTAGGTGTTAGTATCCCCAGCACCGGATTATTAAAGGTACTGTGGACTGGACAAATGATTCCATGGAACTCTAGATTCTTCATGATTTCTATGAGTGACTTCATAGACGCGAGAGGCAACCGATATTGCTTCATGAATACGAGAGTCATCCCAGGGCCCGTGGGTATGGATGCAGAATATATCTCAGTGCGAGTCCACCGAAAAGATCTCTTGAAAATCTAAAAACACCTGCTTCAGCTTTTGCTTTTGCTCCATGGTCTCACAGGCATCAGCAAGGTTGACGTATTCCTCAACCATCTGCCTGAAGCCTGGAAAGACCTTGGGATTTACAATCTCTGCTGTATCCTCATGCTGCATGGAGAGATCTCTGGTTACGATGTTTACCTGGACAGGAGGTTTCAGGGAGGAGAGGAAGTCACTGTGGACCTGGAATATCACTTCCTCCTTCCTGATGTCACAGGTCACCTCTTCCTCCCCGGAAGAGCAGGGAGAGTACACCAAGAAATTCCCTCCTTGGCAGGTAAAGATCTTTTCTGGCGGTATGCTATTGTCACAGTCGTAGCAGTCATTGTGGATCTGTCCCATGATTTAATTCCCTAAGTCAATGGAGAAATGTTGGTCATCTACCACCAGTCCAATAAAGGTGTCTATGCCCAAAGTGATACTCCTAGGGTCCCCGTTATCCACCAATATTGGAATGGTGTTGTGTTCAATGATTTAAATTTACATAAACATCTGGGTTTTGGAGTTTCTGTCCTCTCTTAATTTTTAGGGGGATTGGGAATTGTTGGATCTGCCCTGGGATGGTGACCTCCTCTCCAATTTGAATTTGAACTGCATACGGTAGCAATTGAGCTGACCGAAATGCCTTTTCAGGTTTGTCAAAGCCCACAGGGTTACCCCCCAGTTGGGACCAGGCTTTGTAATTAATGAGGTCCAAATTAATTGCGAACCGATTGAGAATGTCACAGACTAAGCAGAAGGCAGAGGGGACATATTGCACGATCCAACAATTATACTCTATACTTTTATCACCAATGGACATTTTTAGCATACGCCTGCTAGGCAGGAGATATTTGGAATTGGGAGTTTCCAGGCCCATTTCCCACTTATCCATCAATTTAAATGTGCGAATGGTCTGATCTTTTCGGGAGTTTCCTGAATAAAGCTTCGCTAATGAAGTTTTTTTAATAAATCAGGCAGACTCTGGCGAGAACAGCTCCCCCCCTCTTTTACTAGAATGGGGAGAAACAGCTATTAACGCTTTTTCTGAATATCGGCCAAGCTTTGAGCTGGTTTTTCATCATTTTCTATCATGGGATTTGGGTTTTCAAATTGTGGATCAGTATAACATTTCAGGGTATTTCCTTCCAGTGTGGAATGCCACCTAGAACTGAAAGTAAGGTTGATTTTCAGGAATGGAGAAGGGTTCACATCACCAGTGTGTTGTACTACAGCAATGACAGTGAGGTCAGGGACTTAACTGTTCCTAAACTGGATTTCAATTTTGTAAGACCGCTGCTCAACCATGTGGCATGTGCCATTTAGGCTTACATGGTTGGTGCTCTATTTTAATTTTATTGGCCAGTTAGTCTGGGTCCAGAGGACCTTGTTCACACAGTCTATTAGTGGTGAAAGCCTCTGAAGGAAGTCATTGCCTAAGGGACAGGGTGTTCCCTCTGGAGTAACGACTATAATCAGGTGTTTCACCTTGTGTCGCCCAATTTTGATCTCCAGATCCTCAGTCCCCTCAAAGGGAATGTCATTCTTGTTGAAGTTCTGGAGTTGTGCAGGAAGAGGGGTGACGGGAATTTGGTGACTCTCCCACCTCCCTGAATTGATTTGCTCAATTGCCTTTTTAGACAGGAAGGTGGCTTGGGATCCGGTATCCACCAGTGCCGGAAATGCACACTGCCCTTGCACCCGGACGGGGGCATAAAACCTACCTTTTTTCTCCTCCAAGGGGCAAAGGAAATGGCCATTTTGGGCCAGATGGGCAGTTAATTTCTTTATTTTGAAACCGACACCGTGGGATCTTGGGCACTTTTCTGTGTCGGAGTTGAGGAACCTGTAAATAAAATTTGGCATCCTGATATTTGGGGAATTTGTGAATACCCTTTTCCCCTTGATGCTGTGTTGTGCCCCTTCTCCCGAAGGCAGTCACTTGAACCGGTTTGGGGGGAGCATCCCTCATTCATTTCTGAATTCTCAGGATTACATTTCTGTGGTTCAGGGATAGGTGATTCTAGGTCTGTCCCCATACCTTGTCAGTCTGTTTTATGGTCTTTTCGGGCACATTTTTCTTTGGGAGGAATCCCTCCATCCTTGAAAGAGAAGACTTTCTTCCCAGAATCCTCCAGGGATTCTTCCCCTTCAAACTGGAGGATGCGTACTTCCTCCACAAAATGGGTCTTCTTTGTCCCTTGCTTTCTCCTACTTACCCCCTGTTTCCTAGGTTGCAGCTTTTCGGGGGTAGGAGATTTTGGTTCAGGTTCAGAGGTTTCTAGGGGCTTTTCACGGGGGAGGAAGGAAGCTTCCTCTAGGGCTTTGCAGCCCCCTTCCTCCCGAGCCTCCTCCTCTGGAACCTGTTGTCGGGGTTCTCCTCTTGTCATTGTTCTGGGGTGCCAGACCCTGGGTTTGAGCTGTTCTGAGTAGACATGTTCATCCGGGTGCTCGGCTGAGCCCTCAACATGCGACTCAGGTCTTGGGTCAAGCTCTGGACATGGCGTTCCAGTTGTGACACCCTCTCTGGCTGATATGGGGGTCTCGAGTCAAATCTTTGCTGCTCTCGGGAAGGGTAACTGTCCCTTCTCCCAGAGTAACTTTGATTCGGAAGGTTTCCCTGGTAGCCCTCCATTCTTGGTCTCCCTTCTCCCTGATTTGGTGGTCTAGACTCCTGAAAGCGGGGAGAAAAAGGAAGGTTGTTCTGTATGTTGAGGTTTGGAGGGTTTCTGGGGAAGAAACTTAAACTAGGGGTGGAAGATTACTGCCCTCCTGAGGGAAGTTTGGGAGGTAAGTTTCCTGGGATCATACTCACCTGATTGGATCCACCCCCTGAGCCGGGGGAGGCCATACGTGACCCAAGATGGGTCAGTTCCCCTTGTACCTCAGTTTTATGTATGTAGCAGAGTCAGGTGACACATTTGTTGGGTATCCTGTCTGATTACCACCTGCTTGGGACTGGTCAGAGGGTCTTCTTTGCCTCTGGTTTGGTTGGATTTATTTCTTCATATGAGTCTTCCTGGTCCGATACATTGGCCACAATACTTGTTAACCTAAACAGGGATGCACGCCCATCAATCTCTGATGGACGCTGGCCTGCTGGCTCAATCATGCTGGGCCTAATTGAGTCTGGCTGCCTCATGGTTCCCAGTTCTTGTGAACCTGTGGACATGAAGTTAGCAGCGCCTTGCACATATAGGGTGGTAAGTTGGCTTGAGGCCCTTGGTACAGATGGCATCACACTTAGATCAAGGTTTGCCCCGCCACTCTCTAACTGTTTGGGGTTCCTCAAGTCCTTATTAAATCTAGCACACTCTTTTTCTAACCTCTCAAATTTCTCTTTCTCAGACCCTATTTCTTGATAGTATGAAAAGGCCTGAGCTTTGTGCTCTGCTATAAGGGCTTGACTGACTTCTATGAACTTCCCTTGGGCTACTACTTGGCTCTGGAGTCCCCTGTTCTCATCACAAAGGTCCTCATTTTCTTTGTGTGCTTCTTGTATTGTATGTGGGAGGTGGCATCACAGTGAGTGGCATCAAGTGATGTCGTGGGAAGTGGCATCACATCAAGTGGCATCAAGCTATGTTGTGGGATGTGGCATCGCCGTGAGTGGCGTCAAGCGATGTTGTGGGAAGTGGCATCACGTCGAGGGGCATCAAGAGATGTTGTGGGAAGTGGCATCACAGTGAGTGGCATCACACGATGTCGGGGGAGGTGAGGCATCATGGTGAGTGGCATCAAACGATGTCGAGGGAAGTGGCATCACAGTGAGTGGCATCAAGTAATGTTGTGGGAAGGGGCATCACAGTGGGTGGCGTCAAGCGATATCATGGGAAGTGGCATCACAGTTAGTGGGATCAAGTGATGTCGTGGGGATTGGCATCACAGTGGGTGGCATCAAGCAATGTCATGGGAAGTGGCATCACGGTGGGTGGCATCAAGCAATGTCGTGGGACATGGCATCACGGTGAAAGGCATCAAGCAATGTCGTGGGAAGTGGCATCATGGTGGGTGGCATCAAGCAATGTCGTGGGACTTGACATCACGGTGAGTGGCATCAGGCAATGTCGTGGGAAGTGGCATCACAGCGAGTGGCATCACACGAAGGTCTAGCACAGGCACATACCTACGGAGACGCACTGGCTAAGCCTTGCTTTTTCACATGAGTCTCTGTCCGTCAAAACTAAAAAGTGGTGAAAGAAATTTTTAAATGAATCATAAAACTACTATTGCAGAGAGCAACCATGAATGCCATGTGTTGGTGGCATGTCCAAGACTTGTTTGCAATTGTCTGATCCCTTTCTGTAATGACAGGCTAAACATGATGGCACTGAAGGTTGCCCAGCACAATGTTTGTTTGCATCCATCACTTGTGTAGATCTAAGAGGCCACGCAAATGGCACAAGTAGCACAAACAAAACCCAGTAAAATTGCATTGCATTACTTTTAAATGTGACTCTGCTTTCACCTCCAGAAGCACATTTCTCATAAACCAACCATTATTTGTGCATTAAAACAGAACTTTTAGGAGTCCTAAGCCCTGGCGAGCATTCCAAAGTCCACCTGCCTCCTTAACCCACTAAGCATTGTAGTGCTTCATTGAATGCACTTTTCTATTAGGCGAGATGCATGGATCACACGTGGTGGCACTGTGAGCTAAGGAAGAATTCAGCCTGGGGTGAGCACTATGCTATTAATCATTATTATTATTCATTAATACCAAGCGAAGGTCAATGAGCTTATAAAAAGCAGGCTCATTGGCCCTCACCCAGGCCTTACCTGCCCGAGAAGGCTCCAAGCACCGCTGCGTCCCAGAGTCCTTTCCACGAAAGACCGTAATGGAAAGGGAGAAGGGACTATGTGTAGTCCCTATGTCCTTAGCATGGTGGCCATTTTGTTTGTTTACTTTTTTTTTAACAATCGTTTTAATGGTCACCATGGGGAGGGAGACGACTACGTGTTGTCCCTTCTCCCCAATCCCTGGTGTCTATTTCCTTTTGCTTTTTTTCTCAAGTCGAGAAACATTTGCAGTGCTGTTTCCCAACTTGAGAAAAATTGCTCTTAGTACCCCGTTACGACGTCCCGGGGTACTAATGGCAATATAACCATAGGAGGGGGGAATTACTGGTAGGCCCCGGGGACATGACCCTACCAGTAATGGCCCCCCTCCTCAGGTTATATTGCCTAAATATGGAGCAAACATTGTAGTATACTTAGCTGTGTGCAAGTGCAGCTTTTTGCATAGTTCACACTTTAAAAACTCACTTTTAGTTGATTCAAATTTAGGGAGCCAAAAAAAATAATAAGATCAATTTTGGTAGAGTGATATATTGCTCCATTTGGGAAGACTAGCTTTGACCCAGCTTTTCCGGTTGCACAGTACACATATGTGTATGTTCCACACATACGCATTTCTCCACTTGACTCTTTATCTGTGGGTTGAGATCTTGGGCAAGTTCTGACATTTTAGTTCATCTCATTCTGTAATTGTGCACAGTATTTGTATTTTCATGTTGTTTTTACATAAGACAAGACAACAAGAATCAAAATGCTATGTGATGAGAGGCAAACAGCCAGGGCTCGCTTACCATCTCACATTGGCTAATGGTGGTTTTAACACACATGTGTGATAACATCACCTGCTCTTAGACATTGTTTGAAATGGCAAGCATATTTTTGTTATGCATGATAGGCATACAAATTGCACCCCCCCACACCAAAAAAATAAAACACACAGTATGCTACAGAAATCAACTGGTGGTGTTCCGTTTTATTAATTGGTATTGCTTTGTAACAATCTGTTTTTAGAGAAGTTGGAATACTGTGTTATCAATTGAACAAATGCAGGTTGTTCTTTTTTCAGCAGAAAAGAACGCAGAATCTCCATAGAGGATACATTTGCATACACCTGTCAGCAGTGTGCTTAAGATAGCCGTGCGTGACAGCAGGTGGGAATTTCCCGCTGAAGTGTTAATGGGTCCATCACACCACTGGCGATCCTGCTGTGTCTGCTCCAGACAAAAGTAATCATTGCAAGCTATGGGCAGTGCAAAGATAGCAAAGGGGTGGGGGTATTCCCAGGTACTCATGCGTGTACTCCCTGGCTCATAGGTTGCTTAG
Source organism: Ambystoma mexicanum (assembly GCF_040938575.1). NCBI lineage: Eukaryota > Metazoa > Chordata > Amphibia > Caudata > Ambystomatidae > Ambystoma > Ambystoma mexicanum. Next base: position 503,675,793 of record NC_090938.1, read on the forward strand.
CGGCGACAGATCCCTGGGCAGTGAAAGAGAAAATTTGGCACCCCGGCACACTCGACCCTGGTCAATAGGGGGGTGACACAGTATCTAACTCTCCGCTCCCGCGCTGGAGCAGGGAGGTAATCACATCAATCGGGTGCCAATGTGAAAGCATCAGCACCCTATTGTTATTAAATGCACCCCGCACGCACACTGGAAAGCCCGGTGCCAGCAGAAGAGTGGGGTGCATTTAATTTTCGCTAGGGCGTCTGCCGTGCTTTCTCCCACCCACCAGCTCCGGGGAGCCCTGGAAAGACCCTCCACACCCCCCGAGCTGGGTGTCTGCACCCTCCACCACTGGCCCACCCGTCTGCACCACTTAGATATCTGGCGTAAATCACGCTCCTAATGCTTAATAGTTGCTACCTAAGACATTATTTGAGTGTAAAGTATTATTATATCTGTAATAATAATTGAATGTAATGTTAGTGAAATGTAAATGTACTGAATTATGCCAAACTGTCTGTAACTACGCCGTGACACCCAAGGGTTTGGGCGTATAACAAATGCAATAAATAAATAAATAACTAGATATGGCGAGGGCTAATGGCTTTCCCGGGCGGTCGCGATCGCAGGGTTGTGGGGGTGAAAGGAGGGGGCTTAGTGTACTCTGATGCCCAGAGTGGATCTTTGAGCTCGTTTTTCGGTGGGTTCCGCGACACCAGGGCACCAGAGCACACTAATGCCTGTGGCAGGAAAAAAATAAAATATCAACAGTCCTATCAGACTGAGGGACTCGTGATGAGCAAATGCCTCCTGTTTTTAAAATGCGGCCTAATTCTGAGCTGGTATCACAGGGGATATTGACCAATTGTTTACACAGAACGTGCTTCCTATGTGTCAAGCGCAGTAAATATATACCCCGTGCAATCTCAACATATTATTCAGTGGTATTTTTGAAAAACAAGGTTTTTAAAATGCCACGTTTTTGCTGTTACCACCGTACTCAAAATGAGGTCCTAAAAGACAGTAGGAGTTAGTTGGGAGGGTAAAGCTGGACACTCTGCGGGCTCTCTATGGATGCAGCAGAAACACGCAGGCTAGATGGCGCTGGTGCTCCCTTTCTTGCCATCAATGTATTCAAATGCGTGTAAACAGAAGGCATATGAGTCAGGCCTATCTATCTGGTCTGCCTGCCCCCTCTTTGAAGCACGATTGCCACTCTACTTGCTGCACGATTGCCACTCTACTTGCTGCACGATCGCCACTCTGCTTACTGATTATGTCTGTCTTTTCTGAATTCCGCGGCCGTTTTTATAGTTCTGCGCACAGTGTCTCGGAGCGCTAGGAAGCATGCATAAAGCGACATGTTGGCACTATATCAACCAGATCAGGAAAAATACAAAAATATATAAAAACGTGCATTCAGACAATATTGAACAGAATCGAAAATTAAATTGAAATGGAAAATAGCAGACCTCTGGCAAAGAAGAAACACTGTTTGGTGGGATTAAATGTGTTTGTTAATTTCAGGCTTCAATTGGTGGCAAAGGATGTGTAGGCATCATATACAGAAAGAAAGGAAGTGAAGTGGCGGCTCTGGGTTACACGGACAGGACACTGGCTCTGCAAACAGGACCTCCAGCCTGGGTCCATATTTATTTATTTAATTGTTATTTCATAACGCCCCTAATACCGTACCTGAGTTCAGTTTCTAAACGCAGATCCGGGATTCGAACCACTGTTGCTTTCAAGACCAGAACATTGCCCTTGTGCTATCCTCTATTGACTTTGCGGTTAGGAAATTCTTAATGTGCTGCTCGTCGCCAAGGCATTTTATGGGCTGAAGTGCCCAACTCACCTGCACACCAACAGGAGGACTTGTATCATGTCCAGACCAATGCTTTGGATTCTGGGACTTGTACCTGCTTTAAGTGGGCCAGTCCTACCCGGTCCTTAGTACCTGCACTTCTTATTTTTGAGCATTTGAGTACCTGCACTTTTCATGGCCTGAAAGAGAGTACCTGTGCCCACCTATGTTGGGGGGGAGGGGTGGAATGAAAGCTTTTCATTTTACTTTATCGCAACTTAAAGGACTAATCTTCTGTAGCCTTTTTCTGGGGGCAGACACCTCCCGCAGTGCCCATAATGTCTCCTTCAGGCCCACCCTGCAGAGCAAAAGGAGGGACAAACATGCATCTACTGTGCTCTCAGCGCACTAGGAGCGGAAACACTGCTTCGTTAAGTGTGTTACGCCTGTTACCATTGGTGCCCTTTGATGGAGCAGGGATTGATTTGGAAAGCCTGAAAATTACTTTTTAAATATGTTTCTTTGTTATTACCAGTGCCTGTTATAATATGTAAATAATTGGAGTTGTATCGAACGTTTTCGACTGATAACTCGCACACTGATCCAGTTACCTGCCGAATTTCTTATTAGGCAATGAAAGCAAGCAATAATAAAACTTGCCTTCTAAGGTTTAGTTGACAGCTATGACATCTGCTAGTTTGATACGCAAAAAAGAAAGTCTCATTTAATATAGATATTCAAACTTTCTTAAAACAGTGCATAACAACAAACTGGAAGTTTGTGTGAAAGGATCTCAGTTACACTGCTTTGCCAAAGTGTGTGCTCCTTGGCACATAATTAAATTTCACTGGGAATGCCTGCAAACAACAAGGTGTGCCTAAAAGCGACCTGTGCCCAAGGTGCCGTGCCAAAACGGGAAGCGCTGAAAGCACTTGCGCCAAAATGTCCAGCTTGGTGAGTGCCTGCACTTCTTTTTTTCCATTTAAAGCACCGTTGTACCCAATATTGAGCAGCAGTGCAATGTCTGCATGCACGCTAGCCGTGCCAGTGTGCAACACTAATTGACAAGGTGAGCTGCAATTAATGCACATACGGTTACCAGGTCTAACCTGCAGAGCAGGCAGATCTGCACAACCCACTCTGCAGTTTTCTTTCTTAGACGTGCTTCTTGCACAACCACGCCCATGCTCTGGGCAAAAAAGGGAAAGCAGGTTGAGTCAGCATGCGCCCACGCAATGTAGAAGGAACAAAGCCTGTGGGCTTATACGTGTACATAGAAAAGACTGAAACTACAGGTACCAGAATGCAAAGTCCCATAGGCTGGAAAGCCTGTGCTGGATAAAGTGGATGCTGATGCTATGGGCCCAGTTGTCAATCACACAATGCGCACGTATATTGTGTACAATAAGGGCCTGATTCATGGAATTGTTTGCATGGTTCAAAATTACTTTGCACACTTCAGTGCACACTGCAGTGCAAAGTCAGTGCAAAGTTCATTTTGTACTGCAAAAATGACTTTGCACTGCAAAAATACACTTTGCAGAGTTCCATGAATCAGTCAGTGCAAAGTTCATTTTGAACTGCAAAAATGACTTTGCACTGCAAAAATACACTTTGCACAGTTGCATGAATCAGGGTTTGTGTCGACAGTGCAAAGTCACTTTGAACCGTGCAAAGACTTCCATGAATCGGGACCAGTGTCACAATACAATGGGTTCTGCGATCTCTGCAATTCTCAGTCAGTGTGTTTGTACCTCCTCTTTCTTTTTCTAGGAACCAATATATCCTTTATAGCTGAGCTAACATGAATGGCAGCTGCTGAGAGACATTGGCCGCGCTGCCCAAACAAGAAGTTGTATCAGTTTTCAGGTTGCGGTTTTGCGCTTGGTTATGGAGTAAGGATTTTTGACAGATGATATTAACCATACTTAGCACAGTCGCGTCAATGGAAAGGATTATTGTGCAGGGATGTTTATCTTGAGTATGAGTGCACTCATAGCCCGTGACAGCATGGGTTATTATGCGATAGTAGAAAAGAAAAGGTACGAGTAGTGCCGACATGTGTTTCGCCATAACATAATTCTTTATCAAGCGATTTTTTATAATAGGCATTAAACAAAAGCTAACTTTATGAAAGAAGACATTTGTCAATCAAAATAATATGAATTCTACTTAAAATTTGCCTCCATCAAGATTTCATGTTTTGGGGCTTAAATAAAGAGATGCAGCTTATTAGCTGATCGGATATTGCATCTCCAGGCAATATTGCATCTCCTTCTTCTTTAGTTTATACATTGGGCCTCATAACGAGTATGGCGGTAAGGCAACAACAGCGCCTGTATCGCTACCGGCACCGTTGCTACCGTACCGCCATAATAGGAGTTCCGCTGGTGGGTGGCCATGGAACCACCAGCTCTGACCTGGCACCCGCGAGAAACCGTACCGTTATTAACGGTACCGTTGTTACCACCCTACCCATTCCCATCGAGCCCTATGAAGCCACAAATGGGAATGCCGGTGAATGAGGCTCATTATCAACCAACCGGCATTGACTGAAGTCGAAGACATATGTGCTGCTCAAGGACACAGGAAGGTTGAGCATCAACGTGGCAGATGCATTCAATGCGTCTTTTCCTTGGTTGGCGCTATTTGGACACCTGAAACTGATTTTTAAAAGCTTCCTAAAATTTGGAAAATGGACCTGTTCCTTGATATGAGATTTTAAACAGCAGAAACCCAGTAGAACACTCACCCAATCAAGCATCAAGCTGAGGAGGTTTTTACTCGGATCCTGAAATCACAGAATGAAAATCTGGTACTTTGCCCTTACTTGCTCCAGCTAAGATGTGTGTTTTCAGTATCCAAGGGGGTTTGTTGGAGGGATCATTGTTCATTTGTGGAAGACTGTGTTGCAATTGCTAGTTTGGCTTTTTATTGTAATTGGTTATTTATAACGTGCTTACTACCCAGAGGTTTCTAAACGCGGACCCGGTGGATCGGACCTGTGTTGCTCTGTGTCATTTTGCTTCCAAGGCGAGCGCGTTGCCCCTGAGCTATCCTCCCAAGACACCATCACCACCGTGCACAATCCCTGCACTTCAACATCTCTTCCAGAGCGCTGAGCCTATACCAGCTTTCTTCAAACCTTTGCATCACAGGCTTTTCCAGGGAGTGGCCCCCAGGCGCCACCCCAGACATGTGTGTGTCCATGTGCACGCGCTCGTACTTCATGCCACCCCTGCGTAAATCAGTGCCCCACTTGGGCCACCCCAGTCAAAAGAGTCTGGACACGCCACTGATCTGCATCCCGAACCTCTTTGAAGCGAAAGACGATACAGCACTTGTGATCTTTTGAACTTTGTGGATTTGCTGCACGTGCCGACTCCCCTTGCAGAGTGTTGTCTATTCTCTCCACGCTGTATGACCTCAAACAGTCAAATGTTCTTTGCTAGCCTTTCACATGTGCTCAGTAAATGTAATACATTATTTTTAAATTGGATTCATCAGCCTAGAAATTAAATCTCATATCTTAAACTATATTTAAATTCAGAATAGAACAGGCTATTTTAATTAACAAGCAACACAGGCCACAGCCCCAATTAGTAGCCATTCCTGAAAGGGCACCTCCATTTCAGAGTCACACAGCCACACACTTTTGGTGTGCAGTCATTTAAAGAAATGCTAGCATGTTTGCTCCGTATGAGATGGATGATATTGGCTTATAGGCCAGTACTACATTGTACTTAGCTTTAGGAGCCCAAGTCTGTCACCACTACGAAAACAACACATATGTGTTGTGTACCCTCCATGGCGAGCATCAGTGCCAATTGGAGCCTTGGGGCATGTTGCCAAACAACATCAATATTGTGGTGGGTTTAAAATATGCAAGACAAAACCCTTCTAGCATATAATGTGAGAGTAAACTAAGCAATTTCAGATATGAAGCAGCACACATTACAGTGCCACCTTGTCACCATGTCCGGAAGTTTACCTCCACCTCAGAGCCGCCACGGAGCAAAGTACTGTGGGTATGAAGCTGTTTGAATAAATGCCTCCATTTTGCTCTATATAACATTAATGTTGTTGTCTTATGAGGCAGCAGAGTTTTATGACTAGCTTCTCAGTCCAAGGGCCTCATCACGAGTTAGGTGGTATCCTGGCGGTATTACCGCTGGGTCTAATAGCGTTACCGCCAAACCCCCGACGCTATTAGCATCGGATCACGGGTTTGGCAGAACAGGAATTCCCCATTGGCCATTGGGCCCAATGGGGAATTTTCAGCGCGGCTACCGTCGGCAGTATTATCACGCATTAATTGCGCCGAAAATCTGCAAATTCGCAGCAGATTTACCCCCAGCTCAGAGCTGGGAGGAAATCGTGCCAAACCCGTGATTTGGTGGACCCTTAAATACGGTGGTAATAGCCTTACCGCCACATTTGAGGGTTACCGCCGAACTCGTGATGGCTCTGCACGACTGACAGTACTCAAGAATGCAAAAACCACATACCCCTTTCACTCATTGGGGTTTTTCAGTGTGGTGTATGGACATCCTTGCAATTAAATGATGGTACAAGTTTACCAAATACAATACACGGTGGGTCTAATTAACGCAAGAAAATAACTTCTATCATACAGTGTCAGAGTAGAATACATGACTTCAGATAAGCAGCAGCAAGTGGTATAGCGCCACCTAGTAGCCACCACTGCACTGTGTAAAGCACTAAGGCCATGCAGCCATTGAAAGGCAGGCTTGGATTTCTGCTCCATGTGAGGTTTAGGTCACTATCCTATAGGGTAGAAATATTGCATACGTAACTTGTGTTTTACCCTCTTTGGGGGGCATAGTTGTGGCATATTGACACATGTGCAATTGGTGAAGGGGGGCATGTTTACCAAGACCATCAATATACTGAGGGGTTTGAAACATGCAAGATAAAAGCCCTTGTAGCATTTAATGTGAGAGTAGAATATACCATTTCAATTACGAAGCTACGCCTGCCGAAATGCCACCTAGTAGCCATCCCTGGAAGCCCACCTCCAGGTCACAGCCACAGAGAAAAACAACAGGGTGGGCAGTCAGTAAAAGAAATACTTGCACTTCTGCTCCCTGTGATATCAATGTAGCTTCCTGACGAGGATTTGGACCTCGCCAGATTTGGCTGTATATGAGATGCCTTGGTGCATGTGTTGTCTCTGGCAGGGTCCAAGTCTCTTGCATGGTTCCAATTTGTGAAAACAGAACTTTCTAAATGGAAACTCAATCAATACTGGAGAACACCTGAATTGTTGACTTGAGACTCGGGGCAACAGATCAAATGCGTGGGTGGTGCTCTCTCCCATTGTAGGGTTGAGGAGGAATGCACCACTCTTAGCACAGGCTTGCACTATCTATTGTACAAACCCAACTTGGATATGATCAGCCCGCGATATGTCCCGTCCTTATAGTGCAGTTTTGCCTTAACACCCTAAAAGTGGCATCTTTCACGCAGAATGGCCAAGGGTCAAGGGGCAACTTTTGCCGGGTTTGTGGGGCCAGCGAAGAATCCATTGTCCACTTCTTGCTTTTTTACGAGGGATACAAGGACCATTGTGTGAAATATCTGATCCCACTCCTTAGGACGGCTGAAATTCGCCACGTTCATGAGGCCGTATCTTGAGGACGGCTGAAATTCGCCACGTTCATGAGGCCGTATCTTGAGGACGGCTGAAATTCGCCACGTTCATGATGCCGTATCTTTAGGATGGCTGAAATTCGCCACGTTCATGAGGTTGTATCTTTAGGACGGCTGAAATTCGCCACGTTCATGATGCCGTTATCTTTAGGACGGCTGAAATTCGCCACGTTCATGAGGCCGTATCTTTAGGACGGCTGAAATTCGCCACGTTCATGAGGCCGTACCTTGAGGACGGCTGAAATTCGCCACGTTCATGAGGCCGTATCTTTAGGACGGCTGAAATTCGCCACGTTCATGATGCCGTTATCTTTAGGACGGCTGAAATTCGCCACGTTCATGATGCCGTATCTTTAGGACGGCTGAAATTCGCCACGTTCATGATGCCGTTATCTTTAGGACGGCTGAAATTCGCCACGTTCATGATGCCGTTATCTTTAGGACGGCTGAAATTCGCCACGTTCATGATGCCGTATCTTTAGGACGGCTGAAATTCGCCACGTTCATGATGCCGTTATCTTTAGGACGGCTGAAATTCGCCACGTTCATGATGCCGTTATCTTTAGGACGGCTGAAATTCGCCACGTTCATGATGCCGTATCTTTAGGACGGCTGAAATTCGCCACGTTCATGATGCCGTTATCTTTAGGACGGCTGAAATTCGCCACGTTCATGATGCCGTAGCTCATTGTAAGGATATCAGTAACTTGACAACTGTATACTTTGTATCCAAAAACAATCACAGGGCATGGCTAAGGAGAACCAAAATGGGTGATGCAATGATAGCGCCTTAATTAGATCTTGAGTCTGCATTGACTTGAATCCTGTTTAATGCCACTGCTACTTATTGCACATATTTTATTTGAATAATTGTATATTTGCTCGTTCTGTATTTTATTGATTTTATTCTTGAATGTGGAGTTTTTTTGAAATATTGCCGGTCATTTGACCTTTCTTGAATGTTAATATTCTATTTATTCGCTGCTATTCGGATAATGACATACATAATAAAGCTTGATGACTGGCTGATGCAACTTTCTTACAGAACTGCTATTTTATAAATATCTTCACAAAACCAAGATCCACATCTCTGAAGGGGTCAACAAATAAATGCACATGTTACCATCTTGGTGGAGCAGATATGTAGTGGAGTTGACATCCTTGCGATTGGAGCATTGGGGCATGTTTACCAGCCACCATCAACGTTATTGCCGATTTCAAAAATGCAAGAAAAAAACCTGTTCTGTGGGAGTAGAATTAGGTCATTGAGGATGAAACATGCAGGCAGTTTTTGCACCATTGGGAGCTTGAATGCCCTCAGAATTGCCCATAGGGAAAGGCTCATGGGAATCAGCCATTGCTCACTGAGACAGAGAGTATGTGTAATTTACCATGGTCTAGCCAAGACAAATAGATTAGATTAGATCACAGTCATAAATCCAAAGTAGGGAAATGTCTGGGGATGTAAGCCAAGATCTAAAGAACTGCAGGTCTTCACTGGCAAAACGTAAGAACTTTTGCGTATTGTTCTGATTGGACCAGGGATTTTCATGAAAGGTCTGCATGTAAGTTTACAATTATCTGCTGATAGTTACGTAAACGTACCTAAATCGGTATTACTCAATTTGATCGAATAATATTGATCAAATGGTACAATTTCGGCCAATACCATTCGATTGATAACATTCGATCAAATTAGGTAATAAATGCGGAACATGGCGAGCGTGGGGTTGCAGGGGTGTCCCCCGTTCCCCATGTTTGACATTTATGGCCTTAGGGGTTTGCAGGGGTGTCCCCCGCTTTATGAAGATTGGAGGCGGGAGACGATTAAAAAAAAAAGGAAAGGGGACCCTGTGGTGTCGGATCTGACCTGCGTTAGAGGGACGGAACTGACACCACAGGGTCAGGAGAGACAGTGAACCAGGAAAAGGAAGGTGGCGGGTGAAGGGGGTGTATTGAGGGATGAGGGGACAGAGATTTGCAGGGTTTGGCCGATGTAAAATTGCATTTACAAAAAAATTGACTACAGTCATTTCCACCGCAAACAATTTTGCCATGGCCAAACCATGTACTGTGCTCTCTTATGTGATATTTGCATAGCACATAACTGCCATTGTCATGGCCTTGAACTGCCAGAGAATACCTGGGAATTTGGTACACTGTAGTCTGAACATTGCATGATAAAGTGGACATTAGATTGCAGGCAAATAACAAGAGAAACTATGGTAACGTGTATTGTATTGAGGACTGTCGTAGATGGGGACAGGCGTACTGTCATGATTTACTTTTTAAAAAATCCTCCAATTATACACTCGCATGCACCTGTGGTCACCTATGTATTGCTTCTGTGTTATGTCTCAAGAGGTTTTCTTGAATATTATAGTAACTGTGAGGGTGGGGACACTATCTCAACTCTTGCTGGACGGGGAAGCAAAAGTGGCCCTGGACATGTTTTTCAAAATGGCCGCATATTCCTCCATGTGAGCAAGCACAAACCCTCCAAGTGGCGTTTGAGGGGCATTATCCTCCAAGACAATTTTGAAAAATTGGTCCAAATAGTGACTTTTGAATCACATTTGTCCCTATGTAGAGATTACATAACAGATAAACATAACTAAAACGGACATATTCATTTGTTAAGAGTCAGGATCAACATATTTGAAGCTTATAAACAATTCTTTACTTCGAAGGGTTGTGAGCGAGGAGGAGAGATTGAAAGAAGGTGGGCGCATCGGAGAGAGGGCAAAAGGATAAGAAAACCAGAGTGCCCACAAAAAAGACGCACGTTGTGCTGAGGCCCACCAGGAAATCTCCAGAGTTCCTTGTAGGCCTGTCCAGCACTGGGCTAGAGGGGGAGGGTCTGCATATGCACCCCACAGAGGAGACTGGCGATGGATACTGCAGATGAGAGCCTCCATGGTGGTGCAATGCAGACAGAAAGGGGGGAATTGTGTCTGTACAACCACTGCTCAATCAGGGCCCGCTTAAGTTGGGTTACATCTACCAGACCTGTAAGAAAAAAAGTAAAATAGAATACACAAACGCACAGCATTGTTCAATGATAGCTGAATGGGCGTACAATGTGTGAAAATGCTGGTGTTATGATTACTCAAGTGCTGGACTGTATATATAAGGGGAGACTCTGGAATATTGGTATAAGTAAGGGCACAATGGACGGGTCACCTCTGTAGTGACCAGGACAGTGGGGAAGCCTTATGCTGGGGTGAGGAAACAGAATGTGAGGGAAAGAAAAGTTAGGACAGTTGGGAGCAGGTGAGAGAGGAAGAGACGGGACACTGGATGATCAACTGGAGGTTGCAGCCTCAAGCAGCCCCCATTGCGCAAGGGGTCATGCAAGGAGAATTGGTGCCTGGCTTAGCAGGTGTCCTGGAGTGGCGATGTAGAGGAGGTTCCAGACATGGCCTGCACCCCTTCCTTCTCATTTCGAGGTACCAGGAGCGTACTCGCCAAGGTATGTGACGTAGGAAGAGCAAATGATCCTACAAAGAGCTGCACTGGGACTCTGCCCAGTATACATCAGAAGATCCATACCAGTTGAAGCACCCATAACCAGACAACCCTGGGCAGCACGGGTACCCTATCAGACAGCCAAACCAGCCGCTGATATGAAATGAGGAGTACCTACACACGGTCCACGAAGAGACCCCAAAAGCCTTAATGGAAGACCAGTGGAAATGACACAAGGGCCTGAAAAGACCCGTGAATGAACAAAAGCAGCTATCGAAGATAACACGCCAGTGCGAGTAACTACGAAAATGAATGGAATAGACACAGAGAGGAGACAATGTTACAACGTGAGGAAACAGTGCTACGAGACAAGATGGAAGCAACCGTCCTGTTAAACGTGTGTAAATAGGCTTGAAACGCAAGATGCTAAGAAATCGATACTGCTTGCAATGCTTAGTAGAAGATAGAGCGCCAAGCGACAACCATATATCTACCTCAATAAGGCACATTATACAAGTGCAACTCCATTTTGTAAAAGCAGAAATGTACCCAGGCGGCCAGAGGCCTGACAGGCCAAGTTTCGAAACCCAGCCAAAGGCAAGAGAAGGAGCGGAATCGAAATTCAACAAAGAGCGGCTCATTCCTAGGAAATCGAGGTCAACCAGAGAAGGGGAGGAGAGCGTCAACTCACAAGACTCCAACTTCAGAGCATACCAGCCTGCCTCATGAGGGTCAAGATAAAGGGGGTCCATGCAGGTGGCTAGGCTGACACAGAATTAAATGCACTAAAAGCTGGAAACTGAAGCAGATTCATGGTGAACTAACACGTGAGCAGCCAGGCGCGAAGAAGTACCATCACCTGATGTCATCCAGGACCAGAGGATGCCATAACTTTTCCCGATAAGAGACTACAGTTTCGAGGCCATCCTTAGCCAACTAATTGACACATTGCCCTAAAACACTGATTGATGGAAGGGAGGCAGGGTGAAACGTGGGACACCAGGCACATGGGTGTCCATTCTGCATGCTGCTAATTAAAAATGGAAATGTATGTCTAGTGGTGTAACCTGCCCAATCACAATGGACCGAGTTATCTGGAGTCCTATAGATAGTGTAACCAATAGGACGTCGTAGTTGTAGTGACGTCTATCACGCGTAATGTAGAGGGATGGGTGTAGACGCACACCCGATAAGAGTTATCCAATCTGCATGCCCTATCATCATATACAGATATAACACCTATACTTAAGTTACCTTTCCTAACCAATTATATTGCATGATGATTTTTTATAAAAATTAGACGTCAGTGATGACGATTTTTGCCTATAAGAATTGCTGTTCGACTGAAGTTCGAGGAAGTCGGAGCGAGACAGGTGATCACAATGCTGCTGATTTCCATTTGTTTCTCTGTTTGATGTAATTGTCATTAAATTCCCTTGCCAATTTACTGAGTCCTCATTATTGAGTCGTGTTGGAGTAAGGGAATCCTGGACCCCCTGTCCTCACATGGTGCAGCTATCTTGTCTTGCAAGTTCTGGAGGGTGAGCGCTGACCTATGGGCCCGTCAGTGATTTCCTCTTCCCCAGAACACTTGGTAGCAGAGGATGGTTTCGGCCATCGATTATTGATTATCGATTGATATAGTTATAAGACACCTTTAGACCGACGGCACGAAGTAACTCTAGGACTTTGGTAAGATCACAAGTCCTTCCGCCATTCCGGCTGAGTAGACTGAGAAGCTCCCTGTGGACAATGATAGAGTAAAACTTCAAAATTCTTCAGTGGGTCTGAACGAACCCGCCTTTCCAAGCATAACCCTTCTCATTCCCACGGGCAGCGGATCAGACGAAAACCTTAAAAGCAGGAAGAGGAAGGGGCGGTGATCCCGAAGTTCCAGAGAGGAAAAGATGCGATTGGTGAGTGAAACAACAATCTCGTTACTTTGGCAAATGTCTTGTAGGCATTAGAGTAAGTAAGGGAAAAGTAACGGAGGGTGGTGGAGAAAAAATAAAGTAGTTAGAAGTAGAGGAGACTATATATATATAAATATATATAGGGGGTAATGACTCGAGCATAAGAAATAAAGAGTGGATACCGGAGGGACACCCGACATAAAACGTAAGGATAACCAGGGGGGCACCAGAGACAAAACGTAAGGATTACCAGGGGGGCACCTGAGACAAAACGTAAGGATTCGCCTTATTCCTGCGCTTTAAAGAGTGGTCAGAAGGAACGTGAACCCATAGCCCACAGTGGGGGGACAATTTAGGCTACGGTGACGATTAAAGACGGCATCAAAGGGGTTCGTTCACATCCCATGATGGAGTATTGATTAGAAGGCAGGTATATGTATGACCAGCTGTTGTCGTCTAGTCTGTCAAATGTCTGTCATATATGTCCTGTTTATGTCAAATGTGAAATAACTGTATTGATGATTGATTGAAATGCATTATGGCTTTACGCGATTCTGTAACTAAGAGGGAATCGCCATTGAATTGATGGGTTTTGAGTAAATTGTTGGCACAAAATTTGGTGGGAAAAGATTGGATTGGAGCTTGTGTATGTGGTGCTCGCTCATACCATTGGAGGGTTAAAGAACTGTGTAAATACAGTTAGTGATGAAATTAAAAATGGAGGAAGTTACCCCGCTTGCGCATTTGTGCATCCAACTGCCCAAGCATGCACCCAAACTAAAGAAATAAAGCACGGAGTGGGTTAAGGGTACCGCCAATAAGATGTTTATGCCGTGGCCCCAGAACGGGTCACTCTCTAAGGCTGTTTTACAGCACATGACTACCTTCCTACACGCCACATATTCGAGCAAGAAGTTAGAGAAACGTCTTGCTGTTCTGGAGTTGTGGAAAATGTTTGAAGAAACGAAGGTGGAAGAACCACCCACAGACTGGATACTAAATGAATGTACAGAGGGGGGTGAGACGCCTACCGCGCCACCAGCCCCGCCTGAGCCAGTCATTGAAGGAAGCAAGTCAGAGGGTCTTTACCCACTAAGAGAACTTAAAGCAGCCACGGGGTATAGCAACCCTGCATATGAGTCGCCCACGTACAGTAGTGACGATAATAAGGGAAAGGAACAGGAAAACAATATCGCCTCCGCAGTCTCAAAGGACAAAGAGAGATGCGAAGATGAAGGGAAAGATTGGGCAAGGAGTTGTGCACCTCCAGATAAGGAGAAAGAGGGAAATAAACATAAAGGAAATGAAGGTAGAGGTGATGAGCTAGCAATTGCGAAAGACGAATGGATGGGAGGTCAAATATTACTGAAGTTAGATGGAAAAGGCAGTGATGATTTGAGGCCAAGGGAGAAGTCTGATGAGACGCAAAGGAGAGAGAAGGAGAAAGGGATGGAAGCAAGAGATGAAAGGACTAGAAAGAAAGATAGGCTAAGGCGAGAACAACTATATCGCAAAGAGCAAGGAATACCGCTCAGTCACACACAGTACGCAGCCTATTAAGGTTAGAGGAAGAAAGGAGAGTGCACGAAAGGAGAGTAAAAAAGCAGGAAGATGAGGAAAGTAGAAGGGCAAAAGAACGTAGAAATGAACGGATGAGGGAAGTAGATAAGGCTAGGGAAGAAGCAAAGAAGCAAAAGGAAATAGACGAGGAAATAGAACGCAAGCACAGACACAGGGCACGGGATCTTGAATATTTGGAGCGGGAAGTGATTAAACCCAATCCTACAGTAGAATGGGAAGACATAGAAGAATTATTTCCTGCAAGCGATGCGGTACCAGGTACAAGCGGGACAAATATTGAAGATGACTTCGACACCAGAAGCATCGGGGAAACGATCGATAAAATATATGATGAGATGGGGCTTCAGCAGATATCCGATGGGGGAAGGGAAGATGAGCGCTTAGAGAGCACCCAGCTATATGACACTGAGGATGTGACCCAAAGTAGTGGGAGCAGGGGACTGTCCCTAGACAGGCTGGAGATTGGGCAGAACGAAGAAGATGCTAGAAGTTGTGTAAACTGGGAGTATTCAGAATCTAACTTCGGCGGGGAAACGGAGGATGTGGCACATGAAGAAGGGAGTCGGTGCGAAAAACGGCTCCAAGGGGACCGAGGGGCACGATGGTCAGACGCTAGCGGGTCCACAAGTAGGGCACCGAAGTCTGCCGCGCAGTCCGGCCGACATGAAGGAACACCCCACTGTCAGAGGGGGGTGTCAGCACCTACTTATGCAGACAGATTAAGGGCATTGCCAGGTAGACGGCAAGGCGGGAATGCCACCCCGGCGACAGACCGGAGAGCTATGGTGAAAGAGAAGGAGGACTGTGCATTCCAATTCCCGTTGCTAGAAAAGGGGGAGCCAGACCACAGTATATTCCATGGCCACATATGGACCGAGAGAACCTTAAAAATAAGCTTCCAATGCTGACATCGGGAGCCGGAAAGTGGATACACGAGTTAGAGAAAATGACGGGGGTTGTCACCTTAGCTATAGGGGACAGTAAGGGCCTCCTAATTGTCATACTTAGTGAAAGAGCAGATGATGTCGGGAAACAGGCAGGCTATCCTAGGGTAACCCTAACTAACACCTCCCATGACGGAGCGCCATTTAATACCTGTAGGGCAGCAGTGTGGAAAGCGATGCAAACGCTATATCCAGACACTTCTGATATGGGGGCTATAATAAATCAGGGTAATGCAGGATTTTACCCAAGAGGAAGGGGTTTTGGAGGAAGAGGATGGCAGAGTAATCAAGGAGGGTTTGAGGTAACCAGGGAGGCTTTCAGAATAATCAAAATGGCTTTCAGAACGCACAGATGGGCGGTCCAGCTATGCCAGATGGACAGATGGCCCGACCACCGCCAGCGTGTTGGCTGTGTGGAATGACAGGACACGTGGCACCTATGTGCAGAAGCCAAGGCATGTGGCAAAACAGCCAAGGGATGGGGGCAGGCATGGTGAATCAGCCAGCCGTCCCGCAACAGGGCGGTGCACAACATTACACAGTGCAGCCGCAGGCGTCAGGCGTGCAGCAAGGTGCACAGCAAGTGGTTCAACCACCGAACATAGGGAACTTGCCACAGGGACAACCCCAGCAGGCACCGCCGCAAATGTCACAGGGCACTAGCTCCGGAGGGGGAGTTAACCCTGGGGATGGGGAAATCAACAAGTATACAGTAGGCCGAACTTATATATGAAATAGGACAGCTCACGGGGGACTCTGATGTGCTCTATCCTATCAGTGACACCAGACCCTAACAGGGAACCAAGGGTGAATGTCACCATAGGGGGGAAAGAATAGTCCTTCTTAGTTGACATGGATGCAACGCGCTCGTGCATACGAGAGGGTACATTTTCCTTGTCCGGCGAGGCTATAGATACTCAGAGTTTCACTGGAGCTCATAGTAGAGTTCCCTTTACAGACACACTCCCAGTCTCAGTGGGAGAGCACGATATGAATGTACCCCTATTGTATTCACGTCAGACCCCAGTAAATATTCTGGGCCGAGACCTGATGACTAAATTAAACATGACCATCTTGTTTACTGAGAATGGTATAGTGTGCTCCACTCCAGGAATGCATTATTCAAAAGTGTGCGAAATGATCAGACCACACTCAGGACTTACAGCCATGAGAGCTGTACCATTAGAGCCAGACGTCTTTGCATATGGTGTGCGGGTGCTTATGGCGGGACTGCCAGGCATCGCAGGCAAAACTATGAGAACCCCTGATGAGTTTCTGTTCAGACCAAGAATACCCATGCACGAAGAGGAGGGGCAAGTATTTCCCTTAATGATACAATCTGCTGCAGTGCGAGGGAAAGTGGTATTGGTCGAAGGATATGATGACGAAGGCAGACATCGAAGAAGGGTGTCGAGTGACTGACGTCACCGATGACGATCTGTTCGAAGAGCACCCTCACCTAGGGGAGACAAGAGTGGAAGTAAGTCTCACATTTTGGGTCAAAATGATCAGACGGGAATTGCCACAGAGAATGATGCTGGTGCTGGTACGTCCAGAATACTTTGAGGACGACATGGCCCAAGTGCCTGCCGTGGTATGGACTACAGGGCCCTATGATGTAGGCCTCCTGAAGGGGGCAGGTGAAGTGAAAATTAAACTGAAACCAGGAGCAATTTTACCACGAGCGCAACAATATCCCATGTCCAGAGAAGCAGATGAAGGGATCGCGAAGACAATTTCCACCATGATGGAGCAGGGCATCCTAGTGACGTCAGAATCACCTTGCAATACGGTGATTTACCCTGTCAAAAAATCAAAGGGAGGGTCCTGGCCTTTAATCCAAGATTTACGAGCATTAAACAAAATAGTTGAAGCCGAGTTCCCTCTAGTCCCCAATCAATCCACAATACTGTGTAATATACCCACTGAGGCAAAATATTTCACGGTGATTGATTTGAAAAACACATTTTTCTCAATTCTACTGCACCGTGACTCTCAGGACCTGCCGTCATTCACCTTCAGACAAATGCGCCTGAAAAGTATGAGGTTGCCACAGGGGTATTACGAGTCCCTGTCTATTTTCAACAGAGTCCTGCAAATGGACCTAGGCAATATTGTGGTGGACAGTGTTGTTGTGCAGTACATAGATGACATTCTGATCTGCAGCACCACTGAAGAGCAATGCAGGCGTGCCTCTGTCCATCTATTGACTATATTGGCTGAAAAGGTATACAAAGTTGATAAGGAAAAGCTGCAGTACTGTCAACAGGAGGTGTTGTACATAGGGCAACTAATCTCTCATGAGGGGAAAAAGGTAACCCCAGAAAGGGCTGAAGCTATCATGAACACAGCCAAACCGCGCACGATAAAACAAATGCAGAGCTTCCTAGGCCTGTGCAATTATGTCAGAGCATGGGTCTTCGACTACAGCTCGTATACCAAGCCCTTGCTTCAGGCTTTGAAGAAAGCCCAGGCAACAAAAGGAGAAACTGAATGGACTGAGGCAATGGTGAAAGGGTTTGCAGAACTCAAGGGGGTAATTTGTAAGGCCCCAGTTCTCGGGATTCCTAATTATGCAGAGGAATTCTACCTGATCTCACACTCTGATGGTGATTTTATGACGGCAGTGCACGCGCAGCGAACCTCGCTGGGGTACAAGCCCCTAGCATATTACAGCGGGAGTCTGGACCCGGTTATGAAGGGCCACTTTCATGTGCGAACAAAATCTAGCTGCTGCTGCATTCGCTATCGAAAAAGCATCAGCCATTGTGATGGGGTGCTCCATGACATTATATGTTGAACATTCGCTGTTCGCCATACTAGAGAAGCCAAAGGGCACACTGACATCTCAGAGAGCATCTGCCTATGAGGTGATTATCTCTAACCCATCGATCAAAATAGTTTGATGTAAAACTGTGAATCCTGCTACATTCATAGCTGAGCCAGTCACAAAGGGAGAACCTATACAGAACTGTGCAAACTATGAGGAATTCTATGATGAGATCCCCAGGGTAAAGGAAAATGCCCTGGCAAGTGGAGAGATCATCTTTATTGACGGTTCTTCGAGAATCGACCAAGAAGACGGACAAAGGTATACAGGCGTGGCCGTGATAAAACACCTAGCGAATGGAGAGTTTTGAGTACTCATCAGTGCGCAAATACCCTCTCATTATTCTGCGCAAGCTACAGAACTGCTGGCACTGATACTCGCCATTGAGAATCATGCAGACCAGGAAGTAACTGTGTACAGTGACTCAGCCTATGTGATGTCCACGGTACATGCAGGTCTAGCGTGCTGGAAAAGGAGGGGCTACCTCCGAGCAGACGGCACGCCAGTGCAACATGCAGCCTTATTGGACAGGCTGATAAAAGCACTACAGCTCCCAGTGGGCATAGCGGTCGTGAAATGCACCGCTCATACCAAGTGGACGGATTTCGTGTCACATGGAAATCATGAAGCGGACAAGGAAGCCAAGCGCATGGCATCCAAAACTGAAACAATCATGGACGTGGAGGTGGCACGTACCAATGAGAGGATGATGGTAGCGCGAGCCACACCAGAAGCCTATAGCAATGTGTGGCGGACTCAGCTAATGGAGCTCCAGGGGGAGGCACCTCAGGGGGAGAAAAATGTGTGGAAGCGTCGAGGGTGTTCTATAAACCCCTCTGATGGGTTGTGGAGGCAAGACAGCACTGGTAAACCAGCAATGCCTGTCACCCTTCTAAAAGTAGCGTTAGAGCAACTGCACTACCCCATCCATATGACAAAAGAAAATCTTGCTGCAACGCTCGCAGAAGACTGGTTCACGCCGAATTTAGCAGAGCATGTTGCATTTTTCATGGTGAACTGCATAATCTGCCAGCAATTCACTGCTGGGCACACATTAAAAGTAGTGAGAGGGATCATCCCCAGACCA
Source organism: Ambystoma mexicanum (assembly GCF_040938575.1). NCBI lineage: Eukaryota > Metazoa > Chordata > Amphibia > Caudata > Ambystomatidae > Ambystoma > Ambystoma mexicanum. Next base: position 503,695,075 of record NC_090938.1, read on the forward strand.
AATGGACCATTCCAGCACTTGCATATCAACTATGCCGATATGATCCAAGTATGTAATGGGTACAGGTATTTAATAGTGGGGGTGTGTCCATTCTCTAGATGGATAGAAGCAGGGCCCTGCACACATCCCGACGCTACCTGTGCTGCCAAGTTCCTGGTGAGGGAAGTGTTCCCTAGATGGGGGGTGTGCGAGGTAATGAGATCAGACAACAGGGCTCACTTTGTTAACACAGTTTTTGAGCAGATCAGCTTGTTGCTTGGTATAAAGCACAAGTTCTCGTCGGCGTATCATCCTGAGGGGAACGGGATAGGTTAACAGATCAACGGCTTGCTTAAGGAAAGGATAGCCAAGTTGAAGCTCACACTAAAAAAGGGATGGTTGCACTGTCTACCACTGCCATTGTATGCACTTCGGAACCAACCAGGATCTGACCATCATCTCACGCCGTACGAAATAGTCACTGGCAGAAGGATGAGGACCCCTCTTACCCCCGATAGAGCTAGTTGTGATGCCCAGCCGACTAGAGAGGTTCTGGGAACAGAGATGCAAATGTACCTTGACTGTATACATCCAGCACCTCTGTCATTACAGGCCAGCTGCAGTGAGGGCGAAAAGGGGCGAGCACAGCACAAAACACAACAGGAAGTGCTGAAGCAGGCGCAGCTCAAATCCTTTGTGCGCCCCTCGTCTTCCCTGGTGATGCAGTATTGGTGAGAAACCACGCAAGAAAAAGGTGGGACGAGCCAAGATTTAATGGCCCCTTTATCGTAGAGGACTGCACCCCGTCCGCCGTTAAGCTCCAGGGCAGAAGAGCATGGATCTTTCTAAATTACATTAGACCCTATACAGGAGAGGGCCCTCCAGCTGCATCCAGCTGCGAAGAATCTACAGACAACGGGGAAGAACCTCAGCATGTGCAGACAAGATCCATGACGAGGAAGAAGGACACATGATCAGAAAAGACAAAACGAGAGAGCTCATTGTGTAAACTTGGCCTTACACTGAACATTCCATCTAAGCACTGAAAGCAATAAAAACCAATAAAACAAACACCTTGTGCAGGGTAAAGAAGATAATCGCACATCCAAAGCTGCAGTAACGCTATTCATATGAACGTTTAAAGCCACACAAAGCATTGGAAAAGCCCTACGACTTTGATAAGCAGAAAATAAGACATTTCTGAGAACCAAAACGATATCCTGAAGCAATCAGTATTGAGACTTTGTTCACAAAACTTTGTGAATGTGCTTTCCTGTTTTCGGCTAGTATTAGAGACATATCCATCACTTGTAGGGAGAGACACCAGCATCCCAGATTTTAATCAAAATCCAGCTAACAGGAAGATAATACGGCAACTACTGACGGTCCTCGCTGAGGCTTTTGCCGAAGTGCCAGGGTACTGGGAATAAAGATACAAATGCTTCCACCTCAAGTGATCATCGATGAACTGACATACACCTTGTTTTTCCGAATCATAGAGGAGTGCCCAGGACTTGTCGAGAGAACCACAGATACCCTAACCTTTATCAGAGATCCAAGAAAAAACTAATTCCTAAACCAAGTGTGGTCCAAACTGAATTACGTGGTCGCAATCCACGCAGCAGGAAAGTGTAAAAACTGTTCACGTCACAAGAAAGTCTTCTTCCACCTCATTGAGAACTTTCCAGAACTAGTGGGTAGACCCAACAATGTTGACGTACCCACATTCCTCAGAGACCCAGTGAAGACCGCACAATTAAACAAGCTCCTGAGAGCTATCATAACACAACTGAGAAGCAATTACAGACATCCACTGCTAAGGAGAGCCTTAGAAGGAGGCGATCCACAATAAAACTTTTCATCATCTTTCTGCCGTGGAGCAGATAGAGGAAAGAGACACTATTCTTCAACTTGTCACCGAGAGACCGAGTGAAGGGAGCGGACACAAGAACTTCACCATCTTATTTTCATTTTTCAGCATTTTTCTCATTTTTTCCTATTTTTTCATATGTTCACTTTTATTTTTACTTTTGTTTTTATTTTTACAACATTTTATTCTTGTGTGATTTTCAGAAGTTCCATCTTCTCCTTCTTTCGCATTGTGCAAGTTCCAGAATGTCCTCAGGATCAAGGCAAATTTGAGGCGTAATTGATACATATCATTGATACATATCATCGATATGTATAATGAATGTGATGTACCAAAGGTGGTAGCCTAACCCTTTTCCATAGTCTAGCACACGAACTGTACTGAGTACCCAGAGACTACCATCGTCACTCACGTGAGGGGGGACATTTGGAGAAGCACTCGTCCCTCTAATAGTAACGAACTCTCGAAATACGAGACCAGAGCAAATGAAGGAATAAATAATTGACTATGAACTCATTCGAAATGGTGGCCCAGAACAGTAACTTGGTTTTACCCCCAACAGAAGGGCTCCCCCACTTCCCTAGAATAAAATGCTGCAAATTGTTGTTCCGAACGATTGTGTGTATATGTATAGTTATTATTATTGTTTTTCTGTCATTAACAATCAGAACTGCTTGCTTTATTGGTGCGTGAAGTGCCCCAATCTCAGTGCACCCACCAGATAATGAACATCTGGGGCCTACGAAAGCACCCAGGCCCTATATAGTCATTCCAGTCCCAAGAAAACCTGATGATAAAAGTAACTCAATCTAAATGTAATGAGCAATGATTTAGACACATTTGAGGTAACACATGAAGAAAAAAGCTGGAGACAGGGTCAGCACGGAATTAATGAAAACGCTGCACTGACCAATGCACGCACCCACACACAGGATGCACACAGACAAGGGCAAGTGTCAATAGATGCAGGGCTTCCAACGAAAGCAGCAGAAAAGAGGAGACTGCATGCCGAACAATCTATTCCAGAAAACAGTGGAAGTACTCAAGAGGAGCCAAGTGAACCACTAGAGAGAGAGGGCATAGCAAAACCCCTCAAAAGAACAGAAGTAGACACAAAGGAATTCACAGAGAAAACACAAAACTGAAAGACTATTTGTTCCCATTCATAGTCAGAGCAAAGAAACTGCACGAGGAGCTGGAACATAGAACTGCAGAGACTATAACGACAAACACGCCAGCTTGAGCACTGCAAACAAGCACCAGATCTATAACTCAGCCTCATGCTGAGGAGATGATGAGCCAATGGCAGCCAGAGAACCACGATGAAAACCAACAAGAGGAGAGGAAGAGAAACACAAAACGTTCTCCTACCATAGCGAGGCAGCCTGCTCCACCGAGACACCCAGAGAGGAAAAGCAGCACAGACGAGCATTTAGAGACATAGGCCCTCATTACGACTTTGGTGGTAACCATGCCGCTATTTGCGACATGGCTGCCGGCAAAATCGCTTCGGGGTCCGGGTGCTCGGAATGAGGATTTACGGGCCATTCCGAGTTCGGAAGACCCGGTAAATCCTCCCTCCAAGGACTCGGACACAGTCCCGGACCCATTCCCATTTCAGCCCCCATAGGGCTGAATGGGAATGGGAGAGGGAGCAATCAACAGGCCATTACGAGATGGCCCGTTGTTTGCTCCCTCTTCCCCGCGCGGGACCCGGTAAGCACGCCTGGTTTTCCCAGGCGTTGCTTCCTGGGTCCTGCGAGGGGACCTCGTAATGCGGCGGTATGGAGTGAACGGCGCCGGCACCATTTACAGCGCTGTTCACTCTGTACCGCCAGGGTCGTAATGAGGCCCATAGTCATAGCAAACTACAGAAGAATGCTGAGAATCAAGAGAAGCCCACACAAAGACAACAATGAACGTAATGATTACCTGGACAGCAGAGCCCCTCTCGGAAACAACATATGGTACCAGCACATGAAGGAAGCAGGACGAAGGCAGTCGGAAGGAGAATGCTTCGTCTGTGCTCTCCTACCATACATCATGGGAAAATCCAAGATCTTTGTGGCTGTAGAAATTGATGTCTCTACAGCACACTGTATGTCACATGCAGCAATGTGCAACACCAGAGGAAACTTTATGGGAAGAAACGCCTCGTTGATATGGGCCAACGAAAAGGATTACCCGGATGAAGATGGCTACGTCCAGGACATTAAAACAAGAAACCGAGCGCACACCAGAAATCATGTGATCAGGTACGGGAACCCTGGCATCAAAGGATCAGGGATAAGATGGGACGTTAACCCGAGACTGAACGTTCAAGGGAAGACTGCAGAAGAGGCTCAAATCTGGAAGAACAGAGGCCAAATACAGCTCTGGGGGTCAGTGGTCTCCCCAGATGGATGGGAGGACGGAGTAGTAATCTGCCGAGCATGGATGGTCCTTGGAGCCTGCAAGGAAGCAATAGAGAATTTGCAGAGGTTATGCAAACCTCTGTGGCCAAAGCTAGTAGATTTACTAACAAGGGTCACAGATAGAGGGGGACCCCTGCAGATAGTGCCACTGGCGAGCCCGAAACTATGCTTCAGAAACAATGGCACAAGGAAGATGGGAGAGAATCAAAACTGCGGAAGAATCTTTGAAGCCCCAGGAATGACACAAGGAACCGCAGTTATTATGGACCATTACTGGGCGTGTGGATCCAAGGTATACATAAGGTTGCCGAAGAACTGGGGAGGCATATGCACACTAGTGAACGTCCACGTTCCCGCGTTAGTGATCCCTAAGAATGACCTAAAGTTGGACAGTTTCCCGAAAGCAGATGCTCATCTAAGAAGAAGGAGATCTGTGGAACTGGTATACAGGATGAAGAGGGAAAATTACTTTTCTCCCAAATCAGAAGAGGCATTCCATGCAATCCCGTACGAACACAGGCTGTTCAGCCTCACCTCAACAGTATTCACAACACTACTCCTGCCCCACATCCAAGTTGGAGTGAATACTAAATGGTTGCAGATAACCAGATGGGAGTTATTGCAGACCATCAATACCACTATAAAAGGATTCAACGGGATCAAAGAAGAGCTGAGAGCAATCAGACTGATGACCCTCCAAAACAGATATGTGCTTGACATGATCACTGCAATGGATGGAGGTGTTTGTGCAAAAATCAGAGAATCATGTTGCACATTTGTACCATCACACGATGAAGACAACGGAACCCTAACAGAGGCCATAAGCATGTTGACAAGCCTGAAAAACCAGATGATCGATGAAAGTGATGAACTGGACGATGACAACTGGTTTGGAGACCTATTCTCGTGGGTCCCACAATGGATGGCAGATATATTCAAGTTTCTGGGAGCTCTACTAGCAATGGTATTGCTAGGATTCTGTGTTATCAAGATAATCAGTACACAGTGCCAGCAAACTGCGAAGAAAACCATAGGAATGAAAATAATGGTTGATGTCGAGCCAGGATGGAAGCCCAGAGACCTGACTGATGAAGAAATAAGAGACTTTGTGAAAGCCAGCAAATTTGCGCGATAGGGAACAAAGTTCACATACCCTAAGAAACGAAGAAGGTATGAAGGAAAATGGATCTACTGCAGCCCAAATGGACAATGTCAGCTAATGACATGGAACAAAGACGAACATGTGAAAACAGCAGGGAGTTAGAAGGGAGTGATAAAAATATGGACTCCAAAGGCTCACACATTCACATCATCATGTGCCAACGCAGAGGACGATGAACATGACACCGAAGAATCAAAAGAAATGAATGCAAAGGAGGGTGCAGAAGTGGTCGATGAACCAACAAGGGGGGGGTGAGGAGGAGGTCCCAGACATGGCCTGCACCCCTTCCTCTCATTTCGAGGTACCAGGAGCGTACTCGCCAAGGTATGTGACGTATGAAGAGGAAATGAACCTACAAAGAGCTGCACTGGGACTCTGCCCAGTATATATCAGAAGATCCATACCGGTTGAAGCACCCATAACCAGACAACCCTGGGCAGCACAGTACCCTATCAGACCGCCAGACCAGCCGCTGATACGAAATGAGGAGTACCTACACACTGTCCACGAAGAGACCCCAAAAGCCTTAATGGAAGGCCAGTGGAAATGACACAAGGGCCTGAACAGACCCGTGAAGGAACAAAAGCAGCTATCGAAGATAACACGCCAGTGCGAGTAACTACGAAAATGAATGGAATAGACACAGAGAGGAGACAATGTTACAACGTGAGGAAACAGTGCGGCGAGACAAGATGGAAGCAATCGTCCTGTTAAACGTCTGTAAATAGGCTTGAAACGCAAGATGCTAAGAAATCGATACTGCTTGCAATGCTTAGTAGAAGATAGAGCGGCAAGCGCCAACCATATATCTACCTCAATAAGGCACATTATACAAGTGCGACTCCATTTTGTAAAAGCAGTAATGTACCCAGGCGGCCAGAGGCTGACAGGCCAAGTTTCGAAACACAGCCAAAGGCAAGAGAAGGAGCAGAATAAAAACTCAACAAAGAGCGGCTCATGCCTAGGAAATCGAGGTCAACCAGAGAAGGGGAGGAGAGCGTCAGCTTGCAAGACTCCAACTTCAGAGCATAGCATCCTGCCTCATGAAAGTCAAGATAAGGGGGGCCCATGCAGGTGGCTAGGCTGACACAGAATTAAATGCACTAAAAGCTTGAAACTGAAGCAGATTCATGGTGAACTAACATGTGACCAGCCAGGCGCGAAGAAGTACCATCGCCTGATGTCATCCAGGACCCGAGGATGCCCTAACTTGTCCCGATAAGAGACTACAGTTTCGAGGCCATCCTTAGCCAACTAACTGATACGTCGCCCTAAAACACTGATTAATGGAAGGGAGACAGGGTGAAACTTGGGACACCAGGCACAGGGGTGTCCATTCTGCATGCTGCTATTTAAAAGTGGACATTTATGTCTAGAGGTGTAACCTGCCCAATCACAACGGACCAAGTTATCTGGAGTCCTATAGATAGTGTAACCAATAGGATGTCGTAGTTGTAGTGACGTCTATCATGCGTAATGTAGATGGATGGGCGTAGATGGCCACCCGATAAGAGTTATCCAATCCGCATGCCCTATTATAATATACAGATATAACACCTATACTTAAGTTACCTTTCCTAACCAATTATATTGCATGATGATTTTTTATAGAAATTAGACGTCAGTGATGACGATTTTTGCCTATAAGAATTGCTGTTCGACCGAAGTACGAGGCAGTCAAAGCGAGACAGGTGATCGCAGTGCTGCTTATTTCCATTTGTTTCTCTGTTTGATGTAATTGTCATTAAACGGACTTCCCTTTGCCAACTTACTGAGTCCTCATTTTTGAGTCGTGTTGGAGTAAGTGAATCCTGCACCCCCTGTCCTCACATGGTGCAGCTACCTTGTTTTACAAGTTCTGGAGGCTGAGCGCTGACCTATGGGCCCGTCAGCGATTTCCTCTTCCCTAGAACAGCGAGATGAGGCACACATGTACATATATGCCTTATAAGATTCTTATAAGTAGCGTATAAGAACTTGAGAGAAACTAGTGGGATTTTTTCTGAACAATAATAAGAACGTATATGACACCTAGATACCTTTTGAATTCTTATAAATGTTTATACGTTTGAAGTAGAATTTATTTAAGATCTTATAAGATTCTGATAAGATCCTTATAAGAAATCAATATGAAATTGTTGTACGACAGTGATGCCCTGCAGCAGTGCCATATTCAGATCCTGGACCATGATGACACCAGAGAGGGCAGTGTGAGTGTATATGTGTATGTGTGTTAGGAAAGATTTGTCTTTACTGCACCGTTCCTTCCATTTCTATGGACCTCCAAGCTTTTTGCTTTTATTTTTGTATCTGCCCTGCTCTTTTTGCAGTGAAGCCTTAAGCTTGACTACACTGACTTTTTGCTCATCTGTCATGGGGAAACTGACATGTCCTTCAGGCTGTCAGTACTGAGAAACACTGTTTCCCTTAGTCCAGTTACTTTGTTACTACTTTTAGTAACTTGTTATAACGTGTACATTTTATCATTGTACAATGCATCTTACAACACAGTACAACGGGTTACACTATTTGTTTTGCCCTAGACTAACACTTGGGAGGATTTTTGGTTACTTTATGTGTGCTAAATGAACAAGCTCGTGGAAGCAGTTAGTTCTTGCTATTTTTTGGTACATTTTGTTTTAGCCTTACCGTGTTTACCGCATTTGGCTACTAACTGTGGCTAGTGGTCAAATATGGCCATGCCACTAGGTTTTTCTCTTGTCCTTGACCATCTTGTCTTTTAGCCTTCTGTCTGGCCTGTGAGCCCGGAGAAATCTGTATATGGACTTCATGCACCCGGGAAAGCAGAGGCTTTTGGTGGACTACTAGAGGGCTATGTGTGTTTGCTGCCAGGATGCGGGTGGGGACTGTCTGGTCCCAATCCACAAACTGGTTTCAGTGTGTCTGATGGTATGCATGAGGTTTGCCACTAGAGGGCCTGATTGGCGTGCTCTGGTGTGTGTGCCAGATCAGTCATTGGCTAGCGGGATTTTCTGCTCTTACCTGGCTTTTGGGATTAGAAGAGGACCCCTGCAACCACTCTAGAGAGGTCCTGGAATAAACTGAAGTAGCTAAGAATCCTATCCAGCTACAAGACTTCCGAGGAAAGCGTGGACCCGCCGGTATAAGTCCTGGCGACCAATTTCTGCTGCTACCCTGGTAGAGCCCTGACCTGTGGAAGATCTCCAGCAGTCCTGCGAAGGAACTGCGACCCATGGAGTGGAGTGAACATCCATTCTCGATGTCAGCTCAGAGTCCAGCAAAGAAGAGCCTTTGGAAGTGCCCCTGGACCGTCGAGTGGCTGACCAGCTCTGAGTTTAGGTGATTGTGCTGCAGACATTGCTGTTCTGAGTTGAGGCCTGGAACTTGGGGGATCTTTGGCATGTGCAACAAGGCTTACCCCTGCCTAATTTCGTGGCCCTAGCATTAAGGGGACCCGAGATAGGAGGTAAAGGTCTGACCGCAGCAAGTGAACCCCTTTGCGTGTCTGTGCATTGGTAGCCGTCATCCGAAACTGCTTACCTGTGTCCAGTCCTGTCCTGAAAGGGGTACTGCATCGAGTTCTGCTGCATTTTTCAACTAGAAGACCAGCATTAGACACTGACCGGAGAACTGCTTGAACCTGTAACCTCTGGGGATCAAGGGCTGAGGCTGATGGCGGGAAAAGAGACCTTGAACCCTCTTGAACAGACCTGCCAAGTCCTGTGAAGAATCGGAGTACAGGGGTGAGTTGTAGCGATACTTACCAGCACCCCTAACTCCCTTTTAAATGTTTTGGTAACTTTTAGAAACGTTTATATTACTTTGGTGTTGACATTGCTTGTTCACACAAGCACTCCAAAAGTTGGGAACACGTTTGTTAGTCAGATTAACGTGTTCCCTAACACTTGGAATTGTTCACTGGACCACAGAGACCCTATCTTCGTTTTTTTCCAGCTTCACAACGCTGTATGGAATTTTGCAGAACTTTTGGGCACAAGGCCCCATACATTTTATGGATGGATTTCTGAAGTTATGATTTAATTTATGTGGACCTGTAGTGCTAATACTAATCTGTACCTTCCTTTTCAGGGGTTTGATATGCATTTTTCCCTACCCTAGTTATTGTGTATATGTATCATATTATTAGTGTTGTGTGATATTATTACCTGTTTGTAGTCATGTTTCACTGTTATTTGGCCATAAGTAAAGAAGTATGTTTATTCCTGTTTGTCTAAGTGTGTTCCTTGACTGCTTCACTGTGTGTGCTCATTGTGGGCCTTTTACAAGCTCACCACCTCTCGAGACTTAGCCTAGACCGCTCACATTGCAACCTGGAACTGGTTTGTCTACAGCTCCCAGTGTTATCCCTGTCCCAATACTAGGTTGGCCTTATATACATCTGTTCACCAGGCCAGAGTATAGAAAATCAGTTTTAACAGTGTGTGTATGCGAGGCTGGGGCATGGGGAGGGGCATTGCAGCAGGACACATTTTTGAGAGGAGCATGACATGTTTTACTGCTGGTTTTGGGCAAAAGAAAACCACCTTGCGTGTTATTATGTGATGCTGGGGTTGGAGCGGGAGGAGGGGGTACTGGCCTGGATGGGTCTTACTGTGGCATGAAATGCACTTGCATTATGGGCAAAATCAACATGAGTGTGCTTACATGGGGAGGGCATGTTTCCTTAATTTGACTTTGCTTTCTTTTTTACTGGTGTTAGAAGGCAACATAAATGTTCTTACATGCTGGGGGGAATATAAAATGATGTGGGCAACATAAGTGTCCTTATTTTGGGGGATATGTGTAATGATAATATGCTATTTATATATCGCTTTCACCAAAGCGCTGTACCGAGAACATATTTACATTAAATGTATCACCTAACCGAAGTTTGCATTCCTTTATCGAGCTTTGAAGTATAAAAGGCTGGGTTGGCCTTGCCAGGATTTGAACCTGCGAATCACACACAGAATGCAATAGCAAGCGCTAAACCCACTGAGCTATCTTGCCGGCTAGTTAGCATGAGCATGTTTTCTTAATGTGGCATTGCAGTTTGTTAAGGCCAGAGGCAACCTAAGTGTTTTTACATTGGGGTGGGGGTATTTGTGCAGCTTGCAAGGCAATGATTTTTTACTGTGGCATGACATGTTTTACTGATGTTAGGGAGCAAATAAAACATGAGTGTTCTTATATAGGGAGTGGGGGGTTTGTGTAGCCAGCAAAGATATGTTTTCTTACTGTGGCATGGCTTTTTTACTGCCATTAAGGCAAAGCCAACAGGAGTATGTTCTTACATGGGGATACTGGGATGTGTTGGCAGAACCAGCATAAGCATGTTTTGTTCTAGTATCCTTGCTGGCATTATGGACAATGCAAACATGGGTATTTTACTATGTGGGAATAGTGGCATATCTAGGTGCACCAGAATGGACCTCTGTGGGCAAAATGGATATGGAAATGCTTTTAACACTTGCAGAGTACTGGCATATAGCGGTTGGTGATTTGGCATCTAGTAGACTTTCTCTGTATCACCCTACAAAACCGATTGTAAACTGTGTGGCTTTTTAACTAATTTATCGCCAAAAGTGTACTGTAAAATGCACCCTTTAACCCATTAGTTAACATCTTTTCTTAAGGGGGCAACCCCCCTTTTATTGGTTCGCCCTCCTCACTAGGCTCTGTCACTCCTGTGCATTTGGCTGGGGGCAGAACACGTCCCTACCTTCTTCAAGCTCTACTTAGTGCGGGCCCTGCTACATTAGATCCAGGCCCCACTTGTTACACAATCGTGGCTACGCCTCCGGTGAGTTGGGGTGAAAGATGCATCGAATGGGCCAAAGGAAGGCGTAATATCAACTCAGCCTCCTGGACTTGGGGAGTGGGGCAAGGCAGATGGATCCATAGCCCAATAGGTTTAATGCCCCATCTCACTAACAGTTTTCAATACTGCCATCCATCCCCCCAAAAATGTTGAGGCTGGCTCCGCCCCTGCGGCACCATCCCTTTCAACCTGACCCGCATCACCCCCTTACCCCCATTCCAAAGTATCTGCATACAGTTGCGCAGTTTTGTCGGTGGATGCAAGCACGTTAATAGCAAAGGAACTGTTGCTTGGTTTGACTTTACATGCCTTGCTACAGGAACTCTCAGCCGCTCTCTCTGGCACAAGCAGTAAATGCATTTGGGTGGTACATGGAAGGTGGGTGTTTCAATCGGTTTGAGTCTATTTGACCTAATCACATTTTGTCTAATTTATTTGACCTTTTATTGTTCTAAAATTCCCCCCGCACCTCCCCCCACTTCCCCTCAACCTAATCTATACCCTTACCCACCCCCATATATATATTTAATTAAATTTGACCGAAAAAAGATTTTAAATATTTTAGGTTAAATGTTTTTAGGTCAATTATGCCAATGTCGTGCAATCCCAACCTCAGGTTGAAAAATGGTGAAGATACTATGATAGCCGTTTAGTTAGCGATGCAGTTTTCGCCCTCCCTTTCCCTGCAAAACCAGGACACCTTGTCTCTCTAGCCGTGATAGAAGTCCTTAGCTATTCGGGTGGTCCATCAACCAGGGGATTCAAGTTGCATGTGCCCAATTCATTTTATTTACTTGCATTTTTAAAACGCTCACACAGCCCGGGGGCATTGAGGCGCTACTACAGGCATATGTCTTTGTTGCATATTTATAACGCACTTAATACCCAGAGGTTCCTACGTGCGAACCCGGGGATTGAACATGTTGTGTTGCTTCGTGTCGTCTTGTTTCCAAGGCGAGCACGTTGCCACTGAGCTATCCTCCCGGGACATTAGCAATGTGCAGTAAAGATGAAGGGTTATGCTCCGTATTGCGCCGCCCTGGTGTCCGCCCTAGGTGGTAGCATAATAAGCAGCACCCCAGGGCGCTGGTATGAATCCAAGCACCTGTACATTCGCACTTTCCATGGGGTGGGTGTGGGATGGTTCTGTAGGTGGTGCACTATGCCCCGTCCCGCCGCCCTGCCGCTATCAGAGGCCCCCTTTGCACGCGCTTTGAGAGGTGGGTGAAGAGTAGGACTGCAAGCGCCACGGCAGGTGGTGTGCTGTAATGCCAAGGCTGGGCAGTCGTTGTACTCTACTGTAGGGCCCACATCCCGAAGGGGCAGAAAACTCCTGCAGAGGCTTGGAGCCCAACTCCTGTTATTTACTTGAGTCTTTTATCGCAGGCTACCTAACATGATGTCCCTCCACTGCTGGCCTCAAGGAGGTGGGTTGTTACGGAATTCCCCATGCCCTAGCCACGTGGGCAAGGACTCGCACCAGCAGACCAGGTAGGGGTGTTGCTAGGTCTAGAAAAGACCCGGGGCTACGCTAATGTCAGAACTGTTGGGACTGGGGGCTAGCTAGCCTTTTGGTTGTAGCTCCTGAGATTCTATCCGGGGCTACAACCAAAAGACCAGGGGCTATAGCCCCCCCATAGCAACGCAACATTCACCTGGCCTACATTTGAACCTCACAGAAAGTGGGTGGGTGATCGTGGCAGTACCCAAGGGCGCAGAGTACGCGGGTGCTCCAGGGCCCGGGCACCCCCCGCAGAGGCATTGCTAGGTGGGGCTACAGCCCCGGGTCTTTTGGTTGTAGCCCCGGATAGAAGCTCAGGGAGTACAACGAAAAGGCTAGCTAGCCCCCAGTTCCGATAGCCTCGACATTAGCTTAGCCCCTGATCTTTTCCAGATCTAGCATCACCCCTGCCCCGGGAAACGCTATTTTCATTGAAAGTCCCTATTCTTAGAATGAGTCAGTGTCCCTGGCTGTACCCCACCGGCAGGGGGCATCAGAGTGGCAATGCTCACCTGTAAAAGGAGGCCACTAGCTAGAGCGCATAGGTAGAGGGTAGACCTGTGCATAGAGCATTGACAGAGGTGGGGGGAAGGGATGCAGGGGGAGCTGTAGTTCTATCGGTGCCCAGCAGCCGGGAAGTGGCACGGAGCGCAGACTGGGCGGATGACGCTCTTCCTGGAGTCTATACCCCTCACTGAGCAGGGGGTCCTGCTGCTGCTGCCCCGGACACAGAAGGGCTGGGGGTGGTTGTATAGCTGGGGAGCACAAGCCGTGTGGGACGGGGGGTTAGTGCTCTGCAGAAGCAGGTCGGGGCTGCCACTAGGTCCGAGTCTCTCAATGGGGTCTAAATGTCCGGCTAATCATGTTAAGAGGGGCGGGGGGAGGGGGATTCTTGAGGCTTTTCTTGCATAGCGGCATTGGCAGATGCTGGCTGTATGCCCGGTTCCTCTTAGCTCTGCATATGGTGGCCAGGGGGGCTGTAGGGAGGGGGGGGGGCGGACTGGATCCCAGACGGGCCACTCTTCCTTCCCCCGCCTCTGGAAGGACGCCGCCGCGTTCCCGGATCCTGCCTATGGATGAAAAAGGGGGCTGGCTGTGTACCCATATGCTTGACATGGGAGGGGGCGTGGAGGGGGGCGGTCCCACGGCAGGCGGAGTAAGAGGGCTGTCACTGTGTGCTCCACACAGGGGTGGTCTGAAGGCTCTCCTCCCCCCTGCCATGTCGAGTCAGGGGGCAGACTTGCTGCACACATGTGAGGGCGGGCTCCGTTGCTGCCCTACCTATGGAAGGAGGGGCGTGATGTTTAGGTGGCGTAATTGGAGGGGGGGTCTATACACGGGGGGGTATGGTGGGTCTGTGTCTCTAGTAGCGCAGGCTGTCTGTGGAAGCAAGCCCTGTTTCCGGGGGCGGCAAATCTCTCATGAATCCGTTCCCACATGGAGGGGAGGGGCTTTTCTCCGGCACCCCTCCACCCCCCATAGGAGGTGCTCTCGGCACAGGGGGCGTGCTGCTGAGCGCCAGGCGGTGTGCATATGTACACGCCCAGTAAATACACCCCTGGCTGAATCCGGCAGCGCGCGGGCCTCCTCAGACAGCTGGGAGAGCGCGTGCAACCAGAAGCTTCTCCTGGGCAGCAGAGCCAGCTGGGCACGGCCGGGAGAGGTTGGCAGCCCTGCCTGCTCCGTGTACAAGGGGATCGCGAGAGCAGAAAGGGCTAAGGGCTGGGGGGGCGTCTGCAGCAAGAGAACCTCGAGGATTGGGACCACCGCAGCAAGGAAGTGGCCATTGCAACAAGTGAAGAAAGTAACTTGTTCGGCAGGTGACCACTGGAGAAGAAGGCATCGCTGCACCAAGTGACCTTTGCAACATGTGACATTTGCGCCCACTGGCTATTCTGACAAGGCGCAGCTGCAGCATGTGAGCACCAGTGCAACACGTGACCAGTGCAACAAGTAGCGATTGATCAAAACAGATTGTTGCACCCAAAGGACATTGCAGCAAACGACCATTGCAGCAAGCGACACATTGCAGCAAGCGACACATTGCAGCACGTGCAGAGTGTCAAATGAGCTGAACAAGTCAACATTGCAGCAAGTGGACTTTTGGGCAAGGAATAGTTGCAGCCAGTGACAATTGGAATTGGGGCAATTAACTATTTCTGCGAGCCAACTTTGCTACAAGTGAAAATTGAGGCCAGGTGACTATTAGGAAATTGACAACTGCAGCAGGTGGTCATTGCAACAAGTGGCAATAGCAACCAGTTGCCATTGGGTGACTTTTGGACACAGTGGTCATCAGGGCAAGAGGTCATTGCAGCTGAGAGGGAGAAACAGCATTCAGCAGGCCCTCATTGCAGCTGTTGAACACTTGGCAAAGTGCCCATTGCAGCAGACGGCCTTTGTGTGAAACAAAAGGCGAAACTGGTTACTGAAGCAAGTGGTTACTGAGAAACTGGTTACTGCACAAAATGGATATTGCAGCCATTTCAGCACATGCCTAGAGGAGAAACAGGCCATTGTAGCAAGTGGTCGCCTGAAGCCCACAGCAGAAAGTGTTTACTATGAAACGTAGCCATAGCAGGAAGTGGACATTGGTGAAATAAACTACAACTACCGGGAGAAAACCCCCAAAGTTCAATTAGCTCCTCGTATGGGGGGCATAGACAATGACAGGATCAGGAAACTGTCTGCAGGAGAACCTGATTTCTGCCAATCAATTAAAATGAATGGTGGTAACCTAGGGTTCTGGAAACTGATCTACAATTGTGAGTGGTCTTGAGGAGGTCCACCCTCGGCATCCAGCACCACGTGCCTCGAAGGACCCCAGAAAGGGTCGCCCTTGTGTCCTGTCCTCATGTAAATGAACCCATTGGAATTTCTTCAAGTCCTTCCTTTTAGGAAATGTTCCAGGTGATTAAGAGATTATCGGTTCCTGAATTGCTCTGTTAGGTTGAGAAGCGATTGCTACAATGTTCGCGGTCAGTGTGCCAACTAATGCCCAGCAGGCCATGTCGCAGACTGAGGTGGACCTGGCTGGGTGCGGCATCTCCTTCAATCCTGTGCTTCAGCTGGAGGAGACCTCGGGCAGCATGTCTCCAAGCATGGCCGCCCTCAGGAAGCGGCGTCTCTCAGGGCCCAGGAGGAACTCCTATCAATTCAACCGCAGGAGCTCGGCCCAGCTTGAGCTGCTGGGCTACGACCCCCCAGGATCAATACCGCTGTGGTCACCGGAAGACCCCGCTAGCAGCCTGTTGGAGGCGGACGAGCAGCACTCCACTTCGCCTCTCCCTGTTCCCCCACTGCCCAGGGCGGAGGTGCAATGGGAAGGGGTGGCCTTGCCCACACCCTTGCCCAACATTGTGGACCTTAGCTCAGATTCAGAGGAGGAAAAGAGCCCCAAGACCCCGATCCTGCCACCCCCTCGATCGGCGCTAGTGGAGAGCAAGCGGGAACAGGAGGAGAATGAGGAGATCGAGACCAAAGCTGTGGCCACCTCGCCCGACGGGCGATACCTGAAGTTCAACATTGAGATCGGGAGAGGGTCCTTTAAAACCGTGTACAAGGGTCTGGACACAGAGACTACCGTGGAGGTGGCCTGGTGTGAGCTGCAGGTGAGTCCTTCAATCATTGCTAGCCTCTTGGCTTGACCAAAGGAGATTTGATCGACTGGCTAAACCGAAAACTTTGGTATCGGGAGAGCTGATTTCTAATCCCAGTTTCTTAATTTGGCACATTGTTTGAACCATACCTCTCTTTCTGAATACATTTCCATGTCTTCCCACATTCTGAGCACTTGCTCGTTCGCCCAAAGTGGATGTTTACATCAAGGGTGTACCGTTAGCAGGGTCTACGTTATAATACCGAAAATAAAACAACGAGCTTGAAAAAGCTGAATTTGTTTTAATCGAATTTCGATTTTTTCTTTCCATTTTGCTGCAATTGTTTTCGAGATTATATGTGGGGGGAGACCCCCTCAGCAACCCCTACCCCCTCACCTTAATTAATTTCCAAACTCAACCCCCCATTTATTTACTTTGACAAAATGTGCAAAACTACCGAAAAATTCGATTAAATAAATGCGGTGTTTTCAGCCTCGTTATTTTCCACTTCTTTGTTTGAGACGATACCCCATTAGCATATCTATTTAGAATCCCCCCTCCTTGTAGTCCTTTTACTGATGATTGTTCAAATCTCTCCTCTGCACTCTCAGGATCTTGTGAAGGTGTAACAGCTGCGTAAAGCGCTATGCAATCGGCCAACATAAAATGGTCCTGTTTACTTCTGTCTCCCTCGCACATGCTCGTGCTCGCCCTATTTCTCCGCCTACCCTCCTCTTTCTCCTCCACGCCACGAGCAGGTGGAAACAGTTTGCAGGGCTAAACCAGCAGCCAACATAACATTGCATTATGCTGTTTCCTTTCCTCTGTGCACAGTGCCCCCTTCTTCCACTCCATTCCGCCTCCAACTCCATTCCGTCTTCAACTTTGGCGCTTTGAGAGGTTCAGACAGCAGTAAACAACATGACAACATTATCATTTCTGCTTCTCCCTCCCACTCTTCCTCCTTCCACTTTCCTCTGCAGACTCAGTGCCTTGAGAAAGCTGTGACAAGGTGGAAAGCACTACACAATCAACCAACATAATATACCATTATGCTGTTTCCTTCTTCCTCCCCTCCTTCCTCTATCTCCTCCGGTTTCCCGCATAATATGCTTTCTCCTCTCTCCCTCTCCCCCCCCACAGCCAAAATAACATGGTTCCTCTTCCCTCCCTATCTCTTCCCACAGCCAACATTACATGCTTCCTCCTCTCTCCTTAAACCCTCCCACGGCCAGGTTCCACTTATCTCCCTATCCCCTCCCACAACCAACATAACATGCTTCCTCCTGCCTTGTTATTTTCCTCCCAGAACTAACATAATATGCTTCCTCCTCCCTTGTTTTTTCCTCCCACAGCCAACACAGCATGCTTTCTCTCCTCTCTCCTTCTCCCCTCCCACAGCCAAAATAACATGGTTCCTCTTCCCTCCCTTTCTCCTCCCACAGTCAACATAACATGCTTCCTCCTCTCTCCTTAAACCCTCCAACAGCCAGGTTCCTCTAATCTCCCTATCCCCTCCCACAGCCAACATAACATGCTTCCTCCTCTCTCCTTAAACCCTCCCACAGCCCGGTTGCACTTATATTCCTATCCCCTCCCACAGCCAACATAACATGTTTCCTCCTCTCTCCTCAAACCCTCCCACAGCCAGGTTCCTCTTATCTCCCTATCCCCTCCCATAGCCAACATAACATGATTCCTCCTCTCTCCTTAAATCCTCCCACAGCCAGGTTCCTCTTATCCCGATATCCCCTCCCACAGCCAACATAACATGCTTCCTCATCTCTCCTTAAACCCTCCCACAGCCATGTTGCACTTATATTCCTATCCCCTCCCACAGCCAACATAACATGCTTCCTCCTGCCTTGTTTTTCCCTGACACAACTAACATAATATGCTTCCTACTCCCTTGTTTTTTTTCCTCCCACAGCCAACACAGCATGCTTTCTCTCCTCTCTCCCTCTCCCCTCCCACAGCCAAAATAACATGGTTCCTCTTCCCTCCCTATCTCCTCCCACAGTCAACATAACATGTTTCCTCCTCTCTCCTTAAACCCTCCCACAGCCAGGTTCCTCTTATCTCCCTATCCCCTCCCATAGCCAACATAACATGATTCCTCATCTCTCCTTAAATCCTCCCACAGCCCTCTTATCTCGATATCCCCTCCCACAGCCAACATAACATTCTTCCTCCTGCCTTGTTTTTTTTTACTCCCACAACTAACACAATATGCTTCCTCCTCCCTTAATTTTTCGCTCCCACAGCCAACACAACATGCTTTCTCCTCTCTCCACATCTCCTCCCACTGTCAGTATGCCTTTTTCCCCCCTCCCTCCCTATCTCCTCCAGTGGCTCAAATAAAATGCTTCCTCCTCCACTCCTAACTCCTCCCACAGCCACATAGCATGCTTACTCCTCTCTCCCTATCTCCACCCATGGCCAACATAGCATGCTCCCTCCCCTCTCCTTTTCATCTTCCACAGCCAACATAACTTGCTTCCTCCTCCGTCCCTGTCTCCTCCCACATCCAGGACAACATGCTTACTCCTCTCTCCCTGGCCCCTCCCACAGCTAAAGCAGCATGCTTCCTTTTCTCTTCATGCTCCAACACCTAACATAACACGCTTCCTTCTCCCTTACTATCTTCCCCCAGGCCCATCGTAACATTGTTTCCCCACCCCCCTTCCATCCCGTTCACAGCCACATTAAGAGCAGGTTCCTCCCTTCCTACCTCCTCCCTTGGCCAACCTAGCATGCTTGCTGCGTTGTCCCTTCCTTCTCTCTCCCCTTCTCCCCCACAGCCAAAATAACATTCTTCCTCCTCTCTCCCTATCTCCTCCCACAGCCAACATAACATGTTTCCTCCTTTCTCCATATCTCCTCCAACAGCAACCAAAACATGCTACCTCCTCTCTCAGTGGCATCTCCTGCAGCCAATATAACATGCTTCTTCCCCTCTCCCTACCACCTGCTACAGCCAAAATAACATGCTTCCTCCCTATCTCCTCCCACAGCCAACACAACATGCTTCCTATCTCCTCCAACAGCCAACACAACATACTTCCTCCCTATCTCCTCCCACAGCCAACACAACATGCTTCCTCCCTATCTCCTCCCACAGCCAACACAACATGCTTTTCCCTCTCTTAGTATCTTCTCCCTCAGTCTCATAACATGCCTCCTCTCACTGTCTCCTCCCACAGCCAACATAACATGCGTCCTCCACTCTCTCTAGCTCCTTGTACAGCCAACATAAGATGCTGCCGCCTCCCTCCCTATCTCCTCCCGCAACCAATATAGCATGAATTCGCCCACCCTCTTCATCTTCTCTGACAGCCGACGTAACATGATTCCTCCTCGATCCCTATCTCCTCCCATAGCCAACATAATATTCTACCCTTCCCTCACCCTTTTTCTGCTCACACTCGCCCAAACACTATCATTGCTTTTAGACACCCTGACACTAAATCAAAGCTCCAGACATGCGAACAGTAAAACAAGTTATGTTTCAGGGGTAGGAATTAGGATTTGTTGACCAGGAACAAAAAGCAGTTCCTGGGTATCAGGCATCATCCTTTAGGCCAGAGGTAAGTCTGCGGACCCAGAGCTAGTACATCGTGCACAGCAAATCTAACTTGTGGGTAAAACAGGGGAGTTGCTAGGTCTGGAAAAGACCCGGGGCTACGCTGATGTCGGAACTGTTGGGACTGGGGGCTAGCTAGTCTTTTGGCTGTAGCTCCTGAGATTCTATATGGGGCTACAACCAAAAGATCAGGGGCTATAGCCCCCTTAGCCCCCCCTAGCAACACCCCTGGGGTAAAATGAACATTATAACTTGCTGTCCATTCTACATTATCCAATATGTTTAATGTCTCTTAGGTGTGTCCCTTATTCTCTTTTATACACATTCCCAAACCTACACAGTTAATATTACGTATCTATGTTTGTATGGCCCCACTTCACTGTGGAGTCACAAGTAGCTCCTAGAAGCAGCTCAGCTTTGCCTTCTCTATCGGTCCACGCTTCTCTACATCTGACGTGATTTGGGACTGCTTGACAAGCACTCTAAATTGCTATAGAAGTAGGCAACGTAACATGTAATCCAAGCATACGAAGCAGCCTGGAGTTAATACTCCTTGCGTTGCGGTGCTATATCTAAGCAGATCGTTCAATACTATCTGTGCACAGATAGGTCAGAAAAATTGTTAAAAAGCAGAATGCAGACCCCAACCCACTGGAAATCTATGGTGGAAATGTCATTAACACGTTTGAGCGCACTAGAGCACGGGTCTGCAACCTGTGGATCTCCAAATGTTTTGAAATACGACTCCCATGATTCCTCACCATTGACTATGCTGGCTACGGCGGATGAGAGTTGTACTCCAACACATCTGTAGTAGAGTATTCCACTTCATTCAGATGCTGATATGGTTTTATTTAGCACCATTTGGGGATTCATTGGAGAAATTGAAGTACATCTGAGTTGCAATTTGGAACTACTTGAGTCTATTTCACTTAGTGCCTTGGTTTTAACAAGTAGTTATTGTACCTGTTTTTTTTCCACTCGCCATAAAGTTATAGCGTTCTTTCATCGGCAGGTGTAATTTCGATATAAAGGTATAGCGTTCTTTCATCGGCGGGTGTAATTTCGATATAAAGGTATAGCGTTCTTTCATCGGCGGGTGTAATTTTGATATAAAGGTATAGCGTTCTTTCATCGGCGGGTGTAATTTCGATATAAAGGTATAGCGTTCTTTCATCGGCGGGTGTAATTTCGATATAAAGGTATAGCGTTCTTTCATCGGCGGGTGTAATTTCGATATAAAGGTATAGCGTTCCTTCATCGGCGGGTGGGGTTTCTTTCCTAGTACATTTTTCAGAAAAAAACGAATTGAAATATATGGGGGTTGGGGGGGTTGGAGAAAAGTATATATAAGGGGGGTCAGGAATAGGTAAAGAAAATGGGGGATGGGGGTCGGGGGGACCCCCAAAAATAAAAAATAAATCAATTTTGCTGAGTTTTTTCGGTAAAAAAATACTCGGGGGGGGGTGAGGGGGGACCATCGAAATGACACCCGTTGATGAAATGACATAGAACCGCCATAACTAGTCTAGTATTAAAAACCTATATGCTCAGCTGCACCTAGCAGTAACCACTTGCAGGTGGTGATGTGGGATTTCTATCCAGGCAGAGGCTTTAACACGCGTAACCAATTATTACTAACCTGCGGTGCCACTGTGCTGTTTGGCATGAACCTAGGAAAGCATGCTCCGTGAGCTGAATCGCCTCTAGGCGCTTGGGCTTTATTGCTCGTGAAAAGGGGCGGGTGGAGAGTCTCGTGATTGTCATGCTTCCATGACCTGATGGAATGGAAATCCGGGTTCCTGCCTGTTTCAGGTCACTTAGTCCTCAAGCTTTTCCATGATGCAGCACCTGTGCCTCGCGCCATGCCTCTCGGCACGTGCAGTCTGGAAGGCGCGGATGCTTGCGCACAGGTTGTGCCTGCATGCGCTTGCTAGTCAGTGACTGAGATTATAACTGTGTATTTTGCGATCTGCCCAGTTACAACTTCAGCCCCTTGACTGCGTTTACGCCTTCTCTGTGAACGGGGCCGTACCACCGATTACAAATTGGCTGCATAGTAGTGGGTGTACGGGTGCCCCCTGTCAAGACAGTAGACTACATGCCAACATGGCCGCTGCCATTTGGGGTTTGCTCACCCGGTCCTGATTTTTATCTGCATTCTGGGACTTGTCATTTTGCTTTCCTCATTATAAACCCAGACTACAAATCCCAGAATGCAAAGTTCCTAACAGGACTGGTTGAACATCTTCTGATTGTAGTGCAGGAAATGGAAAGACTGCACTCTAGGAAGCCACCTCCTGTGTGGTCTGAGCGATGGAGGCAGGGTAGTAGTGGCATCATAAGAGGCAAGAGATCGGCATGACAACATTATATATTTTTTTAAAGGGCTAAAACATGTCATTTTTATAGCGATGACTTGGAACGTGCACAAATCATACCATGAACGAATCTAACACTATATAAACCGTTACAGTAACATGTTACGCAAGGAGAGTATGCTCGTGGCATTATTTTCACCATCCTGAATGGGAGCCTACAATTCCCAGCATGCAAAGTAACGTAAGCCTAAAAAAATCCCCTCTGGGTTTTCAACTGAACTATCAAGATGGAAAGATTCCGAGTTAAAGAAAAGGCATGCTATGATCACCTGCTTGGTGTCAGCGTTTCCCACAGCATGCAATATTATGCAGCCATTGCAATGTAAATCAACTGGCATTTGCACCTCATCAGTGACATGACAAGCCATAGCCACTCCCCATTGCCCACGCACTGTTGTTTCTGCAGTCATCTAATATTAATTACACTTGTCGGCAGTGCGAAGTCTCTTTTCAGCAGTGCAAATTACCTTTGAACCGGGAAAACAGTCCATAAATCGGGCTCTTAATGTGCTTAAATGAAAAACCAAGAAATGCCTACTGTAGAAGCACTCTACCGAACTCAGAAGTTTGGCAACAGCTGATCACTGCTGGTGCAGCTTTGTGTGGTGGGCCAGGCATGGGATTATGATTTCTCTGTATTCTGTCTGAGATAATTTGTGCAGGATCGAGTATCCGGGGAATTCAGCACCAATTCATGCACTGCTTGAATGATGTGGGGGCATGTTGGCACGTATGCAGTAGCCCAAGAGAAGGTTGTTTGCCCTGTGCCCGCTCGGTTGAATGCGCCGTCTTCCAAATAGTGCTGGTGGCTTCTATACGACATTGGCCATAATGCCTGGCGCTGGCCTCAGAACTATTTTGGTGGTCATTTGGGAAACCTTACCCACCCCTCCCACACACAGCAGTCTTCGTTTCAGTGGTGCCCATGACCTTAAAAGAGCTTCATCCTTGACGAGTTACAACTGAAAACCACAAGGGCAAATCTACTGGTTACATAAAAACACCAACTCAAACCAGTAGAAACCACTAGACACCATCCACCAGTTCCAAAATGCAACTGAAATCAAAGGGAATGCTCTCAATAGCAGTCCATGAGCTCTGCAAAAAACATCTCGACGGGAATATTGGTGAATTGGGAGCTGGAATTTGCAACTGGATCAGGAGATCTCTCCTCATGGACCTGAAATTAGATGTCTGCAACCTGACGCTCTACGGTTGTTTTGGAGTTCGATTCTCTGTGAGGAATTCGACCATCCACCCGTTGTGTGTGCGCTCGCCTGGACTTTTAAAAATTTTTTTTAAATGAAATTGATTGATGATAGATGAGCCTCCACAAAATTTGTGGGGCTAATCCGCACACATTTTCCTATTCTCACTGCATGACATACACATAGACCCGTGCACTCTGGGTGGACACAGCTTACAGCCGCCGTCCCCCATGTCATATTAGTTGGGATATGACAGCCAAGAGTACCTCAAGGCATCTCAGAAGGGGGAGGGTAACATCTTCCTCGGCCATTGCCAACCTATTTAACTATCAAAGGCTCCATGGATCCGCCCTGTCCTTTTGTGTAAGCCTAGCTGCAGAGGTGAACAAAGAAGACATGAAACCCCAACAATCTTTGATATGCACTGTGTCAACCTGAAGCCAGCTCCCACTTCTCAGTATCAAGGGCAGTGACCTGTCATGTCTGGGACTATTTATTTACAGTAGTCATCCCCTCAGGGGGACCTCATTCAGAAGAGTATATGTTTTGGCGGTGACCAAAAGTCTGATTTGGCCAGAGCTTCAAGGGAGACCTATTACTTTAATCAGGAACCACAGAGAACACAATTAACTAGAGAGAACCTTTGATCTACAACAGGCAGGAAGATGGGTGGGACTTAGTTTTATATGCTTTCATCCATTTACCTTTTCTGTTGGAAAGCACTTTGGTTATGACCTCATGCATACAGGAGATTGTTGGTGGGGACCCAGGATTGGTTCATTAAGGTAGGCTTAGCCTACACCAATCACTGTGACTCATTTGGCTTTAAAAGAGGGCTGAGCCCCTCTTTTGGGCAGATCATCTGAAGACTTGTAAGGAGTAACAAGAAGGACTCATTTGGACACTGGCTGAAGGTACAGTCTGCCTTACAGCTTCCACCAGTGGAGGAAGGCCAGGATTTCCAAAGAGGGAAGCAAGATCCCACCCCTAAACATCTCCCAGGGAACAGTGGGAGATACCGAATCCAGAGGACCCTCCAGCAGTTGCAGAACCATTACCCAGCCAGCACACAGCATGCCCTGCTAGGCTCTGCAAGCAAGCTGCCTAGGTGGGAAGTGCCAGAGAGTCTCTGAACCAAACCCAGGACAAAGCCGGTGCCCGCAACACTCCTTGAGCTTTGGGCCGTCCAACCTAAAGGACGACACAAGCCCAGTGAAGAAGCTAGGAAGAGTGTCGACAAGCATCAACCAGCGCCCGCCTTACAGGACATTTTGAGCCAGTAGAGCCCCTCGAGCTGCAACTGACTGCACCACTGACTGTTGTCATGCCGCAGTCACTAATGTCATCTGAGATGCCTTGGCCAGTGCTTCAGACCCGCCAACCAGCCTCACTCACCGAACTGCCTGCCAGACAACAGTCCCTGACCCCGAGCCGCCGTGTAGGCCATGCTGCAGCCGTCCATCCAGCCTCACTCGCCGAACTGCCTGCCGCCTGATATCTGCAGTGTCTCCCGTAAGGAACTATGTCGCAGGAGCTGCAAAGCGCCCTGAAACCGACTCGGTCCTGTCGAGCACCAAGAACTTCAACAAGCACAAGGTACATTGTGGTTCTGCCCCATGGTCCTTCTCTGAAGAACCCTGGTGACATTTTACGATCCATTGCTCTCTTTGTGCGGAAACCAAGTATTCTTGAACTATTGCGATTCATTATTTTACTGACTACCCTACTGTCAGTATCCAGAGGTCATCCCTTTTCCTTCTTGAAACTGTCCTTTGCTTTCCTTTACAGGGTGGGTTGCATTTTGTAGTCTGCTAGAACTGTCTGTTGAATGTTGAATAATATTAAATTAGATATTTGTATATAACCTTGACTGGACACTCTCTTTTATCATTGGGTAATAATTGTACTTTTGCTGTGTTGCAACTAACCAACGATCCACGACCTTGCAGAGATAAGCCTGCCGTTCCGTCCACGTTACCAAAATTGGACAAGGAGGTATATAATTTGCTTGTATTTCCAACCCGTTTCGATCCTTTCTGGTGTACTAGAGGTGTGGGGCTGATTGGAAGGTTTAGAAACCGATATTCATCCCCCGACCATTGGTTCCCTGGAAGTTGATTCGTCACACTCCCATGACCCCGTTACCAT
Organism: Ambystoma mexicanum; assembly: GCF_040938575.1. Taxonomy (NCBI): domain Eukaryota; kingdom Metazoa; phylum Chordata; class Amphibia; order Caudata; family Ambystomatidae; genus Ambystoma; species Ambystoma mexicanum. Next base: position 503,720,723 of record NC_090938.1, read on the forward strand.
TCACTAAACTGCGTGGGGTTGAAGGGAGTTGTAGTTCAAAAGATGTGGAGAGCCAAAGGTAGCCATCCCTGTGGATATTTTAACATATTTTTTCAGGAAATATGCATTGTAATTGTAAACTGTCGGGCTCTTTCTTTTCGATGTTGGACCTGTTAGACCTGATCGAACATGTCAATCGGCAACATCAAGAGCCAAGCAAAGTACTCATCTGAAGCACACATTGCCGTCACACTGGTACAGTCAATCATAATAATTTGTGATCTTATTAAGCTTTTCATGACAGCTCCCTCCCACCATTAAGCACTGTGATTACAGCTGTTATTAATACCGGATTTAATGGCATTCAATTAATCAATCTTGGGAGGAGGGAGTGTTGAGCTGGCGCTGCCACATGATTCGCAGCGGCAATGTTCACACGGATTCTTTGTTGTGTCTTGTCGATGTTGGGTCTTGGGTTGACCCCTCATTCTGTCTCTCTGGGACCTGTTTTTATCGCATATGCTCCTTCCAGGTTCTGACCCTTTGCGACTTCCGAATGAGCTGCTCTTGAGCGCGCCAATTCTTGGACTCTGCCGAACTCCAGTATTCCTAAAAGAGGCAGACCTGGTTCTTTGGGTATGTGTTTCCTCAACTGTGAGGCAAAACACATTCGTGTTATCTGGTCTCTTATGTCCCCTTCTTTTGCACTTGCACGATCTGAATGACACAAGGGCTAGTAAGATCGTTGTTTTGTCCTTCCTTTGTTTCCCCCTCCTTGTCTTGTCGCGCCTAGAAACACTTGTGTATAGGCGCGTTATAAATGCCATATCATATCATCCGTGAGCACACATGTACTCAGCCTTGTGTAGAAGGCAGCTAATGATTCTGTCGGGTTTTGCTGGGCTTGTCTTAGCTGAAAATGTCCATAATCCACATTGACCATTGGGGTCAAATAGTCGGCGGGGCTCCCATGCCCGCATAAGATCCATTTCCTTGCAGGAGTGTCTTGAATAACTTATGGTCTTTACTGCCAGGGTAGAAAAGGGGCATTGGGCACTTTGTGTCATAATCCCTCACACCAGCAGCAGCAAAGAAGATGTCCAACACCATAGCACCCACCAGGGGTTCCTGAGAAATCAAAATCAGGGCCTGGGCTGGCCAGCTATGCACAGTAGAATGCATCTGCGTGTCCGCTCACCTCTCTGGATTCCTAGAGGTGTGTTGCCCCTGTGTGGTGGATGAAGAGACTATATATTTCTCCTGTTCAGCACCAGCTTCGGCAATCCGGGGCCTGGACATGGTTACCTAGGGCCTTATGCACCTACCGCACGAGCCTCCCGATGGAGCGGAGTCGCCGACACTTGGCTAATGTCTCAATGCCACTCTCCCAGGCTAGGCATTTGCATGAGCAGTATTCAACTTTAGCTTTCCTTACCCTTGTTGTGTTGGGTGTGAATATCTCATATATATATATATATATTAGAGCGGGACACTCGTCACCCGTGCGAGCATGCCCCGAGTTTACGTGTGTGGCCCCACTCGGAGCACTCTGACAGGAGCGAGGATGTGGCAGCATAGACTCTCTTGTCTGGAAACTTCCCCCGCCATGGCTCACCGGCTGCCTAATCACTCACTGTGCACACCACACACCTCGTTGTGCCTGCTGCTTCCATTTCTGCGGCTTGCAGGCCATGCCACAGAGCTGGAGGAACACCACTTGCAGTGACGTCCTTTCATCAAAATGCCTGGGGTAGCGGGAAGTGACATAACACGACCCTTGACCTCTGATGACGTCACTTCCTGACCCCCAACACCGGAGTGATATCACGGAAGCTATGGAACACGACCTTTCATCCGTTAACAAAACAGGAAGTGGCATCACATAGCATTGTTACCAAGCACACTACGAAAATATGGTTACAATATCACTATAATGTTATATACATTTCATACAAGAATGGATCGCCATATCTATCATTAAGATCAGCGCGTATAGGCCCATATTGCCAAATTACTTTGAATGCAAGCAGACGTCCATGGCCAAATGATAATGATGTGTTATTATATAGCACTTACGCTTAAGCGCTTTAGATAGAACAAATATACCTACAATATCACCCAACCTGTGTTGGTACTCATTTATCAACCTCAGCAGGATGGAAGGCTGAGTTGAGGTGTTTTAGAACAGACTAAATCAGTGACTCACCCCCTGAAATGTGCCAAACCTTTAACGAGTCTAGCAATTATTGTAAAGAATTCTAGAAAGACAAATTATTTGTTATTCCCATTCTTTCTTATTTAGTGTCCCTGTTCAAAGTGTTAGACTTCTGGAACCCCTGTTCTTTTTTTTTTTTCTAAGAGGCCTGCACAAGAAAGCTAGCCACAGCAGACGCAAAGAGCCACATGGTGCCGGCCACAGCCCAGAACATTGCATTTAAAAAAAAAGTTTTTTTATGGGTGCAAGGGAGACCTCAGGGGTCACATTTGCGACCCCTTGTGAACCCCAAATGACTGCCGTAACCGCTAGAACTACTGACATGGCTGCTCAACTGGGATGCTGTGCACACCGCACATTCTGCTTGCCTAGGTGCCATGGCACAGTCCGTGGTGGCGGCATGACAGGGATGCTAGCCCTGTGGTAGTGGGCGCACCACCTTTGTCGCCAAATGTTGTAGTGCACAGCACGTTGGGCTGCACTAAATAATGAGACACACTCAGTGGTGTCCTGGGTGCAGGGACCCCACCTCTACATTCCTCTTTCTCGCTGCCAGAGATACCCGGGCACTATGTCTTTCGGAGGCCGAGGCTTTTGCCTCATTACTCCAATGCAGCAGGTTGAAGTTTTAAGTCGCGTTTAGGAATACATCTTGGTCTGCTTTACAACGCTACGCAGTGGGAACCCCACCTATGAGAAGGCAGGGGACTTTTATTGTACGGCCCATGCCACGTATGGCGCACGTTACATCACGTGACAGCTGGACGTAGCAACACTCAGGGGGTCATTACGACCCTGGCGGTAGGGGGTTAACGAGCCGGTAGAGGAGCCGGCCCTGTTAACCCCTTACAACCTCATTACGAGGTCCGCTCGTGGGACCCGCTAAGGACACCTGGTTTTACCAGACGTCCTTAGCGGGACCCGCGAGCGGCCCAGCATGCTAACAACGGGCCCGTCATTAATGGGCCGGTTGTTAGCATGCTCCCCCTTCCCATTGAGCCCTATGGGGGTACAAATGGGAATGGGGATGGTCCAGGTTCCCTGAATGGGGAAATACTGGGCCCTCCAAGGTCGGAATGGCCCGGTATTTCCCCATTCCGGGAATCCGGAATGGGGGTAGCCATGCCACAAAAAGCGTCATGGTTACCTCCTTCCTCGTAATGAGGCCCATAGAATATTTTTTTTTTCTGTTAGAACTTGATGTCTAAAGCTTTCTAACCTCCCGTGGCTCCTGTGACTTGTGATCTCTGGTGGACGCCGACTTGTTTTTGTTTGTATTTAGATACACGTGACGTGAATGGAATATTGCACCCCCAGGAAATACTGTCGCCTGCCCTGAAGCAGCAGGTTAACCCCAGGGCAACCCGTTTCCCCCTCAGGACTGGGCCTTCATTTCGTAACGCCGAGCGTTCTCGCTGCACCCCGTGTCTCTCTCTGCTGGTCTAATTTAAGACGCGTGTGTGTTTGGGATTTGCACAGCACACAATGGCCCTGCCGTGCTGAATCCCAGGCTCTGTCTCTAGAAACAAAATGGCTTTTTGAAATCATTCCATTTGTCGGGATTAGTGTTTTCTCAAGGGTTTGTCTTTTTTATCAAGTTATGGCCGCCCTGTGTTTAAAAACGCATGTCCTCTCTTGCAGAGGCGCCTGCCTAAGACCCCCTCCCCCTCCTGCAGAGGCTGTTTAAAGACATGCACACCAAGGGCACTGGAAGGAGGCGCCGTTCGCAGCTTGGGCCTGGGGGCAGACAGAGGGGGGAGGGGTGGGCCTGAGAGAGCCACCAAGCTCCCTGGCACTGGCCGTAGCGCAGGTGGGCAAATGGACTTTACTGGTGCGCAGTCAGGACTGTAAGTGGGCGGGCACTGGGCACCTGTATCCCCTCCTTCCAGACCCTTCTTACTGTGCCCTTAACAATCTCTCCTTCTACTTGTGCCCATATGAGTCTGCCCTGTTATAGGGCATTCAGTTGCTTCCAGATGCGGGTAGCTGGCAGGTTTCCCAGTTCCATGCGTGACCCCTTGAGCCAGTCCTGATTTTCCCCATAGCGGGGCCATCCCCTACTTTGCCCCCCCCTCCCTTTTCTCGACACAGTGGCAATGGTTACTTTTTCCAGTAATAACGACAGAGGCACTATATGCTTTTTGAAAACAAAGATCACATTTATTGGAGTCAAGCAAACAAATTGGGGGGCGGTCCGGTCTCCTTTAGCACAATGTCCTACAGCACCTTTTAAGGTAGCCCTTTTGATTTCCCAGGCTTGCAACAATATTTATTGTCCTCGGGTGACCTGTGTCACTTCCGGTTTGCAAAGTAGCGGACTTCCGTCTCTGAGGGTAACCCGTGTCGGATCTAAGTGATTTCTGCGACCACTTCACTGCGACCCCCGAAAATGTTGCCTTTTTTTTAGTTCATCCCCTTTTTCACCCCATGGATCTACAAGTCCCAGCATGCAATGGGAAAAACCAGGACTGGCTCAGGTGTCGTGCATGGAACTGGGAAACTTGAAAGCTGTGGATAGGTTTCGACTTTATTAAACCCAATACAGACATACATACCTGTTTGTCTGTTATTCAAGGTACACGCACTTCATTGGCCCCACACCACCCCCGATACTTTGCTTTTTATCTTAGTAGTACTGGCACTTCTCAGCATGAGTGCTAAAATGTCAGCGTGCCCCTGCCAGCACTTCTCTCCGGAACATATGGGCACTTCTGAGCAGGGCCCAATACATTTCATGAGACAGAGCTGCAGCACTTTTAAAGGGACGCTTTCTGCACTTCTGCGTAGGACAGCTGTGGTTTACTTTTAAAGAGATAGTGTGAGCACTACTTTACTTATATTAGGACAGTACCGACACTTCTTCATCAGTCTGTGGTGACATTTTTATTCATTGGTACTGGCACTTTTCGGGGGGAAGGGAGTTTGGGGGCCTTGCTCCAGAACAAAATGCCACAAAAAATGCAGCAAAATGGCCAATGTGACGAGGTGTCCCAGGTCCGGGGCAACCACACCCAGGGCTTTAAGTGTGCCGTGTCTAGCAGGGACAGAACCCCGGAAGGCTCAGAAATGTGTGCCCGAGGCGAGGCCCTGACGGGGCTCTCTAAGGTCCCCAGGTAACCACCGCACTCCAGGCTCATAGAAGCCAAATCTTTTTTTTTCTAAAGCCTGAAGCTCTCACGTGCAAGCGAGAGCTTCAGGCTTTAGAAAAAAAGCCTTTCCTTCTCATTGTGTCGCCGCACCAACCCCCTGCCAGACACTCCTTTCACTAGCGATGCAAGGGTGATGATCCTCTCCTCCCCGCCTCCCGGTACAGCTTTACCCCTCCTCTGACCCCTCTGTATCCTACCCCCGCTGTATATCTGATCTGTTGTACACCTCGGTAAAGCGCTCCCCTATGCATCTGTACTGGTGTATTCCTCTGTAAAGTGCTCGGCTGCTTCTCGAAGCTCGGTCCACGCTCAATGAATACCCTTATGATAATGATGGCAATGAAAAGCAGAGGCTTTTTAAAATAAAGTATGGGTCAGCACCGCAATTAAAAGATGAGGCAACAGTTACTTTACCTGTCTACTGCCTGCTCGGCCACGGCCGTGACCCTTTTGCAAAACCGTCCCTGGGCTTTGCTGGGGGCAGAGCCTACCAGGCAGCATTCAGCTAAGGTAATTGCTGCCTCATAATTGCGGCAGCGACCCCCTGCCAGGCCAGGCCCCCCAAGAGCTCCGGCTCGAATTTGAACGCCACTTGAACCACTGACTCCAGCCTTCTAGCTTCTGAGGTCAATAATTTAAATATCACTAAATTGTGCAATAATAATACCTATTATTACAGCGCTTAGAAGTCTGAAGAATTGGGCGTGAAGCACTAGATTAAGGCATGATGTTATGGCTCAAGGAGGTCTGACGCCACTGTCCAGGCCGTTTCCTGAGGAGAGACGATCTGCTGGGGACGGGAGGCTTTTAAATGAAATACCCAGTGCACTCAGCCAGCTGAGGACATCCGGTTTCCTCCCCGCAGCCAGCAGCCGGCCTGCTACCTCTACGCATTTAGCTTCCCCGGATATCTTGGCAGGTGGGAGCCGTCTCTGGCAGTCACTGGCTACAAGTAGCATCGAACCATATTGCCCCGCCACAAGTCCTTCGTCTATTTCTTAGCTCCTCGTCTCCCTTTCAGGCTAAAAGTCGTTGTCTGGGATGTGTCTTCAATTGCTTGGTAGAGAGGGTGCACTTCGGCGTTTACACTCGCAACTCTGCCATGCACCCCAAAAAGTGAGCTTCCAAGCATTGTGTACATCATCTACCAGATGCAGGACCAATAGTCAGGACCGCAGTGCGCCCAGCATTAGCGCTCTGAAGCGGCTGGCGGCTGCATGCGGCACTGTACAAAGCTCCCACACGAAAGGAATGAGCGCAGTTACGCCTTGGGAAACAGGGGTGCTCTCATTAGCAACCATGGGCGCATCGACAGTGCCTTGATGAGGACCTTCCAGAGCTGCACTTTCAGGGGACTAATGTGGAGCTTCCAACTTGAGATTTGATGCCACCATTGGCATTCCCAGTTAGCAAACAGTGTGATTTTGTTTGCAGAGCGTATGTGTGTGTGGACAGCCTTGTGTACGTACACCTTGTTGCTTTCCATAGAATCTGGGTTTGCTGATTTGTTTCTGTTGATTTGAACTTTCTAACACATTTGCTGATTGGCAAATTATCGCTTTTGCTACACACCTGTATTGTCCTTGCTCTTCTCCCACAGAGCACTGATTCCAGCTTTCTCTATGCACTATTGCTATTGTCAGTTCCCTTGCGCGCGACATCACTGCAGGGCATGTTCTCGTGTGGGAGCTCCACGAGGCGCCTCTCATTTCACATCATTATTGCCAGGTCCCTTCTCACGGCAGTCAGTTCATGATAACGATGCGTTATTTATATAGCGCCTCTATTCAAAGCGCTTTACAGAGCACATATTTACGTACAATATGACCTGCCCGAAATTGATACTCATGTATCGACCTCAGAAGGATGAAAGGCTGAGTTGGCCTTGCCGGGATTCGAACCTGCGACCTGCAGCAGCGAGCGCTCAACCCGCTGTGCTATCTTACCAGCTTAACACTGTGTGACACCACCATACCTGTCAAGGGACCCCATGTCGTGCGTTGTGATTTCAGGTAGTCCTGTTTTTTGCACATTGCATGCTGGTACATGTATTTGTATAACTCCCATTGAAAATAATGGCATACAAATGTCAGCATGCATTGTCCAAAAGAGGGCCTGTCTGAAGGTGCTACTCATGACAAGACCCTGGCCGTTGCTTCTGTGACATAACTTCCGGGTTATAACTCCAAGGACCAGCAGACTGGAGTGTATATGAATTACTGAAGTGAGTCCATGCCTTGGTAACAAATCATTCTTTTCGATTTACTATACTTTATTCCTTCATTGACTCAGAATTGCTTTTCAATTTCTCGTTTAATGTCAATTTCATGAAATGTCAATTTCATGAAAGCTTTTTACATGGTTCTATTCTCAACCAACACATGTTTCGCACCCGGGGAGCTTTCTCAAGGCTGCATTCATTTGATAAACATGACCGTTTCTCTGTTTGAGATGAGATGAGATGAGAGAATAATTTTGCTCTGGTCCCACGTGAAGAAAATAAAAGGCCAATGAGAATGATTAGGGCTTGAACCCCAAGCCAGGTATTGCCTGAGCTGTTTGTCTCTCGCTCAGCTTCTCGGAATGGAAACCCCGAAACTTGTTTTTGCGTATATATGTTCTGGTGTAGGAATTTTAAAACTCTTTGTTTGTATTGGAATGAGGTTCTGTGTTTTTATTATATTGTATTCTGATGAATGTACACTGTTGCACTTTATATAAGAATGTGTTTACACTGTTCTTATTGGATTTTTAATATTATCACAATGTATAGCGATGAAATAACTTTGGTCAATTTTAGATATGAATGTGTTTGTTATAATGTAGAAATTGATTGTATTTTTATTGCAAAGGTTGAATCTGTTAATTAAATAATTGGAAAAAAAACTTGCTTTTGTAGGCCTATGACACCATCAAACGTGGACGCAATCTTGCAGGACAGAGGGTTTAGGGGGATTTGCTCAAATACATTTCCTTGAAGGAGAGTTCATCTAATTTTTTTTGGAGAGGTTGTTTTTCCCCGCATGTATGGGGGGGGGGATTGCCGGCACCCCCACTCTTAAGGCTCATACATTGATTATTTTCATAAACCCACACCGCACATATATGTATGTGGCAAAAACCATTGTAAAAAACGCAACAAATTCTTCTTCGACGAAATGCATTGCGGCAAAAACTCGCATTCAGACGACAGAGACCAGTAGGCCCACAGCTGGCACTGGTCAGCTTGCATGACAAGGGCTCCACTCGCGCGCATCTCCATGCGCGCCCCAGTATTTACCCCGATCAAGCTCCAGAGAAGAGTCGCCCATCAGATGGCCACGCATCTGACGTAATCCCCAAAGCCAAGAACTTCAGGAATCAAGAATCAAGGAATGGGGGGGGTGTTTCTAAGTGCTCTCAAGTTTGCCCAGTCCATGTGTGAGAAGGGGTTCCTAGCTTGGTTTTCCTTTGCCTTCTGGGTCTTGTAGTCCTGGTTTTAGAATCAGAAAAGGGAAACGACACGTGCCAGATGGCAAAGGAGACTGAGCGAGGCAGGTGAAGCTACTAAACAGTGTTTTGGACTCCAGGTGGAACGGCTGCAAGAGGAACGAGCCATTCCGTTGTATGTTGGGGGCTGCAAACACACACTGGAACGAACACATGACCGATGGATGTTGCCAACTCTCTCATTTTAGGAAGGAAGTTACAGAAACAAGCAACACCATTCTAAGGACCGGCCTAGATTATACCTTCGAAACACTGATTCTGCTGATTCTAGAGGCGGAACTCACAAAAAGAGGCACGGGAAATGGTGGGTATTTAGAGCGCCCATGACAGCAAAACAAATGGATATTAGGGGGATGGAAGAGGGTAAAGCCCCAAAGAAGGCGGAGTGGGGGCCAGAAGCGCCCTGCATATGACTGGAAGAGAGGGCACTCTGCAGGAGAAGGGCACATTCACAGGTGTGAAGAGATTGGCTCGCGATTCCTCCAGAGGTTATTGTGGCCATTGGCATTTGTGCATGAGAATGAAGATTGCTTTGGGGGCGGGCGGGAGGGGGGGGGCGGAGAAGGGATTTGTACTTTGGGGGATCAGTACTGTATAATTGAATGCATTCGCCTGCCAACTTGTTTTATGTAAATAATATCATATATTTAAAAAAAAGTGGACCGGATGCCCTCCTCAGCCCTGACATGACATTTGTATCGCACTCATACACACGTGTTTCAGAGCACGGGGAGACTTGAGAGCTCTGGAGTGATAGGTCGCAGCAACCTGGTAATCTTTTTGGTTGGCACCTCATGGCTAGTCGCTAGGATCCCAATCCTCTCTGATTGCCCCATGCCAGGCTGGCAGGGGATGTGTGCCTTCCTTGCTTTCTGGTTACAATAGAACCCTCTAGTTCGGATGTCAGGAAAGCTCACCCAAGACCTGATTACATCTCAGAGGCTCACCCTCCACTCTGAGGAATTGCACGTGTAACCCCCCTTACGGAATCTTTGGTGCAGCAGAGTGCAGATTTTGCACCAGTGCAAAGAATGCATCCAAACCATACATATTGCTGTAGGTGCAGTTATTTTGCACTGGTGCAAAAATTGCACTGTGTCAGTAAAAAGTTGTATTACCGGCTTCTGACGGTTAATTTATATATATTTTTTATTGCATTTGATTAAAACACTGTAACCTTTACACAGTATTTATAAATCACACACGGTTCCAACAACAAAAGACAGCCTTTCTAAACACAACATGTACCCTAGTTTATTTATTTTTGCATTTATACAGCGCACACACGCTCCCTAGTTCGAGGCACTATTTACCTGCTATGTAAGGAAAATGGCCGTGCTCATGTTTGGTAGTATCCAGAATAGCAGGCCCCCATTGGGCATGTTTAAAGATATCACTACAGTCACCGGGTATTTCTTAGCCTTTGTGATGCAATCGTGTTCAGGTGCAGTTTGCCTTTTTTGCTTAGAGGCAGGTGAGTTCACCTTTCACAGAGGCTGGGATGACAAATAGCAGACCTGTGACCTTGAATGAAGCCGCAGGCCCTCTTCAGACTCTCTGCAACTTGCTCGACTGCTAACACCTGGCTAGTCCTGACCCCTGATCCATTACTTGCTCACAACTGGATTTTTTTCTCTTTGCAAAGGTCACTGTCTTTGACAGTCCACAGGAGTGAAACATCAGAGGGTTTGGGCCAAATGTTTGTGTTTTTACAGAAGATGATTGCCAGATGTGAGAATCTATTATTGCGGGTAAAAATAGCTCATTCAATTAAGCCCTTCTCTCGACATCTGTGTGTAACCTGCAGTCACGAGGTGCAATTCCAACAGGGCCATCGGATCCCCAAATCTTTCCGGGGCTCATTTTGGTGAGGGGCATAACGTACGGAAAGGCGTTAGACCCTGAATAAGGCACTTACTTCTAACATTAAAGTCACGCCCCACTTTTGTCTAGTTGTATGGCGGAGAGGAGGGGCAGAACGCAACTTGCAATTCTGCCACCTCCATTCTGAATTCACCAACCAAACGCCCCAGTATATGCGCCAGTGGGCATTTTCATGCTGGCGAAATGCTAGGGATCACTATGCATCCATTGTAAACGCTGCCTGTCATGGCAGGGAGCGTTTAATCCATTTGCACAGCGGTGCGCAAAGGCAATTTACATGCGTGTACGCCGCCGGTTACCCTACACATCTGCACTCCGCCGTGCAAATGAATTGAACTAAAGTGAATGAGGCTAGAAAACGGAATAGTGACCCAGACACCCATTGAGTGGGGCTTGATGTGTCTGAGTGCAAGAAGAAAGACTGAGCAGCAAGGGAACCAGACACCCAATGAGTGGGGCTTGATGTGTCTGAGTGCAAGAAGAAAGACTGAGCAGCAAGGGAACCAGACACCCAATGAGTGGGGCTTGATGTGTCTGAGTGCAAAAAGAAAGACTAAGCAGCAAGGGAACCAGACACCCAATGAGTAGGGCTTGATGTGTCTGAGTGCAGGAAGAAAGACTGAGCAGCAAGGGAACCAGACACCCAATGAGTGGGGCTTGATGTGTCTGAGTGCAAGAAGAAAGACTGAGCAGCAAGGGAACCAGACACCCAATGAGTGGGGCTTGATGTGTCTGAGTGCAAAAAGAAAGACTAAGCAGCAAGGGAACCAGACACCCAATGAGTGGGGCTTGATGTGTCTGAGTGCAAGAAGAAAGACTAAGCAGCAAGGGAACCAGACACCCAATGAGTAGGGCTTGATGTGTCTGAGTGCAGGAAGAAAGACTGAGCAGCAAGGGAACCAGACACCCAATGAGTGGGGCTTGATGTGTCTGAGTGCAAGAAGAAAGACTGAGCAGCAAGGGAACCAGACACCCAATGAGTGGGGCTTGATGTGTCTGAGTGCAAAAAGAAAGACTAAGCAGCAAGGGAACCAGACACCCAATGAGTGGGGCTTGATGTGTCTGAGTGCAAGAAGAAAGACTAAGCAGCAAGGGAACCAGACACCCAATGAGTGGGGCTTGATGTGTCTGAGTGCAAGAAGAAAGACTAAGCAGCAAGGGAACCAGACACCCAATGAGTAGGGCTTGATGTGTCTGAGTGCAGGAAGAAAGACTGAGCAGCAAGGGAATCTCGTTAGGCAGACCCTCAGGGGGACTCTGTTCGAAGGGAAGGAAAGCAGAGGAATGCAGAGCTTTTTCGAAGTAAGAGAACTGAAAGAAGGCGTTGGTAAATTCTTTTGTATAGCCTTGTGGACCTCTGGAGCCAGGCTCGGACTGGCCTATAAGGCAATACGGCAATGCGCGAACCAAAAACGCAAAATGCTAGTGCGGGACATTTTTTTTGGGTCAAATTGGACCACTTTTTTGGCCCAAGTGGGCCAGTTTAATAAATTACTTCACCATGCGACTAGCAGTTTTCACTAGTGTTACTGAATTCATATTCTTTAAAAGGCACAATTTGCATCACATTTGATCAAAAACCTCCCCTTTATGTACTACTAGAGCAGTCTGTCACAGAAGGAATGAATTGCCATTTGCAACTGTGGGCCACTTTTTCATTGGTGCTCCAGACAATTTTATGCCCCAGTCCGACCCTGCCAGGACAGGCAGCCAGTGGGGAGCTGAAACACTAAATGTCTGCTGAAAAGGTTTCAATTGCTCTTTGACAGTAGGGTGTTCATATCGGGGAAAGTGGTGTAAAAAGAAAGCAAGGTGAGAGGTGGCGGGCCCAAAGAGTGCTAGCATTTATTTATTTATTTATTATTACATTTGTATTGCACACCTAACCCTAAGGCATCTGGGCGTATAGGCAGCGAGATCATTTTATGCCCCAGTCGGAACCTGTTGGGGGTGGGTGGGACAAGTGTCATTACCGCAGGAAAATAACCTACCCCCAATTTATGGCCTGAGCCATGGCCGAGGGCCATAAGTTTGGAAGGGTCATTATCGCGAGGGATAATGACCCCTGCGGAGGGCCACAGGGCTGTTAGCACATAGTGGAAATAGCAATATAAGTCTTGCAGTTTTTTATTTTGTATTTATTTGCATTTGTATAGCGCACAGCGGCCCTGGGGCATTGTGGCACTGTTACAGAGTGCTTCACGCGGAACAGTAACAATAACATACCTGAATGTAAATCTTATATAGACAGTTCACAGAAGAGCATGCGTGTGTTGTGCTGATACTATGGTTACAGTTGAACAGCATGTTTACGCACATTGGCTAGGTATTCTAGTGGGGATGAAGTAAAAAAAGGTTGATTTAATAGAGTCAAGTGAATACTTGAGGGTAGTAAATTAAATGTGGTTTTACTTTGTAATAGGTCAATAACACCTGTGTTCATATAATGCAAGCATTTTAATTGCACGTCTGAATTGGAAGAGTTTTAGCGTGGGCATGCGGCCGTGTACGGTAAACGTGAACGTTCCTCTGTAGGAAGGAGAGTAAATGCACGCTTCCAGTTGGTTCTATGTCTCCTTCTCGAGCTAGAATGCTGGTGACGCAGTCAGTACTCGTTGTGATTGACTGTGTTCTGAGCATTCTGATTAGCTGAGGAGAGGTCAATAACGACCTGCGTGTGCTAGGGGGAGGAGTTACCTGGAGAGGGAAAGGAAGGAGGCTGTTTTAAAGTAAGGTTCGGACGACTTTGATGTCACTACTTAATAGCGCCTCGAAGAAGCCCTTCTGGGCACACGTGTGCCGTTCCCAGATACTGTTTTCACTCACCTTTCTGATTTGTAAGGATTGTCACTCAGGGGTTAGGTGCTTTGAAAAGTCATCAATGTGGTGTATTTTATAGGTTAAACAGTTTTTTTTTTTAACTAAAACAAATTTAGACCAATACACGTTCCAACAGACCCCTAATGTCTTTGTTTGCTGTACTTGTATAATGTGCGAAGAGCTGAAATAACTCGTGTTATTGACAAACCAACGGAGTTGAGCTCATTGTAATGACTTTGAATGACAAAAGCTGGAGTTGCCCAGCCAGCATTGAAACATGGAATCTACCCGGTACATGCATACGTTATAAGTGGATATTTTGCAGCAACTGTGAGAACCCATTACCCACTCTTGCTGTCTTTTTTTTGTTGGCCATTGGTTATTCGCATTGGGCTGCCGCCCCCGCTCCTAGGCTGGGGAGCACCCGGAGTTCCCGTAGCTGGTACCGGAAGTGGAGGACAGTAGTGCACCCCCTGCGTGCAGCCTCTTTGCTCCCAAGCATCCGCTTCTGCTTCGCGGGGCCTCCTCGTATTCCATCCTCCCGTTATACAGACAGAGAATAGAAGTAGAGGGGGTCCCGGCGGGGTACATAAAGAAAGGGGCGTGAGCAGGGCCAGCTAAAGCGGTGTAGGTGCTGGTGGGGGCCAATTTGAACATTATAATGGCCTCCTCCTTGATTTGGAGCTGAGATGCACCCGAAGGGTGCTTAAATTATAATGGAGTCAAAAGAATGCAGGAAGGTGTTTAGTAGCTGCAGATTTTCCTAGAGCACGGGCTCGGACTGGCCTGTAGGGCAAAGCCGAACCAACACACAATCCTAGAGTGGGCAGTTTTTTGGGTCAAAGTGAGCCACTTATTTGGCCCAAATAGGCCAATGTGATGTTACTTCACCCTGCGGGTAGTAGTGTTGACCAGTGTTACTGAATCTATATTCTTTAAAATACACAATTTGCATCACATTTTGTCAACCCCCCCCCCTTGGGTACTACTAAAACAGTCTGTCACAAAAGGAATGAAGGTGAGAAGAACCTTACGTGATACTGCAAGAGGGCGGTGGCGGGCCCACGAGTGCCAGCATAGGCCACCCGTAATGTGCCCACGAGTGCCAGCATAGGCCACCCGTAATGTGTCCGCGAGTGCCAGCATAGGCAGCCTGCAATGTCAAAGTGATGTTCACTTTCTGTATCATAAGACTGCCAACATCGGACGGCTCCTCGGGCCCCCGCAGGGCCTTAATCCATTTCAACCAAAAAACTTGAGACATCCTGACGCCATCCCTGAGCCATGGTTCTGCCTGAGGGCCAGGGCCTCTGGCCTGGCGACACTCACAGACATTACAGACATTGGTCTTGACCCTCTCGTGGGGCCTGGGGGATTTCGGGTCTGGCATCTGTCCTCCTCTTTGGTAATTGCAATTGGTTCATTATAACGCGCTTAATACCCATAGGTTTCTAAGTGCGAACCCAGGGATCGAACTTGTGTGGCTCTGCGTTGCCTTGCTTCCAAGCCGAGCGCATTGCCCCTGAGCTATCCTCCTGGGACGGGGAGGTGGGCAGCAGGCCCCACTCCATGTTATTGGCTGTCAGCCACTCCCAAACTCTAAAGGCAGAGAGGGTCACATGGTGGTTTTGGGTGATCTGTGTTTTTAAATAAGTATTTTGGGATTGTTAAAAATAAAACTGTCTGAAAGGCTTCTCAATGCTCAAGTGATTCACGGACCTCCTGATAGGAAAGTCCGCGGCGGCGGCCTGACCTTCGGGCGCCAGAGGCCGCAGAGGCTTTCAGTACTGGTGGAGCTTTCAATCAGGGCTCTACACATTCATCTGTGATCATTCCACGCCCCTATAGTTTAGACGTGTAATCATTAGCTCTGCTCGCCGTTCATTGTACACACACTTCCCATGGGGCTCTTTGTCCCAGTAACACGACCCCTCCCCACCACCGTAATAAACACGTGTATTCTTCGCAAAGGTTAGATGGGTTAAATTACCTGATCGAGCTCACATGCTCGTTATAAAATATATACGTTTAAAGCACGTGTTGTGCACTGATATGATATGAAATGAAATTGTAGGTTTTTTATAACGCGCTTAAGCACAGACCCGGGGATCGAACCGGTGTTGCTCCGTGTCATTTTGCTTCCAAGGCGAGCACGTTGCCACTGAGCTATCCTCCCAAGACACTGTTGAAATGTTTGCGGTTTCCCAGCCCTCTTTTATTGAAATAAGGAATAAGTTAATGATGGTATAAGTGCAGCACCTGATTGCAGTAGCAGTACCTCCAGGAGTCCAGGCACATCCAAGGGTGGACTGGGAACCAAAAGGGGGCCTGGGAATATGTTGCTTTGTGCAGGCAAGCGCAATGCATTTTTTTAGGTTTGGGGGTGGGGGGAGTATTTGTATTTTTTTATTTGTAAAGCGCAACCCAGCCCTGCGGCATCTGGGCGCTGACACTTACATGTTACACAAGCACAAGTGTGCAGACAATCTCAGGCAGTGACAATAAATGAGATAAATGGTACAGATAGCACAGGTGTAGATATACAAGCAATAAGAAATAATTGACGTATAAATGCAAGAATACAGGCGAAAAATACAGGCAGATATTATACAATTTTGAGACCTATATACATCCGGTAAAGACCCCAAAGTAGAGAGCAGCTGCATACCCTAAAGTAGCCAGCTTAGTGTTGTACAGATTATTTTATAAGTTGAGTTGCTTGTGGTCTTGCTAAATGAACCAATCTTGGACCTGGCTGCGGAATAGAGAGAAAGAGGGTTCCTCTCTTATGGATATGGGAAGAGCATTCAATTTTTTTGCGGCAAGGACTGGGAAGCTGACTCCACCAGCACGTTGTTGTTTAAATCGTGGGATGTCAATACAATGTGATTACTCCAAGTTCACTTGGAGTAAATGGGTCCAAATAGTCCATTTTAAAGCACCTGTGCCCCTATATATAGGCCAGAAAAGCAGTTAAGCGGTACATCAACTGGATATATAGCAGTTGATAAGAGTGGGCCTTAACAACCAATTAGTTGCATCAAAGGGATGCAGGGAATGAGAAGAGATGCAAGGGAAAGACTGGGTGCATGGGAGGGGGGTTAAGGGCTTTTATTGTTCCATGTGTATGTCATGGCTGGGGACCAGTTTTGGCTGCCAGGGCTCTTTCCTTGTACCCGGCCTTTCCAGTAGATTCCCAGTGCAGGACTTAGCACCTGTGCCGGGGTGTGAGTGGCGGCAGCCAATCTCTGCCTGCGGTTTTCTAGCATTCACTGTACATTCTGTAGGTATCAGGTAATAATGTCCCCAAACATAATGTCCCCATACATAATGTCGCCGGGAAAAGCCATTGGCAACATTATACACGGTGACATTATGTATGGGGACAGTTTGCAGGGATGTTCCCTGCTCCCATTTAAAAAAGAAAAAAAAACAGAGGTTGCGGGGGTGTCCACTGCATGTTCAATATAATAATGTCTGCAAAAAACTGACATTTTTTGTCAGGGGACATTTTTGCGGGGACATTATTACATGGAACCATTCTGTACTGTACATGGTGTGCTGTGGGCAAGGCCCTATGCTTGAGACATTCTCGCGTATATTTCACGCTGAGGAAGTTCAACTCTCCGTTCCAGGTCCTTTGAGTTCCACGTTCTTCCAATTGCCAGACGTTGGGCGGGTTCCCAGTGGGGAGCCAGAAAAAGCAATACAAAAGTGATCTGAGGAACCTCAGCAGGTCCTGTAAACAGAAGGAAAACCTTCAGCATTGCTCATGTGCTGAATGACTCATAGGGACGGGTTCAAAGGGAAGTCACTCTGACTTACTCCTGACATGCACAGAGTAAGTCAGGAGTAAGTTAGAGTGACTCAAAGTAAGCTCTTTCTGAATCTGCCACTGGTATCTACTAACAATCCTTGATTTGACAGCTTCCCTCTGGCTGCAGGGCCCATATTGGCATGGTCCGTATCTGCAGGGCCCATATCTGCAGGGCCCGTATCTACAGAGTACCGCGTTTCACAGAATTAGCATTTTAATATTGAAAATAACCTTTCCTACGACAGTGCTGGGACCTTTCAGGCTTCGGGGTCGTTCAAGCATGACCTCCAGTCTCACCCATTGTGCGTGAGTCTCACACCTCTCTGTACAGACTCACTCTTGGCCCAGCTCAATATCCCCTTTGCCTTTAAGGGTGTCTCTTCCCCCCACCCCCCATGAATCATCATAATCAATCTTTGAATAAAATCAGACCTTTTGGCTATTAACACCTCCTCCCCCCTTCACTCCTGCCAGCACCCAGGCAATGGGATTGCCAGACCTTGGGAAAGCCCTGGCCATAGCTAGACATTAGAGAGGCTGTGATGGAATCGGCGCTTGTAGCTACTGTTTGGTGGCCTCGTTTGCGCGTTATAAACAATAAAATATAATCTCATATAAGACAATCATTTCTCTGCAATTCCTGTACTCCACGGGCATTAGCATATTGACATATTTATTTATATAGATATACAAGGAGGAACAATGCTCTTTTGATCACAAAAGAATATACAATAGATAAGAAATCAGATTTGACAGGAAGCAGTGAGCTTCTTACAATGGGGTGAGTTTAAGGGACATTCTGAGCAGGTTTTGGGGAGGGGAAGTAAATGGACGAGTCACAGGGGACAATACCTAAGTGGACATACATAGATTATGGACAATGAACATTGGCTATGTTTACATTGGACCTATATTCTGAATTGACCTTGGATGGCCCTCCTAGTTGGCCTGGGTCCTCCGACTCCTTAGAACAGTGGTATTCAAACATTTAATGCTGAGGCCCCTCGAGTAAAGATATTGTTGCTGTGCCCCCACATTGAGCAACAATAATGTTGCAGTCACTGTGCTCAGTTTTTGAAGAGCCTCACCTCCCCCTGTGGACATCCTTCAGGCCCACAGAAGGGGGCCGGCCCCACAGTATGAAGACCACTGCCTTAGAACCCCCCTGAGCTTAAGGCCCAAGGAAAGAACAAAGCTCTCTTCAGCTACATGTGGAGGTCCTAGTTTGCGGATTAAATACCCCTAGACAATCCGTCTAGTTTCCTCACTTATTCAAAGGTTCCGCCGTCAATCTCGTGCCTAGGAACTCACTACCCCCCTTCAAAGATGCTTCTACCTCAGCCGTCCATACATGCCACAGCGAGCCACCCTACCAAGGATACCTCTGGCACGGGGCGACTATAGTGTCTGAGGGCAAATCTAGCCCTGGTTATGTGTCGGGTGCTGAATTCATCTCTGTGTTACCCCTTGTTGCTTTTTATGATACGAGTATTATAGGGGGAGATAACCCTTAGCGTGGATTTTGTAGGAAGTATCAATAGGTTTACTTTTAAGCCCAGAATAGCCTAATACAAAGTTTGTATTCCATCGTCAGTGTCATCTGAACGTCATGAAAGAGACTGCTCTCCAAATGTAGAGAAACTTCACCATGCTTGATGCAGCCTTACCGTACTCAGACGAGCAAGCGTCCATGGGAAGGCCTGCAGAGGTAGAAATAAAGAGTTGGCAAGCAGGATCTTCGAGTGTCCCTGGTGTATGAGACATCGCCGAGCCAGCAGGAGCTGCTTCTGGAGAACAAGAAAGCAGAAGTACAAACAGCCGAACTTCACCATGCTCGATGCAGCCATACTGTACTCAGACGAGCAAGCATCCACGGGGCGGCCTTCTGGGGCAGAAATAAAGAGTTGGCAAGCAGGATCTATGAGTGTCCCTGGTGTATGAGGCATCTCCCAACCAGCGGGAACTGCTTCTGGAGAACAAGAAAGCAGGAGTACAAACAGCGAGCAGCAAACCGAACTTCACCATGCTTGATGCAACCTTACCGTGCTCAGACGAGCAAGCGTCCATGGGAAGGCCTGCAGAGGCAGAAACAAAGAGTTGGCAAGCAGGATCTATCAGCACACCTGTTGTATGAGACATCTCCCAGGAAGCAGGAGCTGCTTCTGGAGAACAAGAAAGCTAGAGTACAAATAGCTGAACTTCACCGTGTTTGATGCAACCTTACCGTGCTCAGACAAGCAAGCATTCATGGGACGGCCTGCAGGGATAGAAATAAAGAGTTGGCAAGCAGGATCTACGAGTGTCCCTGGTGTATGAGACGTCTCCCGGCCAGCAGGAGCTGCTTCTGGAGAACAAGAAAGCAGGAGTACAAACAGCGAGCAGCAAATCGAACTTCACTGTGCTTGAGGCAGCCTTTCCATACTCAGACGAGCAAGCGTCCATGGGAAGGCCTGCAGAGGTAGAAATAAAGAGTTGGCAAGCAGGATCTACGAGTGTCCCTGGTGTATGAGACATCTCCCAGGCAGCAGGAGCTGCGTCTGGAGAACAAGAAAGCAGGAGTACAAACAGCCGAACTTCACCGTGCTCGATGCAGCCATACCATACTCAGACGAGCAAGTATCCATGGGACGGCCAGCAGGGGCGGAAATAAAGAGTTGGCAAGCAGGATCTAGGAGTGTCCCTGGTGTATGAGACATCTCCCAGCCAGCAGGTGCTGCTTCTGGAGAACAAGAAAGCTGGAATACAAACAGCTGAACTTCACCGTGCTTGATGCAACCTTACCGTGCTCAGACAAGCAAGCATTCATGGGACGGCCTGCAGGGATAGAAATAAAGAGTTGGCAAGCAGGATCTACGAGTGTCCCTGGTGTATGAGACGTCTCCCGGCCAGCAGGAGCTGCTTCTGGAGAACAAGAAAGCAGGAGTACAAACAGCGAGCAGCAAATCAAACTTCACTGTGCTTGAGGCAGCCTTTCCATACTCAGACGAGCAAGCGTCCATGGGAAGACCTGCAGAGGTAGAAATAAAGAGTTGGCAAGCAGGATCTACGAGTGTCCCTGGTGTATGAGACATCTCCCAGGCAGCAGGAGCTGCGTCTGGAGAACAAGAAAGCAGGAGTACAAACAGCCGAACTTCACCGTGCTCGATGCAGCCATACCATACTCAGACGAGCAAGTATCCATGGGACGGCCAGCAGGGGCGGAAATAAAGAGTTGGCAAGCAGGATCTAGGAGTGTCCCTGGTGTATGAGACATCTCCCAGCCAGCAGGAGCTGCTTCTGGAGAACAAGAAAGCTGGAGTACAAACAGCTGAACTTTACCGTGCTTGATGCAACCTTACCGTGCTCAGACAAGCAAGCATTCATGGGACGGCCTACAGGGATAGAAATAAAGAGTTGGCAAGCAGGATCTACAAGTGTCCCTGGTGTATGAGACGTCTCCCGGCCAGGAGGAGCTGCTTCTGGAGAACAAGAAAGCAGGAGTACAAACAGCGAGCAGCAAATCGAACTTCACTGTGCTTGAGGCAGCCTTTCCGTACTCAGACGAGCAAGCGTCCATGGGAAGGCCTGCAGAGGTAGAAATAAAGAGTTGGCAAGCAGGATCTACGAGTGTCCCTGGTGTATGAGACATCTCCCAGGCAGCAGGAGCTGCGTCTGGAGAAGAAGAAAGCAGGAGTACAAACAGCCGAACTTCACCGTGCTCGATGCAGCCATACCATACTCAGACGAGCAAGTATCCATGGGACGGCCAGAAGGGGCGGAAATAAAGAGTTGGCAAGCAGGATCTACGAGTGTCCCTGTTGTATGAGACATCTCCCAGCCAGCAGGAGCTGCTTCTGGAGAACAAGAAAGCTGGAGTACAAACAGCTGAACTTCACCGTGCTTGATGCAACCTTACCGTGCTCAGACAAGCAAGCATTCATGGGACGGCCTGCAGGGATAGAAATAAAGAGTTGGCAAGCAGGATCTACGAGTGTCCCTGGTGTATGAGACGTCTCCCGGCCAGCAGGAGCTGCTTCTGGAGAACAAGAAAGCAGGAGTACAAACAGCGAGCAGCAAATCGAACTTCACTGTGCTTGAGGCAGCCTTTCCGTACTCAGACGAGCAAGCGTCCATGGGAAGGCCTGCAGGGGCGGAAATAAAGAGTTGGCAAGCAGGATCTACGAGTGCCCGTGGTGTATGAGACATCGCCCAGCCAGCAGGAGCTGCTTCTGGAGAACAAGAAAGCAGGAATACAAACAGCCGAACTTCACTGTGCTTGAGGCAGCCTTTCTGTACTCAGACGAGCAAGCGTCCATGGGAAGGCCTGCAGGGGCGGAAATAAATAGTTGGCAAGCAGGATCTACGAGTGTCCGTGGTGTATGAGACATCGCCCACCCAGCAGGAGCTGCTTCTGGAGAACAAGAAAGCAGGAGTACAAACAGCGAGCAGCAAATCGAACTTCACTGTGCTTGAGGCAGCCTTTCCGTACTCAGACGAGCAAGCGTCCATGGGAAGGCCTGCAGAGGTAGAAATAAAGAGTTGGCAAGCAGGATCTACGAGTGTCCCTGGTGTATGAGACGTCTCCCGGCCAGCAGGAGCTGCTTCTGGAGAACAAGAAAGCAGAAGTACAAACAGCCGAACTTCACCGTGCTCGATGCAGCCATACCATACTCAGATGAGCAAGTATCCATGGGACGGCCAGCAGGGGCGGAAATAAAGAGTTGGCAAGCAGGATCTACGAGTGTCCCTGGTGTATGAGACATCTCCCACCCAGCCAGCAGGAGCTGCTTCTGGAGAACAAGAAAGCTGGAGTACAAACAGCTGAACTTCACCGTGCTTGATGCAACCTTACCGTGCTCAGACAAGCAAGCATTCATGGGACGGCCTGCAGGGATAGAAATAAAGAGTTGGCAAGCAGGATCTACGAGTGTCCCTGATGTATGAGACGTCTCCCGGCCAGCAGGAGCTGCTTCTGGAGAACAAGAAAGCAGGAGTACAAACAGCGAGCAGCAAATCGAACTTCACTGTGCTTGAGGCAGCCTTTTTGTACTCAGACGAGCAAGCGTCCATGGGAAGGCCTGCAGGGGCGGAAATAAATAGTTCGCAAGCAGGATCTACAAGTGTCCGTGGTGTATGAGACATCGCCCACCCAGCAGGAGCTGCTTCTGGAGAACAAGAAAGCAGGAGTACAAACAGCGAGCAGCAAATCGAACTTCACTGTGCTTGAGGCAGCCTTTCCGTACTCAGACAAGCAAGCGTCCATGGGAAGGCCTGCAGAGGTAAAAATAAAGAGTTGGCAAGCAGGATCTACGAGTGTCCCTGGTGTATGAGACGTCTCCCGGCCAGCAGGAGCTGCTTCTGGAGAACAAGAAAGCAGGAGTACAAACAGCCGAACTTCACCGTGCTCGATGCAGCCTTACCGTGCTCAGACAAGCAAGCATTCATGGGACGGCCAGCAGGGGCGGAAATAAAGAGTTGGCAAGCAGGATCTACGAGTGTCCCTGGTGTATGAGACGTCTCCCGGCCAGCAGGAGCTGCTTCTGGAGAACAAGAAAGCAGGAGTACAAACAGCGAGCAGCAAATCGAACTTCAGCATCAGATTCGAGCACGGTCTCCTTCTCCGTCTAGAATAATAAGAAAGTGATTGACGCCTTGAGTACAGTCCAGAGAATTCCAAAGGCAGGGGAAGCGCTCTATCGCCAAGCATGCTAAAACGAAGTGTATTGTTTTGCGTGTCTATATTTTAAAACAATTCGCAGAACTTTGAGTTGTGATACCTTTTGGTGGACTGACCCCCGATATTATTCTAAGATTGAATGAGTCAAGAGCTTTCGATGTCACACAGCCCTTTTTCCTCAGATGGTAAAAAGCAACGTGAGGGGACTGGATAATAATGAGAGGCTTAGCCCCCATCTACACCTGCAGAGCAGAACCGTCACCGCTGGGACACATGGCAGCTGGAGATGCGGCACTGCTTAAACATGCTCGCATTCAGAAAAACGATACTTATGAGACAGTTTGAATGTTTTTGTTTTTTCTGAATAAAATGTGTAAAAAGGTATGAAGACGTGATTTTTCATGATTATTGTATCCAGTTCTTAACATTGTGCAAAGTAGACAAATTGGTATCTGGCTCAGTACTGTTCCCAAGATCAACACAATGTAAATTCCAAAAAGTACACAAGGTGACTTGCTAATCATATTTAATCATTTAGCATAGTTTAGAGAAAAAAATCACAATTTGCTTGTGGCATCAGTTCCCGTGGAGGCAGAAGTGGTTCCAGGTAGTTGTAGTCTCTGTTAAGGTTACCAGGCTCTCCTAAATTACTGGCAAGTGTCAAATGGCTCCCAGTTATTTCCTCTCCGACCTGGATTGCAGCAATGCAAACCAGCAACAGTCAAATGGCTCCCAGTTATTTAATCTCTGACCTGGATTGCAGCAATGCAAACCGGCAAGAGTCAAATGGCTCCTCTCTGACCTGGATTGCAGCAATGCAAACCGGCAAGAGTCGAATGGCTCCCAGTTATTTAATCTCGGACCTGGGTTACAGCAAGGCAAACCGGCAAGAGTTGAATGGCTCCCAGTTATTTCATCTCCGACCTGGATTGCAGAAATGCAAACCGGCAAGAGTCAAATGGCTCCCATTTATTTAATCTCTGACCTGGTTACAGCAATGCAAACCAGCAAGAGTTGAATGGCTCCCAGTTAATTTATCACTGACCGGGGTTGCAGCAATGCAAACTGGCACAAGTCGAATGGCTCCCATTTATTTAAACTCTGACCTGGGTTACAGCAATTCAAACCGGCAAGAGTCGAATGGCTCCCAGTTATTTCATTTCCGACCTGGATTGCAGCAATGCAAACCGGCAAGAGTCGAATGGCTCCCAGTTATTTAAACTCCGACCTGGGATACAGCAATGCAAACCGGCAAGAGTCGAACGGCTCCCAGTTATTTCATCTCTGACCTGGATTGCAGCAATGCAAACCGGCAAGAGTCGAATGGCTCTCAGTTATTTAATGTCTGACCTGGTTACAGCAATGCAACCTGGCAAGAGTTGAATGGCTCCCAGTTAATTTATCACTGACCGGGGTTGCAGCAATGCAAACCGGCAAGAGTCAAATGGCTCCCAGCTATTTAATCTCTGACCTGGGTTACAGCAATACAAACCGGCAAGAGTCAAATGGCTCCCAGTTATTTAATCTCTGACCTGGTTACAGCAATGCAACCCGGCAAGAGTTGAATGGCTCCCAGTTAATTTATCACTGACTGGGGTTGCCGCAATGCAAACCGGCAACAGTCAAATTGTTCCCAGTTATTTAATCTCCGACCTGGGTTACAGCAATGCAAACCGGCAAGAGTCAAATGGCTCCCAGTTATTTCATCTCCGACCTGGATTGCAGCAATACTAACCAGCAAGAGTCAAATGGCTCCCAGTTTTTTAATCTCCGACCTGCTTTGCAACAATGCAAACAGGCAAGAGTCGAATGGCTCCCAGTTATTTCATCTCGGACCTGGATTGCAGCAATGCAAACTGGCAAGATTCGAATGGCTCCCAGTTTTTAAAACTTTGACCTGGGTTACAGCAATGCAAACCAGCAAGAGTCGAATGGCTCCCAGTTATTTAATCTCCGACCTGGGTTACAGCAATGCAAACCGGCAAGAGTCGAATGACTCCCAGTTATTTCATCTCCGACCTGGTTACAGAAATGCAAACCAGCAAGAGTCGAATGGCTACCAGTTAATTTATCACTGACCGGGGTTGCAGCAATGCAAACTGGCACAAGTCGAATGGCTCCCAGTCATTTAATCTCCGACCTGGGTTACAGCAATACAAACCAGAAAGAGTTGAATGGCTCCCAGTTATTTCATCTCCGACCTGGATTACAGCAATGCAAACCGGCAAGAGTCAAATGGCTCCCAGCTTTTTCATCTCCGACCTGGATTGCAGCAATGCAAACTGGCAAGAGTCGAATGGCTCCCAGTTATTTAATCTCCGACCTGGGTTACAGCAAGGCAAACCGGCAAGAGTTGAATGGCTCCCAGTTATTTCATCTCCGACCTGGATTGCAGAAATGCAAACCGGCAAGAGTCAAATGGCTCCCATTTATTTCATCTCTGACCTGGTTACAGCAATGCAAACCAGCAAGAGTTGAATGGCTCCCAGTTAATTTATCACTGACCGGGGTTGCAGCAATGCAAACTGGCACAAGTCGAATGGCTCACAGTTATTTAATCTCCTACCTGGGTTACAGCAATGCAAACCGGCAAGAGTCGAATGGCTCCCAGTTATTTAATCTGCAACCTGGATTGCAGCAATGCAAACTGGCAAGAGTCGAATGGCTCCCAGTTATTTAAACTCTGACCTGGGTTACAGCAATTCAAACCGGCAAGAGTCGAATGGCTCCCAGTTATTTCATTTCCGACCTGGATTGCAGCAATGCAAACCGGCAAGAGTCGAATGGCTCCCAGTTTTTTAAACTCCGACCTGGGATACAGCAATGCAAACCGGCAAGAGTCGAATGGCTCCCAGTTATTTCATCTCTGACCTGGATTGCAGCCATGCAAACCGACAAGAGTCGAATGGCTCTCAGTTATTTAATGTCTGACCTGTTTACAGCAATGCAACCTGGCAAGAGATGAATGGCTCCCAGTTAATTTATCACGGACCGGGGTTGCAGCAATGCAAACCGGCAAGAGTCAAATGGCTCCCAGTTATTTAATCTCTGACCTGGTTACAGCAATGCAACCCGGCAAGAGTTGAATGGCTCCCAGTTAATTTATCACTGACTGGGGTTGCCGCAATGCAAACCGGCAACAGTCAAATGGTTCCCAGTTATTTAATCTCCGACCTGGGTTACAGCAATGCAAACCGGCAAGAGTCAAATGGCTCCCAGTTATTTCATCTCCGACCTGGATTGCAGCAATACTAACCAGCAAGAGTCAAATGGCTCCCAGTTTTTTAATCTCCGACCTGCTTTGCAACAATGCAAACCGGCAAGAGTCGAATGGCTCCCAGTTATTTCATCTCCGACCTGGATTGCAGCAATGCAAACCGGCAAGAGTCGAATGGCTCCCAGTTATTTAATCTCCGACCTGGGTTACAGCAATGCAAACCGGCAAGAGTCGAATGGCTCCCAGTTATTTCATCTCTGACCGGTTTACAGCAATGCAAACCAGCAAGAGTTGAATGGCTCCCAGTTAATTTATCACTGACCGGGGTTGCAGCAATGCAAACTGGCACAAGTCGAATGGCTCACAGTTATTTAATCTCCGACCTGGGTTACAGCAATGCAAACCGACAAGAGTCAAATGGCTCATCTCTGACCTGTATTGCAGCAATGCAAACCGGCAAGAGTCAAATGGCTCCCAGTTATTTAATCTCCGACCTGGGTTACAGCAATGCAAACCAGCAAGAGTTGAATGGCTCCCAGTTATTTCATCTCCGACCTGGATTGCAGAAATGCAAACCGGCAAGAGTCGAATGGCTCCCATTTATTTCATCTCTGACCTGGTTACAGCAATGCAAACCAGCAAGAGTTGAATGGCTCCCAGTTAATTTATCACTGACCGGGGTTGCAGCAATGCAAACTGGCACAAGTCGAATGGCTCACAGTTATTTAATCTCCCACCTGGGTTACAGCAATGCAAACCGGCAAGAGTCGAATGGCTCCCAGTTATTTCATCTCCAACCTGGATTGCAGCAATGCAAACTGGCAAGAGTCAAATGGCTCCCAGTTATTTAAACTCTGACCTGGGTTACAGCAATGCAAACCGGCAAGAGTCGAATGGCTCCCAGTTATTTCATTTCGGAACTAGATTGCAGCAATGCAAACCGGCAAGAGTCGAATGGCTCCCAGTTATTTAAACTCCGACCTGGGTTATAGCAATGCAAACCGGGAAGAGTTGAATGGCTCCCAGTTATTTAATCTCTGACCTGGATTGCAGAAATGCAAACCGACAAGAGTCGAATGGCTCCCATTTATTTCATCTCTGACCTGGTTACAGCAATGCAAACCAGCAAGAGTTGAATCGCTCCCAGTTAATTTATCACTGACCGGGGTTGCAGCAATGCAAACCGGCAACAGTCAAATGGCTCCCAGTTATTTAATCTCCGACCTGGGTTACAGCAATGCAAACCAGCAAGAGTCAAATGGCTCCCAGTTATTTAATCTCTGACCTGGTTACAGCAATGCAACCCGGCAAGAGTTGAATGGCTCCCAGTTAATTTATCACTGACCGGGGTTGCAGCAATGCAAACTGGCAACAGTGAAATGGCTCCCAGTTATTTAATCTCCGACCTGGGTTACAGCAATGCAAACCGGCAAGAGTCAAATGGCTCCCAGTTATTTCATCTCCGACCTGGATTGCAGCAATACTAACCAGCAAGAGTCAAATGGCTCCCAGTTTTTTCATCTCTGACCTGGATTGCAACAATGCAAACCGGCAAGAGTCGAATGGCTCCCAGTTATTTCATCTCCCACCTGGATTGCAGCAATGCAAACCGGCAAGAGTCGAATGGCTCCCAGTTATTTAATCTCCGACCTGGGTTACAGCAATGCAAACCGGCAAGAGTCGAATGGCTCCCAGTTATTTCATCTCGGACCTGGTTACAGCAATGCAAACCAGCAAGAGTTGAATGGCTCCCAGTTAATTTATCACTGACCGGGGTTGCAGCAATGCAAACTGGCACAAGTCGAATGGCTCACAGTTATTTAATCTCCGACCTGGGTTACAGCAATGCAAACCAGCAAGAGTAGAATGGCTCCCAGTTATTTCATCTCCGACCTGGATTGCAGCAATGCAAACTGGCAAGATTCGAATGGCTCCCAGTTATTTAAACTTTGACCTGGGTTACAGCAATGCAAACTGGCAAGAGTCAAATGGCTCTCAGTTATTTCATTTCCGACCTGGATTGCAGCAATGCAAACCGGCAAGAGTCAAATGGCTCCCAGTTATTTAATCTCCGACCTGGGTTACAGCAATGCAAACCGGCAAGAGTTGAATGACTCCCAGTTATTTCATCTCCGACCTGGATTGCAGCAATGCAAACCGGCAAGAGTCGAATGGCTCCCAGTTATTTCATCTCTGACCTGGTTACAGCAATGCAAACCAGCAAGAGTTGAATGGCTCCCAGTTAATTTATCACTGGCCGTGGTTGCAGCAATGCAAACTGGCACAAGTCGAATGGCTCAAAGTTATTTAATCTCCGACCTGGGTTACAGCAATGAAAACCGGCAAGAGTTGAATGGCTCCCAGTTATTCCATCTCCGACCTGGATTGCAGCAATGCAAACTGGCAAGAGTTGAATGGCTCCCAGTTATATAAACTCTGACCTGGGTTACAGCAATGCAAACCGGCAAGAGTCGAATGGCTCCCAGTTATTTAATCTCCGACCTGGGTTACAACAATGCAAACTGGCAAGAGTCGAATGGCTCCCAGTTATTTCATCTCCGATCTGGATTGCAGCAATGCAAACCAGCAAGAGTCAAATGGCTCCCAGTTATTTCATCTCCGACTTGGATTGCAGCAATGCAAACCGGCAAGAGTCGAATGGCTCCCAGTTATTTAATCTCCGACCTGGTTACAGAAATGCAAACCAGCAAGTGTCGAATGGCTCCCAGTTAATTTATCACTGACCGGGGTTGCAGCAATGCAAACTGGCAAGAGTCAAATGGCTCCTCTCTGACCTGGATTGCAGCAATGCAAACCGGCAAGAGTCGAATGGCTCCCAGTTATTTAATCTCCGACCTGGGTTATAGCAATGCAAACCGGGAAGAGTTGAATGGCTCCCAGTTATTTCATCTCCGACCTGGATTGCAGAAATGCAAACCGACAAGAGTCGAATGGCTCCCATTTATTTCATCTCTGACCTGGTTACAGCAATGCAAACCAGCAAGAGTTGAATCGCTCCCAGTTAATTTATCACTGACCGGGGTTGCAGCAATGCAAACTGACACAAGTCGAATGGCTCACAGTTATTTAATCTCCGACATGGGTTAAAGCAATGCAAACCGGCAAGAGTCGAATGGCTCCCAGTTATTTAATCTCCGACCTGGATTGCAGCAATGCAAACTGGCAAAGTCGAATGGCTCCCAGTTATTTAAACTCTGACCTGGGTTACAGCAATGCAAACCGGCAAGAGTCGAATGGCTCCCAGTTATTTCATTTCCGACCTGGATTGCAGCAATGCAAACCGGCAAGAGTCGAATGGCTCCCAGTTATTTAAACTCCGACCTGGGATACAGCAATGCAAACCGGCAAGAGTCAAATGGCTCCCAGTTATTTCATCTCTGACCTGGATTGCAGCAATGCAAACCGGCAAGAGTTGAATGGCTCCCAGTTATTTAATCTTTGACCTGGTTACAGTAATGCAACCCGACAAGAGTCGAATGGCTCCCATTTATTTCATCTCTGACCTGGTTACAGCAATGCAAACCAGCAAGAGTTGAATCGCTCCCAGTTAATTTATCACTGACCGGGGTTGCAGCAATGCAAACCGGCAACAGTCAAATGGCTCCCAGTTATTTAATCTCCGACCTGGGTTACAGCAATGCAAACCAGCAAGAGTCAAATGGCTCCCAGTTATTTCATCTCCCACCTGGATTGCAGCAATGCAAACCGGCAAGAGTCGAATGGCTCCCAGTTATTTAATCTCCGACCTGGGTTACAGCAATGCAAACCGGCAAGAGTCGAATGGCTCCCAGTTATTTCATCTCGGACCTGGTTACAGCAATGCAAACCAGCAAGAGTTGAATGGCTCCCAGTTAATTTATCACTGACCGGGGTTGCAGCAATGCAAACTGGCACAAGTCGAATGGCTCACAGTTATTTAATCTCCGACCTGGGTTACAGCAATGCAAACCGGCAAGAGTAGAATGGCTCCCAGTTATTTCATCTCCGACCTGGATTGCAGCAATGCAAACTGGCAAGATTCGAATGGCTCCCAGTTATTTAAACTTTGACCTGGGTTACAGCAATGCAAACTGGCAAGAGTCAAATGGCTCTCAGTTATTTCATTTCCGACCTGGATTGCAGCAATGCAAACCGGCAAGAGTCAAATGGCTACCAGTTATTTAATCTCCGACCTGGGTTACAGCAATGCAAACCGGCAAGAGTTGAATGACTCCCAGTTATTTCATCTCCGACCTGGATTGCAGCAATGCAAACCGGCAAGAGTCGAATGGCTCCCAGTTATTTCATCTCTGACCTGGTTACAGCAATGCAAACCAGCAAGAGTTGAATGGCTCCCAGTTAATTTATCACTGGCCGTGGTTGCAGCAATGCAAACTGGCACAAGTCGAATGGCTCAAAGTTATTTAATCTCCGACCTGGGTTACAGCAATGAAAACCGGCAAGAGTTGAATGGCTCCCAGTTATTCCATCTCCGACCTGGATTGCAGCAATGCAAACTGGCAAGAGTTGAATGGCTCCCAGTTATATAAACTCTGACCTGGGTTACAGCAATGCAAACCGGCAAGAGTCGAATGGCTCCCAGTTATTTAATCTCCGACCTGGGTTACAACAATGCAAACTGGCAAGAGTCGAATGGCTCCCAGTTATTTCATCTCCGATCTGGATTGCAGCAATGCAAACCAGCAAGAGTCAAATGGCTCCCAGTTATTTCATCTCCGACTTGGATTGCAGCAATGCAAACCGGCAAGAGTCGAATGGCTCCCAGTTATTTAATCTCCGACCTGGTTACAGAAATGCAAACCAGCAAGTGTCGAATGGCTCCCAGTTAATTTATCACTGACCGGGGTTGCAGCAATGCAAACTGGCAAGAGTCAAATGGCTCCTCTCTGACCTGGATTGCAGCAATGCAAACCGGCAAGAGTCGAATGGCTCCCAGTTATTTAATCTCCGACCTGGGTTATAGCAATGCAAACCGGGAAGAGTTGAATGGCTCCCAGTTATTTCATCTCCGACCTGGATTGCAGAAATGCAAACCGACAAGAGTCGAATGGCTCCCATTTATTTCATCTCTGACCTGGTTACAGCAATGCAAACCAGCAAGAGTTGAATCGCTCCCAGTTAATTTATCACTGACCGGGGTTGCAGCAATGCAAACTGACACAAGTCGAATGGCTCACAGTTATTTAATCTCCGACATGGGTTAAAGCAATGCAAACCGGCAAGAGTCGAATGGCTCCCAGTTATTTAATCTCCGACCTGGATTGCAGCAATGCAAACTGGCAAAGTCGAATGGCTCCCAGTTATTTAAACTCTGACCTGGGTTACAGCAATGCAAACCGGCAAGAGTCGAATGGCTCCCAGTTATTTCATTTCCGACCTGGATTGCAGCAATGCAAACCGGCAAGAGTCGAATGGCTCCCAGTTATTTAAACTCCGACCTGGGATACAGCAATGCAAACCGGCAAGAGTCAAATGGCTCCCAGTTATTTCATCTCTGACCTGGATTGCAGCAATGCAAACCGGCAAGAGTTTAATGGCTCCCAGTTATTTAATCTTTGACCTGGTTACAGTAATGCAACCCGACAAGAGTCGAATGGCTCCCATTTATTTCATCTCTGACCTGGTTACAGCAATGCAAACCAGCAAGAGTTGAATCGCTCCCAGTTAATTTATCACTGACCGGGGTTGCAGCAATGCAAACCGGCAACAGTCAAATGGCTCCCAGTTATTTAATCTCCGACCTGGGTTACAGCAATGCAAACCAGCATGAGTCAAATGGCTCCCAGTTATTTAATCTCTGACCTGGTTACAGCAATGCAACCCGGCAAGAGTTGAATGGCTCCCAGCTAATTTATCACTGACCGGGGTTGCAGCAATGCAAACTGGCAACAGTGAAATGGCTCCCAGTTATTTAATCTCCGACCTGGGTTACAGCAATGCAAACCGGCAAGAGTCAAATGGCTCCCAGTTATTTCATCTCCGACCTGGATTGCAGCAATACTAACCAGCAAGAGTCAAATGGCTCCCAGTTTTTTCATCTCTGACCTGGATTGCAACAATGCAAACCGGCAAGAGTCGAATGGCTCCCAGTTATTTCATCTCCCACCTGGATTGCAGCAATGCAAACCGGCAAGAGTCGAATGGCTCCCAGTTATTTAATCTCCGACCTGGGTTACAGCAATGCAAACCGGCAAGAGTCGAATGGCTCCCAGTTATTTCATCTCGGACCTGGTTACAGCAATGCAAACCAGCAAGCGTTGAATGGCTCCCAGTTAATTTATCACTGACCGGGGTTGCAGCAATGCAAACTGGCACAAGTCGAATGGCTCACAGTTATTTAATCTCCGACCTGGGTTACAGCAATGCAAACCGGCAAGAGTAGAATGGCTCCCAGTTATTTCATCTCCGACCTGGATTGCAGCAATGCAAACTGGCAAGATTCGAATGGCTCCCAGTTATTTAAACTTTGACCTGGGTTACAGCAATGCAAACTGGCAAGAGTCAAATGGCTCTCAGTTATTTCATTTCCGACCTGGATTGCAGCAATGCAAACCGGCAAGAGTCAAATGGCTCCCAGTTATTTAATCTCCGACCTGGGTTACAGCAATGCAAACCGGCAAGAGTTGAATGACTCCCAGTTATTTCATCTCCGACCTGGATTGCAGCAATGCAAACCGGCAAGAGTCGAATGGCTCCCAGTTATTTCATCTCTGACCTGGTTACAGCAATGCAAACCAGCAAGAGTTGAATGGCTCCCAGTTAATTTATCACTGGCCGTGGTTGCAGCAATGCAAACTGGCACAAGTCGAATGGCTCAAAGTTATTTAATCTCCGACCTGGGTTACAGCAATGAAAACCGGCAAGAGTTGAATGGCTCCCAGTTATTCCATCTCCGACCTGGATTGCAGCAATGCAAACTGGCAAGAGTTGAATGGCTCCCAGTTATATAAACTCTGACCTGGGTTACAGCAATGCAAACCGGCAAGAGTCGAATGGCTCCCAGTTATTTAATCTCCGACCTGGGTTACAACAATGCAAACTGGCAAGAGTCGAATGGCTCCCAGTTATTTCATCTCCGATCTGGATTGCAGCAATGCAAACCAGCAAGAGTCAAATGGCTCCCAGTTATTTCATCTCCGACTTGGATTGCAGCAATGCAAACCGGCAAGAGTCGAATGGCTCCCAGTTATTTAATCTCCGACCTGGTTACAGAAATGCAAACCAGCAAGTGTCGAATGGCTCCCAGTTAATTTATCACTGACCGGGGTTGCAGCAATGCAAACTGGCAAGAGTCAAATGGCTCATCTCTGACCTGGATTGCAGCAATGCAAACCGGCAAGATTCGAATGGCTCCCAGTTATTTAATCTCCGACCTGGGTTATAGCAATGCAAACCGGGAAGAGTTGAATGGCTCCCAGTTATTTCATCTCCGACCTGGATTGCAGAAATGCAAACCGACAAGAGTCGAATGTCTCCCATTTATTTCATCTCTGACCTGGTTACAGCAATGCAAACCAGCAAGAGTTGAATCGCTCCCAGTTAATTTATCACTGACCGGGGTTGCAGCAAGGCAAACTGACACAAGTCGAATGGCTCACAGTTATTTAATCTCCGACATGGGTTAAAGCAATGCAAACCGGCAAGAGTCGAATGGCTCCCAGTTATTTAATCTCCGACCTGGATTGCAGCAATGCAAACTGGCAAAGTCGAATGGCTCCCAGTTATTTAAACTCTGACCTGGGTTACAGCAATGCAAACCGGCAAGAGTCGAATGGCTCCCAGTTATTTCATTTCCGACCTGGATTGCAGCAATGCAAACCGGCAAGAGTCGAATGGCTCCCAGTTATTTAAACTCCGACCTGGGATACAGCAATGCAAACCGGCAAGAGTCAAATGGCTCCCAGTTATTTCATCTCTGACCTGGATTGCAGCAATGCAAACCGGCAAGAGTTGAATGGCTCCCAGTTATTTAATCTTTGACCTGGTTACAGTAATGCAACCCGGCAAGAGTTGAATGGCTCCCAGTTAATTTATCACTGACCAGGGGTGCAGCAATGCAAACCGGCAACAGTCAAATGGCTCCCAGTTATTTAATTTCCGACCTGGGTTACAGCAATGCAAACCGGCAATAGTCAAATGGCTCCCAGTTATTTCATCTCCGATCTG
Source organism: Ambystoma mexicanum (assembly GCF_040938575.1). Classification (NCBI taxonomy): domain Eukaryota; kingdom Metazoa; phylum Chordata; class Amphibia; order Caudata; family Ambystomatidae; genus Ambystoma; species Ambystoma mexicanum. The sequence continues at coordinate 503,755,136 of NC_090938.1, forward strand.
GATTGCAGCAATGCAAACCGGCAAGAGTCGAATGGCTCCCAGTTATTTCATCTCCGACCTGGATTGCAGCAATGCAAACAGGCAAGAGTCGAATGGCTCCCAGTTATTTCATCTCCGACCTGGATTGCAGCAATGCAAACCGACAAGAGTCGAATGGCTCCCCGTTATTTAAACTCTGACCTGGATTACAGCAATGCAAACCGGCAAGCGTCGAATGGCTCCCAGTTATTTCATCTCCGACCTGGAACGCAGCAATGCAAACCGGCAAGAGTCGAATGGCTCCCAGTTATTTCATCTCCGACCTGGTTACAGCAACGCAAACCAGCAAGAGTCGAATGGCTCCCAGTTAATTTATCACTGACCGGGGTTGCAGCAATGCAAACTGGCAGGAGTCAAATGGCTCCCAGATCTCCGACCTGGGTTACAGCAATGCAAACCGGCAAGAGTCGAATGGCTCCCAGTTATTTCATCTCTGACCTGGATTGCAGCAATGCAAACCGGCAAGAGTCGAATGGCTCCCAGTTATTTAATCTCCGATATAGGTTACAGCAATGCAAACCAGCAATAGTCGAATGGCTCCCAGTTATTTCATTTCCGACCTGGATTGCAGCAATGCAAACCGGCAAGAGTCGAATGGCTCCCAGTTATTTATACTCCGAACTGGGAAACAGCAATGTAAACGGGCAAGAGTCAAATGGCTCCCAGTTATTTCATCTCTGACCTGGATTGCAGCAATGCAAACTGGCAAGATTCGAATGGCTCCCAGTTATTTAATCTCTGACCTGGTTACAGCAATGCACCCGGCAAGAGTTGAATGGCTCCCAGTTAATTTATCAGTGACCGGGGTTGCAGCAATGCAAACCAGCAGGAATCAAATGGCTCACAGTTATTTAATCTCCGACCTGGTTTACAGCAATAAAAAATGGCAAGAGTCGAATGGCTCCGAGTTATTTCATCTCCGACCTGGATTGCAGCAATACAAACCAGAAAGAGTCGAATGGCTCCCAGTTATTTCATCTCCGACCTGGATTACAGCAATGCAAACCGGCAAGAGTCAAATGGCTCCCAGTTATTTCATCTCCGACCTGGATTGCAGCAATGCAAACTGGCAAGAGTCGAATGGCTCCCAGTTATTTCATCTCCGACCTGGATTGCAGCAATGCAAACCGGCAAGAGTTGAATGGCTCCCAGTTATTTCATCTACGACCTGGATTGCAGCAATGCAAACTGGCAAGAGTTGAATGGCTCCCAGTTATATAAACTCTGACCTGGGTTACAGCAATGCAAACCGGCAAGAGTCGAATGGCTGCCAGTTATTTAATCTCCGACCTGGGTTACAGCAATGCAAACTGGCAAGAGTCGAATGGCTCCCAGTTATTTCATCTCCGATCTGGATTGCAGCAATGCAAACCAGCAAGAGTCAAATGGCTCCCAGTTATTTCATCTCCGACTTGGATTGCAGCAATGCAAACCGGCAAGAGTCGAATGGCTCCCAGTTATTTAATCTCCGACCTGGTTACAGAAATGCAAACCAGCAAGTGTCGAATGGCTCCCAGTTAATTTATCACTGACCGGGGTTGCAGCAATGCAAACTGGCACAAGTCGAATGGCTCCCAGTTATTTAATCTCCGACTTGGGTTACAGCAATGCAAACCGGCAAGAGTCAAATGGCTCCTCTCTGACCTGGATTGCAGCAATGCAAACCGGCAAGAGTCGAATGGCTCCCAGTTATTTAATCTCCGACCTGGGTTATAGCAATGCAAACCGGGAAGAGTTGAATGGCTCCCAGTTATTTCATCTCCGACCTGGATTGCAGAAATGCAAACCGACAAGAGTCGAATGGCTCCCATTTATTTCATCTCTGACCTGGTTACAGCAATGCAAACCAGCAAGAGTTGAATGGCTCCCAGTTAATTTATCACTGACCGGGGTTGCAGCAATGCAAACTGGCACAAGTCGAATGGCTCACAGTTATTTAATCTCCGACATGGGTTAAAGCAATGCAAACCGGCAAGAGTCGAATGGCTCCCAGTTATTTAATCTCCGACCTGGATTGCAGCAATGCAAACTGGCAAAGTAGAATGGCTCCCAGTTATTTAAACTCTGACCTGGGTTACAGCAATGCAAACCGGCAAGAGTCGAATGGCTCCCAGTTATTTAATTTCCGACCTGGATTGCAGCAATGCAAACCGGCAAGAGTCGAAAGGCTCCCAGTTATTTAAACTCCGACCTGGGATACAGCAATGCAAACCGGCAAGAGTCAAATGGCTCCCAGTTATTTCATTTCTGACCTGGATTGCAGCAATGCAAACCGGCAAGAGTCAAATGGCTCCCAGTTATTTAATCTCTGACCTGGTTACAGCAATGCAACACAGCAAGAGTTGAATGGCTCCCAGTTAATTTATCACTGACCGGGGTTGCAGCAATGCAAACCGGCAACAGTCAAATGGCTCCCAGTTATTTAATCTCCGACCTGGGTTACAGCAATGCAAACCGGCAAGAGTCAAATGGCTCCCAGTTATTTGATCTCCGACCTGGATTGCAGCAATACAAACCAGCAAGAGTCAAATGGCTCCCAGTTATTTAAACTCCGACCTGGGTTACAGCAATGCAAACCGGCAAGAGTCGAATGTCTCCCAGTTATTTCATCTCCAACCTGGATAGCAGCAATGCAAACCGGCAAGAGTCGAATGGCTCCCAGTTATTTCATCTCCGACCTGGTTACAGAATTGCAAAACAGCAAGAGTCGAATGGCTCCCAGTTAATTTATCACTGACTGGGGTTGCAGCAATGCAAACTGGCACAAATCGAATGGCTCCCAGTTATTTAATCTCCGACCTGGGTTACAGCAATGCAAACCGGCAAGAGTTGAATGGCTCCCAGTTATTTCATCTCCGACCTGGATTGCAGCAATGCAAACCGGCAAGAGTCGAATGGCTCCCAGTTATTTAAACTCTGACCTGGGTTACAGCAATGCAAACCAAGAGTCGAATGGCTCACAGTTATTTCATCTCTGACCTGGATTGCAGCAATGCAAACCGGCAAGAGTCGAATGGCTCCCAGTTATTTCATTTCCGACCTGAATTGCAGCAATGCAAACCGGCAAGAGTCGAATGGCTCCCAGTTATTTAAACTCCGACCTGGGATACAGCAATGCAAACCGGCAAGAGTCAAATGGCTCCCAGTTATTTCATCTCTGACCTGGATTGCAGCAATGCAAACCGGCAAGAGTCGAATGGCTCCCAGTTATTTAATCTCTGACATGGTTACAGCAATGCAACCCAGCAAGAGTTGAATGGCTCCCAGTCAATTTATCACTGACTGGGGTTGCAGCAATGCAAACCGGCAACAGTCAAATGGCTCTCAGTTGTTTCATCTCCGACCTGGATTGCCGCAATACAAACCAGCAAGAGTCAAATGGCTCCCAGTTTTTTCATCTCCGACCTGGATTGCAGCAATGCAAACCGGCAAGAGTCAAATAGCTCCAAGTTATTTCATCTCCGACCTGGATTGCAGCAATGCAAACCGGCAAGAGTCGAATGGCTCCTAGTTATTTAATCTCCGACCTGGGTTTCAGTAATGCAAACTGGCAAGAGTCGAATGTCTCCCAGATATTTCATCTCCAACCTGGATTGCAGAAATGCAACCCGGCAAGAGTCGAATGGCTCTCAGTTATTTCATCTCCGACCTTGTTACAGAATTGCAAACCAGCAAGAGTCGAATGGCTCCCAGTTAATTTATCACTGGCCGTGGTTGCAGCAATGCAAACTAGCAAGAGTCGAATGGCTCCCAGTTATTTCATCTCCAACCTGGATTGCAGCAATACAAACTAGCAAGAGTCAAATGGCTCCCAGTTTTTTCATCTCCGACCTGGATTGCAGCAATGCAAACCGGCAAGAGTCGAATGGCTCCCAGTTATTTCATCTCCGACCTGGATTGCAGCAATGCAAATCAGCAAGAGTCGAATGGCTCCCAGTTATTTAATCTCCGACCTGGGTTACAGCAACGCAAACCGGCAAGAGTCAAATGGCTCCCAGTTATTTCATCTCCAACCTGGATTGCAGCAATACAAACCAGCAAGAGTCAAATGGCTCCCAGTTTTTTCATCTCCGACCTGGATTGCAGCAATGCAAACCGGCAAGAGTCGAATGGCTCCCAGTTATTTCATCTCCGACCTGGATTGCAGCAATGCAAATCAGCAAGAGTCGAATGGCTCCCAGTTATTTAATCTCCGACCTGGGTTGCAGCAATGCAAACTGGCACAAGTCGAATGGCTCCCAGTTATTTCATCTCCGACCTCGATTGCAGCAATGCAAACCGGCAAGAGTCGAATGGCTCCCAGTTATTTTAACTCTGAACTGGGTTAAAGCAATGCAAACCGGCAACAGTCGAATGGCTCCCAGTTATTTCAGCTCCGACCTGGATTGCAGCAATGCAAACCAGCAAGAGTCGAATGGCTCCCAGTTATTTAATCTCCAACCTGGATTGCAGCAATGCAAACCGGCAAGAGTCGAATGGCTCCCAGTTATTTAATCTCCGATCTGGGTTACAGCAATGCAAACCGGCAAGAGTCGAATGGCTCCCAGTTATTTCATCTCCGACTTGGATTGCAGGAATGCAAACTGGCACAAATAGAATGGCTCACAGTTATTTAATCTCCGACCTGGGTTACAGCAATGCAAACCGGCAAGAGTCGAATGGCTCCCAGTTAATTTATCACTGACTGGGGTTGCAGCAATACAAACTGGCACAAGTCGAATGGCTCCCAGTTATTTAATCTCCGACCTGGGTTACAGCAATGCAAACTGGCAAGAGTCGAATGGCTCCCAGTTATTTAATCTCTGACCTGGATTGCAGCAATGCAAACCGGCAAGAGTCAAATGTCTCCTTTCTGACCTGGATTGCAGCAATGCAAACTGGCAAGAGTTGAATGGCACCCAGTTATTTCATCTCCGACCTGGATTGCAGCAATGTAAACCGACAAGAGTCGAATGGCTCCCAGTTATTTAAACTCTGACCTGGGTTACAGCAATGCAAACCGGCAAGAGTCAAATGGCTCCCAGTTATTTCATCTCCGACCTGGATTGCAGCAATGCAAACCAGCAAGAGTCGAATGGCTCCCAGTTATTTAATCTCCGACCTGAATTACAGCAATGCAAACCGGCAAGAGTCGAATGACTCCCAGTTAGTTCATCTCCGGCCTGGATTGCAGCAATGCAAACCGGCAAGAGTCGAATGGCTCCCAGTTATTTCATCTCCGACCTGGTTACAAAAATGCAAACCAGCAAGAGTCGAATGGCTCCCAGTTAATTTATCAGTGACCGGGTTTGCAGCAATGCCAACTCGCACAAATCGAATGGCTCCCAGTTATTTAATCTTCGACCTGGGTTACAGCAATGCAAACCGGCAAGAGTCAAATGGCTCCCAGTTATTTCATGTCCGACCTGGATTGCAGCAATGCAAACCGGCAAGAGTCGAATGGCTCCCAGTTATTTAAACTCTGACCTGGGTTACAGGAATGCAAACCGGCAAGAGTTGAATGGCTCCCAGTTATTTCATCTCCGACCTGGATTGCAGCAATGCAAACTGGCAAGAGTCGAATGGCTCCCAGTATTTCATCTCCGACCTGGTTACAGCAATACAAACCAGCAAGAGTCGAATGGCTCCCAGTTAATTTATCACTGACCGGGGTTGCAGCCATGCAAACCGGCAGGAGTCAAATGGCTCCCAGTTATTCAATCTCCGACCTGGGTTACAGCAATGTAAACCGGCAAGAGTCGAATGGCTCCCAGTTATTTCATCTCCGACATGGATTGCAGCAATGCAAACCGGCAAGAGTCGAGTGGCTCCCAGTTATCTCATCTCCGACCTGGATTGAAACAATGCAAACCGGCAAGAGTCAAATGGCTCCCAGTTATTTAATCTCCGACTTGGGTTACATCAATGCAAACCGGCAAGAGTCGAATGGCTCCCAGATATTTCATCTCCGACCTGGATTGCAGCAATGCAAACCGGCAAAAGTCGAATGGCTACCAGATATTTCATCTCCGACCTAGTTACAGCAATGCAAACCAGCAGGAGTCGAATGGCTCCCAGTTAATTTATCACTGACCGGAGTTGCAGCAATACAAACTGGCACAAGTCGAATGGCTCCCAGTTATTTAACCTCTGACCTGGGTTACAGCAATGCAAACCGGCAAGAGTCGAATGGCTCCCAGTTATTTATTCTCCGACCTGGATTGCAGCAATGCAAACCAGCAAGAGTCAAATGGCTCCTCTCTGACCTGGATTGCAGCAATGCAAACTGGCAAGAGTCGAATGGCTCCCAGTTATTTAATCTCCAACCTGGGTTACAGCAATGCAAACCGGCAAGAGTTGAATGGCTCCCAGTTATTTCATCTCTGACCTGGTTACAGCAATGGTACCAGCAAGAGTTGAATGGCTCCCAGTTAATTTATCACTGACTGGGGTTGCAGCAATGCAAACTGGCACAAGTCGAATGGCTCCCAGTTATTTAATCTCCGACCTGGGTTACAGCAATGCAAACCGGCAAGAGTCGAATGGCTCCCAGTTATTTCATCTCCGACCTGGATTGCAGCAATGCAAACTGGCAAGAGTCGAAAGGCTCCCAGTTATTTAAACTCTGACCTGTGTTACAGCAATGCAAACCGGCAAGAGTCGAATGGCTCCCAGTTATTTCATTTCCGACCTGGATTGCAGCAATGCAAACCGGCAAGAGTCAAATGGCTCCCAGTTATTTAAACTCCGACCTGGGTTACAGCAATGCAAACCGGCAAGAGTCGAATGGCTGCCAGTTATTTCATCTCTGACCTGGATTGCCTCAATGCAAACCGGCAAGAGTCAAATGGCTCCCAGTTATTTAATCTCTGACCTGGTTACAGCAATGCAACCCGGCAAGAGTCAAATGGCTCTCAATTAATTTATCACTGACTGGGGTTGCAGCGATGCAGCCGGCAAGAGTCGAATGGCTCCCAGTTATTTAATCTCCGACCTGGGTTACAGCAATGCAAACCGGCAAGAGTGGAATGGCCCCGAGTTATTTAATCTCCGACCTGAGTTACAGCAATGCAAACCGGCAAGAGTCGAATGGCTCCCGGTTATTTCATCTGTGACCTAGTTACAGCAATGCAAACCAGCAAGAGTTGAATGGCTCCCAGTTAATTTATCACTGACCAGGGTTGCAGCAATGCAAACTGGCACAAATCGAATGGCTACCAGTTATTTAATCTCCCACCTGGGTTACAGCAATGCAAACCGGCAAGAGTCGAATGGCTCCCAGTTATTTCATCTCCGACCTGAATTGCAGCAATGCAAACCGGCCATAGTCGAATGGCTCCCAGGTATTTAAACTCTGACCTGGGTTACAGCAATGCAAACCGGCAAGAGTCGAATGGCTCCCAGTTATTTCATTTCAGACCTGGATTGCAGCAATGCAAACTAGCAAGAGTCGAATGGCTCCCAGTTATTTAAACTCCGACCTGGGTTACAGCAATGCAAACCGGCAAGAGTCGAATGGCTCCCAGTTTTTTAGTCTCTGACCTGGATTGCAGCAATGCAAACCGGCAAGAGTCGAATGGCTTCCAGTTATTTAATCTCTGACCTGGTTACAGCAATGCAACCCGGCAAGAGTTGAATGGCTCCCAGTTAATTTATCACTGACCGGGGTTGCAGCAATGCAAACCGGCAGGAGTCAAATGGCTCCCAGTTATTTAATCTCCGACCTGTTTTACAGCAATGCAAACCGGCAAGAGTTGAATGGCTCCCAGTTATTTCATCTCCGACCTGGATTGCAACAATGCAAACTGGCAAGAGTCGAATGGCTCCCAGTTATTTAATCTCCGACTTGGGTTACAGCAATGCAAACCGGCCAGAGTCAAATGGCTCCCAGTTATTTCATCTCCGACATGGATTGCAGCAATGCAAACTGGCAAGAGTCGAATGGCTCCCAGTTATTTAATCTCCGACCTGGATTGCAGCAATGCAAACCGGCAAGAGTCAAATGGCTCCTCTCTGACCCGGATTGTAGCAATGCAAACTGGCACAAGTCGAATGGCTCCCAGTTATTTCATCTCCGACCTGGGTTACAGCAATGCAAACCGGCAAGAGTCGAATGGCTCCCAGTTATTTAAACTCCGACCTGGGTTACAGCAATGCAAACCGGCAAGAATCGAATGGCTCCCAGTTATTTCATCTCTGACCTGGATTGCAGCAATGCAAAACGGCAAGAGTCGAATGGCTCCCAGTTATTTAATCTCTGACCTGGTTACAGCAATGCAACCCGGCAAGAGTCAAATGGCTCCCAATTAATTTATCACTGACTGGGGTTGCATGTATGCAAGCCGGCAAGAGTCGAATGGCTCCCAATTATTTAATCTCCAACCTGGGTTGCAGCAATGCAAACCGGCAAGAGTTGAATGGCCCAGAGTTATTTAATCTCCGACCTGGGTTACAGCAATGCAAACCAGCAAGAGTCGAATGGCTACCAGTTATTTTATCACTGACCGGGTTGCGGCCATGCAAACCGGCAAGAGTCGAATGGCTCCCACTTTTTTCATCTCTGACTGGGTTGCAGCAATGCAACCCGGCAAGAGTCGAATGGCTCCCAGTTATTTTATCACTGACCGGGGTTGCAGCAATGCAACCCGGCAAGAGTCACATGGCTCCCAGTTATTTTATCACTGACTGGGGTTGCAGCAATGCAAACCGGCAAGAGTCGAATGGCTCCCAGTTATTTCATCTCTGACCTGGGACCAGCAGTGTAAGGCGAGAAAGTGAAAGCTGTAATACTAGAACTTTTGAGAGAATTGGTACCATGTGTATGGTGATCCATGATGGATGTCATACAAATGTTGGTTCTGGATGGTTTAAGGAGTGCAAATTGCTAATGCATAAAGTACCGGAAGTAACTCCATACCAGTTCACCTCTTCCGCAATGATAGAGTTGGTAATATGACTTGCTTCCATGTGTTTTTAAAAACCCTGCAGCAGAGACAGCAAAGAAACTAGTTATGACAAAGCCTTGAAGGCAAAGGGGCGAAACACATCAGCGGCCTTGCCGGCTTCTTCTCCGGGGCAAGACCCTATATTAATCTATTTACTAAGAAATAAAGAGCTTGATTTGTTAACTTGAGCACTGCCCCACCCATGTGCGGTCTAATTTCCTATACACTCTATTGTCCCTTACCGAGCACCATGGTTTCTGCTCCGATCGTAGAGTCAAAGGGGAGTATGTTATTTGGCACAATTCAGTTTATTCTCTGGCATGAGCATCAAACACAAAGAAGCTCCAGCTGTTTAGGTGGGGGAGTCCGGTATGTTTTAATAGTTTTTGTAATAATTATAAAATAACATTCCTGAAGGTTTGCTGAAGGGTGTGCGTACCATTCAGTTTTGTATGTTTATATCAAATTGGTTACAACAGACTGACACTTATACCAATCCCTCTCTTGTGTAGAGGAAGGAAAAAAATAAAGATGCACACTTTTATTCTTGCATTAATAAACCTGTTTGAGTAATAGTTTGTTGTTTATATTAAACACCAAACGTTTATTTTGAATGGCCAACACGTTTCAGCCTATGAAGCACTTCTTCAGGGCATTTAATGATATTGCTGATCAGGCAATCACATACATTGAACAAACACTCATTTGTACATTAAGCAGAAGGAAATGGAGTCTGTGCCCATAATGGCACAGGATACCTAGGCTGTAATTCTCAAAACACTATGAATTTTTGAAAAATGTGTTGAATTAGCAACATTATTATTTTGCTGTGAAGACATTTTCACAGTGTAAATGAATGTTGCTATTAAATACAGAATACAAAAATCATGTCTAGCCAGCACCAAAAAAGAATTGAAAAAAAAGTATAGGTCAATTAAATATAAACATTTGACATTGAATTTAAATATTTATGCATGCTCATCTCAGGAGAGGGTGTTGCAGAGCGTCATACTTTCGATACCCGGTAAGTTTAACTCACCCATTTTTTCTCCCGAGGATGATAAAATGAGTGCCACAAGATATCAATTATTACTGTGCGTGGAATCTGGAGGAATCCAGCATCAAGCTCTATACAATAAATCACAAAATTGTTTTTCAAAGAATCTGCATGCATGTCTTATTTCACTTATATACGCCAGTGAAGAGTTCATATGTGTGTGTGGGGATTTAAAGGGTGCATCGTGTAAAAACTATTCTCCGGCAGATTTGAGATTATTGTCTGGCACACACGCTAATTCTCTCTGGCACAGCTGGTCATGTTGTGTGACACAGTTCCTTTTTTTTGCCCGCCAAAACTGTCTGCATTTTCCCACAAAGTGTGACAAATTCATTGGCATAGTCGGGCATATTCTGCAAGGCAATTGGCAGGTTCTAGACAACACTGCAAAATAAATTCTATAGATTCACACCCACACGTGCTCTCATTTATGCACACACACCTATCCCTACCCATCACCTCCCAAGGCAAACCGTGTGCAATGCACATCTCTATGCTCACTCTCCACATGCACACATTGCCAGCCCCGTTTGCTTTATGCAGCCTAGAGTGCGCCCGCTGCACTGGAAGTACCAACGACGAGTATGCTCGTCCTTTTTGCATAGACTTGCACAATAGCCTGGCAGTTAAGGGGTTAAATAAACGATAGCCATCTCACTCGAGGGCGATCTCCATGCATTGCTGCCTTGCTGCATCCATAGGCAGGAATGTACACGCATATCGTCCGCATCACCAATGGGATACTTCCTATGACCCGCCACAGCCTCTTCACAGCATTAGGTATTTGTACCGATATTACCGACATCAGACGAGGGTTACCGGGTAGTTATGGTACCGGGAAGTTACCGGACAGTCATAGGCTTGCCATAGAACATTCCATGGATGTTTCCAAAACTTTCCAAAATGCTTTGTTTACAGACCTGCTCTCCACCATCTAGGTCAACGGTCTGCCACCCGCGGCTCTCCATTGGTTTTGGACTACAAATCCCATGATTATGCACTATAGAATATGCAGGTTAGAGCAGATGGTAGTTGCAGCCCAAAACATCGGGAAAGCCAAAGGTTGCAGACCCCTGATCTAGGTCAAGGCGGGTCTTACTGTCAGATGTAGCAGAGCGTCAATTCACTCAAGGAGTTTGCAGCAGACCGCCAGGACGCGCTCCTGCCACAATGAAACCAACCTCTAGGCCAGGCCCCTGCAACCTGTGACTCTCCAGGTGTTTTGGACTGCGACTCCCATGGTCCCTTGCGACTCATTATGCTTGCTAGGGGCTATGGGAGTTCTAGTCTGAAACATCTGGAAAGCCAAAGGTACAGCCCCCTGATGTAGCCAGTTGGCTGCATTATCTCTAGGCGGCTGGCTGCATTAAACCTAAGATAGTGGAATGCTGGATAGATGGGGCTTGAGATAGATGCAGGGTTCTGCAACCCATGGCTGTACAGATGGTTTGGACTAGGGATCCCCTGATCACTCACTGTTGACTATCCTGGCTATGGCTGATGAGAGTTGCAGTCCAAAGACAGCAGAACGCTGAGGTGCAGCCTGTTTTGGAGCATTGTTAACCCGTCCTAATGCCAAATTACATATAACCAAAGCCCCCACTCCCCAAATGGTCCCAATTCTCGTACATCCCTGATATTAGCTCACAGACACAATCTTGCAGCCGGTTGTCCGTTTCAGCTGGCCTTGCTAACGCACCTTGATATTCTTGAGCAAATTGCAGCCATGACCTCCCCACATTTTTAAAAGTAGCCCCCAAGCTTTCATTCTCCCTATCAAGAATAGCTGCAGCTTGTCCTTCACGAGCGTCAGTCCCAGCACTTGTCCAAAGTGCTGCCTTCAGAGTAGTAGCCATCTTGAGCGCTGGTCCCACATTAAGTCTATGGCCCTCCGTTTCCTCGACAACTTCCAAATTCAGGGCAAAGCAAGTCACACAACGTCTTCCGCAAAACCACCTGACCCCGCCCCTTAACAACAACATAACAATAGACACTACTTTAGTGCTGCATGTGGTCCCCAAATACAACACGACCTTTCTGGAGGATATCCTTTCTCTGATCACCCCCCCCCGAATGTCTGAAACGCTCTTGTCTTGCAGGTGGGGGCACCCATAACACCAGACTTGCAAAGCTTTTTTTCGCATGTGTAAATTACGCATGGCCAAAGTGTTACTTCTAGAGTGACCAGATTTTCTAAATAAAAAACGAGGAGAGACCACCTACATAGAAGTAGGACTACAGTTTCAGCGGCCATAAACAGCAAAAAAGTACTAAAAACACAAACAGGACTCCAATGAAACTCTAGTGCTGCTTCTATGTCAGTGGCCTGTCACAGCACAACTTGAAAACAAAGACTTCTGATTGGGCAGAGAGGGCATGGAGGAAGGGGGAGGGCATGTGCATACATGCCAACATTCCGACACTCCTGGGAGGGAGATTTCCCCAGCGAAATCGGGAGACGTGCATTTTCCCATAGGAATGCATTGGGGCTACTGTTATTTTAGGCGGGAGATCGTGAAAAATAGCTATATTTTTCTGTGAAAAATCAGGAGTCTCCCCCCTTAATCGCGAGGGTTGGCATGTATGCATGTGGATGATGGAAACTGAAGGAGGGGAGCAGTGGCGGGCTTGATGTCAGGATTTAAATATAGGATCTGTCAAAAAATGGAACATTGTCCAACCGTTCCTCAAATCCTCAACAGAGGTTTTTAGAGTGAAAACAGTTATGGGATGCCTGGACGGATGGGCAAATACCAGGACAGACCTGGCAGATACCACGATATCTGCTCAACCTAGTAACCTCGACTGGCTGCATTAATCCCAAGTAACCCCACCACTTTAAGGAGTATGTGTGCTTTCTTTGTGAGTAGGATCAATATCCTGGGCAGGTTCAGACCGGCGTAGGTTAAGCAGGTCTTCTGTAGGGTTCTTGTGACTAGCATGTACAGTCTTGAGTCACTGTTACAGGCTGGAGCCTGGACATTTTTTATAATGTACACATTTATCTGATGATATTTGAGAATCTGGCCCACAATTCTCTGCTGTCTATGGCTTTACACTGTATCTGGTCATTTCATCGATTGCAATACCATTAAATGCCTTTCCATCTAAAAAATTGCATTGAAAAAAAGCATTGAATGCATGTTTTCTGAAGGTAAATGGTTTAGTTTAATTTTAATGGGTTTTAAAGGGTAAAATAAGCGGGCTTGGCGGGACCCCCCCATTAAAAATTTTTTTTTAAAAAATGCATTTGATGCAATTCTTTTCGATGCATTTCTTTTCGATGGAATGGTCTGTCGATGGTAAGAATTTGATAGAATAACTATAAACCCTTTACACCAATCCCACAAACCACTAATCAGAAAACCCAGTCTTTAGTCATTTGGAGCTTGCCATAAAACTTGCGATTTTCAAATGTGCAGCAAAAATCCAGAAAGGCTGCACAAAAGGGTGCACAATTTGGAATTGTACTTGATTGGGACTACTGTCAAATCAGACATAAGCATTTGGGTCCCCGGAAAGCATCATTTTTTTAAGCAGCACCCTCAGAATCTATATGTTTTAATCGGCAGCACACAATCAAGACCTCTACAACAAGGGTATGGTAGTATCCCTTTAAACACATGGCGGCCAGCGGTGAACTCGGCCCTGGAAATGTAGCGGCAGTGCAACCCCTCTAAGTAAGGATCATGGGGGAGGAGAGGTTCTCCAAGCAAGAACACTTGGAAAATAGATCCAAATAGCAAGTTTTAAAACCAATTAGAGATTAACAAGTAGATACACGTGAGGGAAAAAATAGGCATAAAACATTTATTAGCATGTAATAACGTACTGTGATGAATCGCTGGATTACGTCACTTGTCCCAAGGGGGAGCCTTTCCCAGTGATGCTAGGCAGCTGAGCCTGCTATGCAATACCCTCCCTAGGGGTAGAGGAAAGCAGGACCTCACCGGCAGAGACTCCACCTCTGGGGACAAGGACTCCAGTTCTTATGAGGAACTCCCTAAGCAACACATAATTAAACCTCCTTCACCAACATCATGTGAAAAAAGAGATGAAGAACAAACTTGAATCTGTTATTGTCATGTAAATACACTATTGGTACCTGTGAAGGAAAACCTACATGGTACTGGGACGAAGAAAACCGCTGGAAGAATACAGAGTATGAGTCAGACAGAGAGGAAGGACTTTGACACTATTCTGTAGAAGTCCCACGGCAGCGTCATAAAACTTGGAGGGAAACCTTGAGAATGAGAGAGACTGGGAGTTTCAGATCACCTGGCCAAGGTATGTTGAGAGAAACTTGGACGCAGAGTGTCAGATGCTAGAAAGATATTTAATTGCCGCTCCCAGCGCATGGCGTGTGGAAAGAAAAGAGACGCAGGAGACTAAGGAGAATACCTGGTGTTTTGAGCCTGAACAGGAAACAAGTGGTGGCGTGACCACAGGCAGGGAGCGGTGGACCTGGAGGTCCATTAACAACTCTGATACCACTCCCATTGAGGTATCGCGGAACGAGCTGACTAAGGAAGGAACATAAAGACCTTTCTTAACGCTGCAGAAGAAACGAGAGGCCAACCTGTCAAGTGAAGGTCCCATCCTTATACATGTCCCGTGATGTTATCCCTGAATAAATGAGGTAACACGGAAAGCAGGAGACCAAGGAGGTGGACCAAAGATCTTTAATGGAACACTCATACTCGTCTCAGTCAGGACAAAGTGTTAAGAATACATGAAAAGAGCGAGAATCAGTACTGGACCGCTCATAGTCCTTCTAGTCAGGGCAAAGTGTTAGGAATACATAAAGAGAGTGAGAATCAGTTCTGGAACGTTCATACTCCTCCCAATCGAGACAAAGGGCCTCATTATAAGTATGTCAGTAAAGTAACAATAGTGCCAGTAGCGCTACCGGCACTGTTGCTACCATACCGCCATACTACGAGCTGTGCTCGCGGGTGCCTGTCAGCCCGCCAGGTCTGACCTGGTGGGCAGAGCAGCACCCGCGAGCACAGCAAGTGGGATGCACACCGGTGCATCCAATGTCCCAATTCCCATTGAGCCGTATGGGGCGCAAATGGGAATGGGGATGTACCGCTTACGGCATGCGCGAAAGGGCAATTACTGGATCCAACGGAATACCCCAGTAATTGCCCATTCGCGGGTACCAGTTCAGTTGCGAGTTTGGAGGTAGCCTTGCCGGTTTTACCGGCAAGGCTACCTCCAACCTCGTAATAAGGCCCAAGTGTCGAGACTACCTGAAGAGAGTGAAAATCATTACTGGAATGCTCTTACTTGTCCCAGTCGAGACAAATTCTCAAGCATACATAAAGAGAGTGAGAATCATTACTGGAACACTACTACTCGTCCCAGTCAAAACAAAGTACCAAGAGTATATGAGAAGAGTGAAAATCATTACTGGACCGCTCATACTCATGCTAGTCAAGACAAAGTATCTAGAATACCTGCAGAGAGTGGGAATCATTACTGGAATGATCATACTTGTCCTGGTCAAGACAAAGTATCTAGAATACCTGAAGATAGTGGGAATCATTACTGGAATGATCATACCTGTCCCGATGATCAAGACAAAGTATCTAGAATACCTGAAGATAGTGGGAATCATTACTGGAATGGTCATACTCATCCCAGTCAAGACAAAGCATCAAGAGTATATTAAAAGAGTGAAAATCTTTATTGGGAAGCTCATACTCATCCCAGTCAAGAGAAGGTGTCAAGAATACCTAAAAGAGTGAGAATCATTACTGGAACGATTATACTCGCCCAAACCGAGATAAGGTGTCAAGAATACAGGAAAAGAATGAGAACCAGCACTGGAACCCTCACATTTGTTCCCGTCAAGATAAAGAGTGGACATTAAAGAACGAAAGTGAAAAAACATACAAAAAAGCATATGTGACACCAAAAGAAATTTCTACAATGAGAAAATAAATGAAGACGGTAACTACACAAGCAAGTTGTTCGAAATACTAAAATCATTAGTAAAACCTAAGGCATTAGCTCCACCCTTTACTCCATGTAAGGTGGACTGTGGCAATGTACAATCAGCCTTCACTGCCAAAGTCAACAAAGCCAGGACCCTGCTTCAGGAGGCACAAAAACATCCATTATATCAAATAGATCACTCATTAGGAGCATCGATCACATGCCAGCAGGAACCTTTCCAATTTAAGAATCTAACCACAGAAGAAATACTGAGAACCCTAAATTCAATGTGACCTACCACATGAGCAGATAATGCCATTCCCCCAAAACTTATCTTGGAAAATGCCAACATCTTCTCTCCAGTCCTATCTAAAATGGTGAATGCATCCTTCCATGATGGACATGTCCCAGAAAGCATTGAATCTGTCACTGTCACACCTTTAGCAAAGAAACCGGACTCAGATCAAAGAGACCCCGGCAATCTGAGACTGATACAAAATTGCAATTTCTTGCTAAAAGTACTTGACAGGATAGCTACTATCCAACTTCAAGCGTACGTGGAATCCAATGATGTACTATATGGTCAACAATTCGGATTTCGCACAGCTCACAGTACTGAGACCGCAATGTTGGACCTGCAGTCAAACATGCTAAGCATCGTAGAAAAGGGGAACACTGGTCTCCTCATGCTGCTAGACATTAGCGCAGCTTTCGATCTCTTAGACCATAATCAACTCAAATTGGCTTTAGTGAAGGTCGCTAATTGCTCTCCTAAAGCAATTAGCTAGCTAGACTCCTTCCTGTCAAAGAGAAAATCCAGGGTTCATTGGGGTAACAACTTTTCATTCACAGAGACAATTGGCTGCAGCGTGCCTCACGGAGCCAGCCTGTCTCCACTACTCTTTAATCTGTACATAAGATTCTTATGTCTGGTCCTTGACAAATTGGGTGCCTTTTTCACCAACTACGCTGACACTCAGCTGGTGGTGGAACTGAGCAGGGACTACGAGCAGGATAGCACAAGAGTGGAAGAAGTCTACAAATCCATTGAGAACTGGATGAATAACAACTGGCTAAATGCAAATAAAACGGAGCTAATGGTCTTCGGCCCAAGCCATGCCAGAGCCAAACTTAACTGCTCATATCAATCCTTCTGCATAAACAACATCCAAATCAAGGAGTTAGGCAGAGTAAAAACATTAGGGATGTACATGGTTTAGTCCATGAGTGTCAAAGCCCATGTTCTTCAATTAAATAAGAACTGTGCATACCACCTTCGTCTCCTCAAGTCAATCTGCCCCTACCTAAGTGAAGACAATTGTTCAACAATAGCCAGAGCCACCATTCTATCAAGGCTAGATTACCGCAATGCCCTCATGCTCGGAACAAATAAGGGTCATATCGTCAAATGACAAACTATCCAAAATAATGCGATAAGGATTATAAAAGAGAAATCCAAATAGGAACACATAAGTGAGGATAGAAGGAATCTACACTGGTTAGCCGTTGAGGAAAGAATTGCATTTAAGGCTTTGACACTGACACACAGATGCATTCACGGGACTGCCCTGTCCTACCTGAAAAGCAAACAAACATTCCAAAACGGGCACTCAGATCGGACTCAAAAGGTCAAAGCGAAATTGCCAGATTCAAAAAGGCTAACAGACTCGGGAAAGCCTTCCATATTAAAGCAGCCATGATGTGGAACAACCTACCCATCTCTTTAAGACTAGAACAGAAATACACAGGTTTCCGGAGAAAGCTCAAGACACATTTATTCAAATGACAAACTGGTCCTAGGAAACTGATACCCCGAATGACTTACTGAGCGCCTTGTCCTGTGATTATATGTGTTTTTGTCCCTACGTCTTCATGTCAGCGCCCTGATGCTTGTGAGATGCTGGCGCTATATAAACAAATAAATAAATACAAATAAATAAACAAAAGGAAGATATTAAAGTAGAAGAAAGAGAAAGGAACACATTTATCATATGAAAGGAGAGGGGACACGTTAAGTAGAAAAGAACAAGAACATTATAAGAAGGAAACAAGGAATAATCAACTAAAAGAGTCACTTGAAACCTTGAAAAGGCCAGTATCCAAACTGTATGATTTGATGAAACGAGTTACTAAGGACTACCTACAGATACTTTATTGAACTGAACTTGGTGGAAATCACCTCACAGGAGAACAGAGTCATTCTCCTGTAATTTGTGTTGTTCACTTAGTGGTAGGGTTAAGATAGGTGAGTTTGGACAGTGGATTTATCTTGATTTGGACTCTCACTGACGACTGACGAGCACCTTAGCTTGATTAGGTAGGGAACACCCTCACTCTAGGGAAATATAGGAGTTCTCACCTTTCAGTTGATAAACAATAGCAGTGAGGTGAAAAGCCAGAGTCTGTGTTCTGCTTCTGACCCGCTGCAGCACTAACACTTGATATCAATTTCTTTGCTTCAGAGGGATGTGGGAATTAGGGAGAAATAGAAAGAAGGAGTTGGGGGTGACTGGGAGAAGGTACGAGAATCAGAAAACCAGGGTATCCAGAAAAATAGAAGCAATGGACCAGAGGCCCACCAGGAAATCTCCAGAGTTCCCTTTAGGCCGGTCCACCACCGATGGCAGCAAGAAAAAAAAAACACTGCAGATCAGAAATTGAAAGGTTTGTGGCAATTATGCTTAGATAAAATAGCATATTAAAGATTCTAATGTGCTGTTGGCTAAAGAGCTAAACATGGCAAAGTTGACTCCTGTGACAAGGGTCAAATTGGCAAGTCTTCCCCGATAAGCTTGACCATAGAGAAGTGTGATGCTTCCTGTGGATCCATCACTGATCCCCAGTTTAAGATCTCCTCCCATGTGTACAGAGGACGGCAGCCGCTACCTGATCCTGAACATGGGGGTGGTATTGTGAGGGAGGATCACATGAGAGGAGATGGCTGTCGGGGAGATGCAGTGACCCCAGCAGGAAAGACGCAGTATTCACTCCCTTCCAAATGAAGAAAACACTATAACATCTAAAATGCTAATGGCATGCTGTCAGTCTGAGCAGAATACCATTACACATAATGCTCACTTGACAGCTCCTGTCTCTGATGTTTGTGATTTAAACAACGTCCAAAACAATATAACTTTAAAAGATCTAAAATTCCTATGGACTCTGACTCCCATAAAGCCTCAAGTACTGCGACGAAGAAGAGGAAGAAGGAGTTAATGTGGATTGAAGGAAACACCAAGCTAAATGTGTGGACTAGTTGTCACAATGGAAATCAGCTGCGTGGGACATTTAAACCTGCTGACCACCTTCAATGGAGGAATGGAGAAGAGAGATGCAGAGCGGGCGGAGCAGGAAGCAGAAAGGAAGGCAGAAGCAGACGCATGGAGATGAACTCCGCTGTGAGAAACAGACGCTTAAAAGAAATCAGTTGTGAGCATACATTACCAGAAAGGCGTGAGATCGGGAGAAGTGCAGCGGTGCCCCAGAGGTAGAGAGACCGCTGAGAGACTGGCAGCAGCAAGCCTGTTGGCGATGCAGTCTTGTTAAGCAGACACAATTCAACTGGCAGATGAATGCGGAGCCGACGGGGAAACTGAATGAGCGTCTGCAAAGCAGGGGAAGCCTTCCCAGAGTTCAAACTTCACTGCAGCAATGTGCCACACTTCAGAAACGCCATACAACACTCGTGAGTCTGCCCATAGGTGTTGGGGAAGCTGGGGCAGGCCACAGGCATATGAACACTTGAAACACTTATTTGAAAACCGACCAAGCAAATTCGAAAGACAGAATTTAGACAAGTCCTCATATAAGAGAAGTTAATATGGGTAAAGTTGGAGTAAATATTATCACCAGCAGATGAACATTAATGAAGAAGTTGAAAGGCTAAATGTGTACACGTTTCCATATATGAGATGTCAATTTGGGGGAAATTGGAAGAAGTTTTGCCACAAGCAAATGAATATCAGTGAAGAAATTGACAGGCAGAACTTGAACAAGTCTCCATATATGAGATGTCGCTATCGAGGAGATTGTATCTAATGTATCTAAAGTCAATGAAGTATATACAGTGAACAAGTACAACTGTGTTATACTGGATAAGAGCATTGTAGGAAGTCATGGATAAAGAAGCACATCAGGCAGTGAGCCTTTTGGGAGAGAGATGCCTGGCCGGGGAGTATACCAGGGGATCTACAAAACCCAGAAAGGGATTGATGGAAGGGGATTATACCAGGTAATCCATTTAAAATAAGGTAAAGAGGACATTGTAAGAAGTACTGGTAAAAGAAGCACATCAGGAAGAGAACATTTGGGAGAAAGGACACCTGGCAAGAGAGTATTCCAGGGGTTCTACAAAGCTCGGAAGGATTCCTGGCAGGAGACCATCCTCAAAAAAGTGTTGGATGAAAGAGACATTAGTACAACCCTTGAGGAGTCATTATTTAAGAAAGTGTTATGTAAAAGAGGCATTTCTAATATTCTTAAGGAATCATTGTTTGAAAAAGACACTTTTGCCATCCTTAAAAATTTGTTGTGCAAAACAGACACTTTTGTTAGTCTTCAAAAATACCTCTTTTACCATCCTGCTCAAAGTGTTATGTGGAAGAGACATTTCTACCATTCTTGAGGAATCATTATTTGAAAAAAACAACTTTTGTCATCCTGAATAAAGTGTTATGTGGAAGAGAGATTTCTCCTACTCTTAAAGACTCCTTTTTTTTAAAAGGACCCTTTTGATATCCTACCTGAAATAGTCCAGGGGAAGGGAGCACCCTCTTGGATTCAAGGATTGTTTGTTAATTTTTCATATTTGTTTGTTTGTTTATTTTATTTATATCACGTACCTGACCCGGAGGTAATTGGGCGCTGGTAGGACAATAAAGGTTACTTGGCAAAGTATAGACAGTTGTATGCATGAAAGATGCAGTTTAAACAGTCAATGGTAGGATTACACTGGTGGATATATACATATTATACATAATATACAGTAAACATTAAGGTCATAGCAATAGTACAGGGCAATATATCTACAAATTAAGCAGTCCCACCAAAGACGGAGGTGTCTCAAACTGTGGCGTTTATGTTCTGTTGAGTAACTATGTGATAACATAGCTTCTGTATTTGTTGAATGCTTGAATCGTTTGAATGTTCTGAGGGAGGGTGTTCCATGGCTGGGCGGCTAATACAGGGAAGCTAGAGCCACCGACTCTTTTTAAATTGTATCTGGGCACCACCAGACATGGTATGTTGGATGATCTAGTGGTTCTGTTGGACACTTTCCATGTGAACTTATCTGTCAGATAGGGGGGTGCTTGGTGGTTTCGTGCTTTGGGAGTGAGGCAGATGGTTTTTAGGTCGATTTTATCATGTATAAAGAGCCACTTGTGTTGCTTTCTTGTTTCTGATATGTGCTCTCTTCTGGGAATATTTAACGCTGCTCTGAGCGCGTTATTTTGCATGATCTGCAGTTTAATTAGAATGGCTTTATTTGCACCTAGGTAGAGACTGTTACAGTAGTCCAATTTAGATTGTATGAGCGCTCTCGCCATTGTAAGACAGCTGGTGGGAGATAGTAAAGGTCTGCAGGCTCTAATCAACTTGCCAGTGTAGGCCGTGGTGGATGAGGTCATGTTTATCTGTTTAGTTAGGTTGGACTGGGCATCGAGGTAAAA
The DNA here is from genome assembly GCF_040938575.1 of Ambystoma mexicanum. NCBI lineage: Eukaryota > Metazoa > Chordata > Amphibia > Caudata > Ambystomatidae > Ambystoma > Ambystoma mexicanum. Next base: position 503,776,768 of record NC_090938.1, read on the forward strand.
ACCTAAAGTTTTTACATGTTTGGCTACGGGTATATTATTTCCATCAATGAGGATGCTTGTATAGCGGGGGCTTAGCTTGAGCAGGTTTTTAGCTGAGCCAACTAGGAGTAACTCTGTCTTGTCATCATTCAGGCAGAGGCCATGTGTGGCCATCCATGCCTGAATGATAGTGTAGACTTCGTTGATCCGTGCGATCATCCGTGCGACATCTAAGTCATGAATTCCTGATAAGGGTAGGAGTATCTGGGTGTCATTTGTGTAGTTGACACCCAGACGGTCCAATTTGTCAAATAGTGGCTTTGTAAAAATGTTGTACAAAGTGGGCGAGACACATGATCCTTGGGGGACTCCGCAAGTGATGGGGATGGGATCAGCAGCTATTAGCGAGGAAAGATTGGATCCAGGATACTGCAGAGCTAGAGAAGTGAGCTGCTGATGATAGGTGGTCACAAAGTATAGAATGGTCTACCAGATCAAAAGCCGCTGAGAGGTCCAGAAGGAGTAGGATGGCCATCTTACCTTTGTCTTTCGATTCTTCGATCTGGCTCTTGAGGTCAACAAGGGCGGTTTCTGTGCCATGCTGAGGTCTGAAGCCAGATTGACGGATTCCGAGTAATTTGTGAGTTTCAAGTTAGTCTTGTATTTGCAAGTAGGCAATTCTGTCCAAGATTTTCAGTAAAAAGGGGACTGTCGTAATTGGTCTATAGTTAGTGGGTATAGCTGGGTCAAGGGTCTGTTTCTTTAGTAGCGGTAGAACCCAGGATTGTTTGAGGTTACTTGGGACGGTGTTGCTAGAGAAGGAAGAATTTATGATCTTAGTAATGAATGGGGCTAGGTCTCTAGCTGCATCTTTTATGATCTGGGCCGGGCAGCTGTCGCCCTTACAATAAGATGGTTTAAGAGATGCAATCATTTTTTGAACTACGGGTATGGTAACTTTTTTAAACATGAAACCTGAGTTAGTGTGTGAAGTGGAGGTTGGTACTGGAGTGTTGACAGTAAGTTGGGATCTTTTGTCGGCTATTTTGGTCTGAAGTCCTTTAATTTTATTGGAAAGGGCATTTTGTATACTGGTGCACCAGGCTTTATCCTTAGTGCAAGTGGCTGACAGGGGGTTGGGGTTCTCTAGTTCTCTTAGGATGTTAAATAGTTCTTGGAACTGGAACTAGCTTGGGCCATTCTGTCATTATAGGTTTCTTTTTGGACTGGATTATCTTATTTTTGTAAGTGGCAGTGATGATGGCGAGGTTAGTTTTGTTTTCAGGAGTGGGGGAGGATTTCCAACGTGATTCAATTTTTCTTTTTTCAGTACGGAGTATTTTTAGCTCTGGAGTGAACCACGAGTTGAGATGGGGTAAAGGTTTACTTTTGCACAATTTTAGCGGGGCAAAATCATCAATGGCTTTAGTCATGGTCTCATTATAGGTGGTAATGAAAGTGTTAGGATCATTGGTGTCTGGAAAGGCACTGAGTAGGGGAGCTACCAAAGGAACTGACAGGCCGATTCATGGAATAATTAGCGCGGCGCAAGTGGCCAAAAACGTGCAATTCGCAGTGGAATATCAAAAATCGCAGTGCAAGTGCGAAAATCGCACGAAAAGCAGCGCACATCGATTCATGGAAGGCCGTGCGCGAGAAAACCATCGGATGTGTGCTAAAAAAGTGCGCGGCGCACGTTGGCGCACAGGCCATCTAACGGCGTGCGCCAGGTCACAGCGAAAATCGCACAGGCCACAGCGAAAATCGCACATACGCGGCGCACACAACAAAAGTAGGCGTAACACGGGGCGTAACACTAGGAATGGGGAACAACTTGCCAAAATGTGGGCGTCACGGGGGAAGTACAGGGTGCAAGTGCGCGGAACGCCCACACGCTCGCCTACAACACGTATTCATGGAATCGAATAGGGCAAAAAAGCGCACGGTCAAACCAGCGCACAGGCACAAACACGACCGCCACAAGAAAGCAGGCGGTAGCGTCTCTGCGCCTGTAATAAATGTGCGACAAAAGGTGCGCCAACAAATAGCACCTTTATACAGCTATGATGAATGTCCTATACTGTGGCCCTCCAGGACAAATGACGTGCAAAGGGGTACCCACAAACACGGACACCCGCTGACTGAAAAATAAGGTGTGCGTGTATTGCGGGGTGCGCGGGAACTTTCACACGCGATTTGGCAGGGTACGTGGATTTCAGGGGTGCGTGGGAAGTTCCACACGCGATTTGGCCGGGTACGTGCGTGGGAATTTCCACACGCGACTTGGCTGGGTATGTGGATCTCAGGGGTGCGCGGGAAGTCTCACACGCGATTTGGCAGGGTACGTGGATTTCAGGGGTGCGCGGGAAGTTCCACACGCGATTTGGCCGTGTACGTGCATGGGAATTTCCACACGCGACTTGGCTGGGTACGTGGATCTCAGGGGTGCGCGGTAAGTCTCACACGCGATTTGGCAGGGTACGTGGATTTCAGGGGTGCGCGGGAAGTTCCACACGCGATTTGGCCGGGTACGTGCGCGGGAATTTCCACACGCGATTTGGCTGGGTACGTGGATCTCAGGGGTGCGCGGGAAGTCCCACACGCGATTTGGTAGGGTACGTGGATTTTAGGGGTGCGCGGGAAGTTGCACACGCGATTTGGCCGGGTACGTGCACGGGAATTTCCACACACGATTTGGCTGGGTATGTGGATCTCAGGGGTGCGCGGGAAGTCCCACACGCGATTTGGCAGGGTACGTGGATTTCAGGGGTGCGCGGGAAGTTGCACACGCGATTTGGCCGGGTACGTGCGCGGGAATTTCCACACGCAATTTGGCTGGGTACGTGGATCTCAGGGGTGCGCGGGAAGTCCCACACGCGATTTGGCAGGGTACGTGGATTTCAGGGGTGCGCGGGAAGTTGCACACGCGATTTGGCCGGGTACGTGCACGGGAATTTCCACACGCGATTTGGCTGGGTACGTGGATCTCAGGGGTGCGCGGGAAGTCTCACACGCGATTTGGCAGGGTACGTGGATTTCAGGGGTGCGCGGGAAGTTCCACACGCGATTTGGCCGGGTACGTGCGCGGGAATTTCCACACGCGACTTGGCTGGGTACGTGGATCTCAGCGGTGCGCGGGAAGTCCCACACGTGATTTGGCCGGGTACGTGCGCGGGAATTTCCACACGCGATTTGGCTGGGTACGTGTATTTCAGGGGTACGCGGGAAATTCTACACGCGATTTGGCTCTGTGCTCCCAGGTATTCCCTGTACACCCTCCACGGCCCCTGCAGGCAGCCGACACCACAGGGGACTATACTGCACACCTGCTCATGTCACCCAGCACCCCCACCCCCAGCAGTGTGGGGCACCCTCCACCAGGCCCCCACTCATGTCCCCTATCACCCCCACCCCCCAGCATCCAGGGGGCACCCTCCACCAGGCCCCCACTCATGGCCCCCTGCACCCCCACCCCCCAGCAGTGCAGGGCACCCTCCACCAGGCCCCCACTCATGTCCAACTCATGTCCCCCTGCACCCCCAGCCCCCAGCATCCAGGGCACCCTCCACCAGGCCCCCACTCATGTCCAACTCATGTCCCCCTGCACCCCCACCCCCCAGCATCCAGGGGCACCCTCCACCAGGCCCCCACTCATGTCTCCCACCCCCCCCACCCCCCAGCAGTGCAGGGCATCCTCCACCAGGCCCCCACTCATGTCCAACTCATGTCTCCCACCACCCCCACCCCTCAGCAGTGCAGGGGCACCCTCCACCAGGCCCCCACTCATGTCTCCCACCACCCCCACCCCCCAGCAGTGCAGGGCACCCTCCACCAGGCCCCCACTCATGTCCAACTCATGTCCCGCTGCACCCCCACCCCCCAGCATCCAGGGGCACCCTCCACCAGGCCCCCACTGATGTCTCCCACCACCCCCACCCCCCAGCAGTGCAGGGCACCCTCCACCAGGCCCCCACTCATGTCCAACTCACGTCTCCCACCACCCCCACCCCCCAGCATCCAGGGGCACCCTCCACCAGGCCCCCACTCATGTCTCCCACCACCCCCACCCCCCAGCAGTGCAGGGCACCCTCCACCAGGCCCCCACTCATGTCCAACTCATGTCCCCCTGCACCCCCACCCCCCAGCAGTGCAGGGCACCCTCCACCAGGCCCCCACTCATGTCCCCTATCACCCCCACCGCCCAGCATCCAGGGGCACCCTCCACCAGGCCCCCACTCATGTCCCCTATCACCCCCACCCCCCAGCATCCAGGGGCACCCTCCACCAGGCCCCCACTCATGTCCCCCTGCACCCCCACCCCCCAGCATCCAGGGGCACCCTCCACCAGGCCCCCACTCATGTCTCCCACCACCCCCACCCCCCAGCAGTGCAGGGCACCCTCCACCAGGCCCCCACTCATGTCCAACTCATGTCTCCCACCACCCCCACCCCCCAGCCACCATGGGCAGCCCCCACCAGGCCCCCACTCATGTCCCCCTGCACCCCCACCCCCCAGCATCTAGGGGCACCCTCCACCAGGCCCCCACTCATGTCTCCCACCACCCTCACCCCCCAGCAGTGCAGGACACCCTCCACCAGGCCCCCACTCATGTCCAACTCATGTCCCCCTGCACCCCCACCCCCCAGCATCCAGGGGCACCCTCCACCAGGCCCCCACTCATGTCTCCCACCACCCCCACCCCCCAGCATCCAGGGTCACCCTCCACCAGGCCCCCACTCATGTCTCCCACCACCCCCACCCCCCAGCATCCAGGGGCACCTTCCACCAGGCCCCCACTCATGTCCCCCTGCACCCTTGTCCTCACAATCCCCAATCATGTGCGTTATGGTCAGCCTCCACAGCCAAAAGGCCCTACCAAGTAACCCATTCACCCACATGGAAATGGAAATTACATGTTACACCCCCAATGTTCATAAAGCAAATGAACCCATGTCCGTCACACACAATGGTTGCAATTGAATGGGAAAACACCCAACATGACATGCATGAAACCAATGAGATGATACCACACAGTGAAGTATGAAAACAAAATTGTATTAAAAAAAATTGAATGCAAATGAAATGAAACAAACTACAGTGGCAATGAAAAAAAGATAAGCTGCATGTCCGTCCAAAAAAATCAAAACTACAAATCCAAATCCAAAAAAATGTTGTCCAAAGTCACATTAAAAATAAAATCAATCCGAGAGAGAAAAATAAATGCAAAGACCATTGCTCCATGGTGAATAAATAATAAAAAAAAAAAATAAAACAATCCAATGAAGAACTATGTACAAAACATCCAAGGGTCCATGAGCCCAACTGAACAAAGGAAACCTACAAAAAACCCTAACTAAAATGCAACTATATGCAAAAAGTGGAGCAGTGTCCGTCGACTCCAAATCATAAGAAGAAACAAAGGAAACCTAAAACTAAAGAACTATATACAAAGGCGGCGGGCAAGTCCAGCGGCTCACTCCGTGGTGTTCCGGGCCAGGGCATCATCAAACTCCTCGTGTATGTCCCGGAGGCGGTCCTGTTCCATGGCCCCGAGGGTCCGCAGGGACGACGCCATCTGCTCCTCCAACCCCCTGCGGATTGCCTCGAGGCACTCGGCTCGCCTCAGGGCCCTCCGCATGGAGTTCTCCGCCCTGACCATCGTGAGCCGCGCCTCTTCCGCCCGCCGCCGCTCCTCACCTATCTGCTGGCCCAACCGCAGCCACACGGAAGACACTTCCTGTCCTGGGCCCTCCTGCCCTCCGGCCGATGCCTGCCCCTCCGATGTTGATGGCCCCGAGCCATGATGCCTCCCACGTTGACTCTGCTGCTGCCTCCGACGCAACTGCCTCTGCCAGCACGACGGCATCCAGGCTGATGGAATCCACCGACGCCGTCGTGCACGTGCCCTGCCTGATGATGCCGGCACATCCTCCATCTGCTGGGGTACAGTTGCTGTGGTGTCCACCCCTGCTGGACCTCCGACTCCCGACGGTGGCAGGGATGGGATCCCCACCAAGTTGGGTGCATTGGTCAGGGCAGGTCCACAGGGGGCCCTGGTGGCATCTGGGCCGGAAGACGGCAAGGAGAATGACCGGCTTATAGCCTCCACAGAGGAGGAGAGGGCCGCCAGATTGGCCGACACGTGCAGGAAACCCCCCAACATGGAAGATCCCAATTGGGCCACGTCGGCACGGTGCTCTTCGTGGTGACATGCGTGCTCCTCCCAGGAAGCACGCACGTCATCACGAATTGCACCCGCGCGCATCGCAACCCCAATCAGGACCTTCTCCATACGGCCACGGGTCCCCTCGTCCACAGGTGGAGGGGAGTCAGGTGACATGGACATCCCCTCTACCTGCGGACGGGCCTGGGACGGGGCATCCCTGCTGGTGCATGGTGGTGCACTCACAGGGTCAGGGACAGCGACATGCACAGGCCCCTCCACGGTGACCTGTGCTGCCTCCTGCCCCTGCCCCTGGACTGCACCACTTGCACCAGCAGGGATGCCCCCACCAGGCCCCATGTGTGCCTCAGTGGCGGCCTCCTCCTCCTCTGTGGAAACCACCAACCTGGATGGCTCCTCACCGTCTTCCGCCGTAGCAGGCCCCTGTGGGGGCTCACCCACCCCTTCCGCTGCAGCCGTGGGGGCATCCCCGCCGCCTTGCTCCACAGCGCCGTCTCCGCCCTCTTCTAAACTAGCTGCTGCGTAGAGGGAGACATAGAACACAAGCATCAGGGTACTGTACAATGGTCCCCTAGACAGGAAGCAATAGCAGATGAGTACCACTGTCAAAGTACACTTCCATCATGTCCCTCCACAACACATGGGTCAGTCCAGGCAAAACACACACAGTAACAGGCATGGTGCATGCCATGGACATTTCCATACATGTTCAATGGACTCTTGAAACATACAATGATATGGAACTCACATGCATCATGGGTCATGCCTATCACATGCACACACTTCACCTCAGTCACATCCATCTGGCCTCATACACCCCAAACACAGCGGATACAAGGATAACTAGGCTGCATCAGTGAATCTGTGCATTGTCACACACATGTGTCATGCATCCATGGCATTCACAAGTCACAAACACGCAGGTCAGGCACAGAGACATGGCTACCATATATGTACCTGGCATCAGCACCCATCCCTCACCCCCACCCATGTCCAGGAACAGAGACTGGCATGCTCTCATGTGTAAAATCTGCATAGGGCTCCCCATGTCGCATTTAAACACATGCAACAACCATGTGGTTCACACATCACTGGTCGCACATGCATTACCATGATGTCCCTGCACACATACATGCATACATGGCCTATGTCACACATACAGGCAAGTATCAGACAACCAGCACACCGCAACATGCCCTGTCTCACACAGCAATGCTTGGCCACTTACTGCTCAACTCCAGACGGGTCTCCCTCTCAAGGATCTGGGCGTGGAGCACTGGGCGTACGCGTTCCAGGACCCTCATCTGGATGGAACTCATGTGGCCCCGGCCCCCCTCCACGAGGCGCCGGGCCTTCACGAGGGTCCTGGACCTCAAGTCCTCCCAGCGCTTCTTGATCTTCTGGACGTCGCGGGTTGCCACCCCCTCCGCGTTGATGGCAACCACACAGTCGGCCCAGATCCTCTCCCGTCCTTCCTTGCTGGCGCGGGACGATCCAAAGAGGGCATCATACTGCCCCAGGACATGCTCCACCAGGACACCAACATTGGTGGCAGTGAAGCTGGTGCCCCTCTGCCCCTCTGGCCTGGGGTTGCCACTGGTGCCAGATGTTGAAGTGCCCGACATGGCAACCCCAGAGGCAGGAGTGGGTGGGCAACTGGGTGCTGGTGCTGGGCTGTGGAGCGATGTTATCCCAGTCGGGAGTCTTCTGTTCCAGCAGGGGTGGACACAGCAACTGGACCCCTGCAGATGGCTGATGTGCAGGCACCAAATGGCAGGGCACGGTGGCAGCAGGCAGGCAGGCAGGCAGGCAGCAGCAGATGGCACGTGGGAGGCTGCTCGGGGCACTGGGGGGGAGTAATTCGGCCTTCTGGGCAGGAGCGTGGTCTTCCGTGTGTTTTCGCATGGCCAGCTTGATACGGAGTGATTTGGCACGTGAAAATCCTGCACGTCAGCGTGAAATTCGAGGAAAGGCCCTTAACGCGTAAGCGCATCAGCATGCATAAGCGATTCTATTGGACCAAAGGCCCTCAGCGCGTAAGCGCGTCAGCACGCATACGCGATTCTTTTGGGCCAAAGGCCCTCAGCGCGTAAGCGCGTCTGTGACGTGACCCGCACGGGTGTTTCCCTCATAGCACGTGATGCTGGAGCACACGTGGAAAGACTGCACGTCAGAGTGTCATCGCGTGTAATTGGACAAAAGTGCGCGTACACGCGATTGGCCTATGTACGTGTATTTCAGGGAGGCGCGGGCACTTACACACGCGAGTACATCAGCGCACGTGTATTCCGGGGTGCGCGGAAATTTCCACACGCTATTGGCCTGGGTACTGGATTTCAGGGGTGCGCGGGAAGTTTCACACGCTCGCCTACAACACGCGCAAAGAAACACGTACGCCAGTAGGAAGCAGGCATACGTCGACCCGCGACGCATAAATTTGCGCGCAAAAAACTAACAAACTCAGACGCCAGGACGAATATACCGTTCCTAGCAGCAGTGGCCGTGGGCTACCAAAGGAGGAGGAGGATAGTCAGGGCCAGAATTTTCACACCCAGAACCAGCCTTTTCGGGATGCCTGATGACCAGGTGTATGGGAGGTACAGGTTTCCACCACACATAATACTGGACCTGGTGAGTGAGTGGGAGGATGACCTCACATCACCCACCCTGTGCTCCCAAGCACTCAGCCCCCTGGAGAAGGTCCTCAATCTACTGCACTTCTTAGCCACTGGATCATTTCAGCGGACAAGTGCCATAGTGGGTGGGGTGTCACAGGCCACGCAGTCACGCTGCCTACACCAGGTCTTGAACATCATCACTGCACGCCGATCAGTCCGCATGGCACATATACCTGCCCAGAACACCTGCAGAAAGGCATGCAGCCGCCCTGGATTTTTACGGTGTGGCAAGATTCCCCAAAGTGCTAGGTGCCATCGACTGCACCCATGTGGCTCTACGTCCCCCCAGGGCATCTGAGCACATCTATAGGAACCGCAAGCACTGGCATTCCATCAACGTGCAGGTAGTATGTAATGCCAAGGGAATCATCACCTCAGTATATGCCAACTATCCCGGGTCCACCCACGACAGCTTCATTTACCGAATGTCCACCCTAAACCGGGACCTAGAAGCTGGGCGGCATGGCGATACATGGCTGCTTGGTGAGTATGAATGCCACTGCACATGCATGCATGTCAGATACTGAGCAAGGTCACAACCCCACCAATGATACCCATCACCACCTCCACAGGGGACAGTGCCTACCCTCACAGCCCCCACATGATGACGCCAATTCGGAACCCCACCACGCCACCCGAGGTAAGATATAACACAGCCCACATTGCAACCCGGGGCATAGTGGAGCGCACATTCAGAGTGCTTAAGTCACGCTTTCGCTCCCTTGACCGGTCTGGCGGGCAGCTGTTATACGCTCCCCCAGTAGTGTGCAGGATCATAGTGGCAGCATGTGTCCTGCACAACGTTGCAACATGCCGGGGCCTGGCCGTGGACATGGTGGTGCCCCCACATCCCCAACCACATGCACGCCCGCTGCGCATGGGAGGGGAAAGGGCACAGGGTGAGGCAGCCCGTACACAGCTAGTGGCTAATTACTTCACATAGAAATCACACCCCTGTGGAGTGCACACTGCCCTGGCACATACCATCTTACAATCAATGATGACTCAACCTGACACTGATCCTGAATGTCTGGAGAATCAACCGTCAAAACCATATCAGCCTGAGATTGTTCACCTGGAAGTGTTACAATGTGTGCATCCCTACCTACACAGACACCACCAATGCAGTTTCGTGAAAAAACACATTCATGCAGCTAAAATGAATACACACTTGCAAAATGCAACATGGGGACAGTGCCATGTCACCCAACCCATCCCCAGCACCGCCACATGACACACCGTGCCATGTCATGCTATGTGCAGGTAAACAAAGTAATCCCCACAACATGACACAAGTGTCACAAAGTACAGTGTCCCTAATTGAAACTCGCTACACCTGAAATGCTCACAGTAATGCAGGACCAACAACACACTTGAGCAGGTATTTAGCAATAACACTTATCAGCTACTGACCCTCAAAACTACCATTAACATGACATTACGAATGTAAGGAATCAGTAGTCTCACCACCTGGAAATGCCTGCACTCCCACCACTTCCAACTGTACAGTGTTGCCGCCATGTAGAGTTGTCGGTGCACTGCTGCCAACATGGACCCCATCTCCAAAGTAGAGGGCCTTGTGTAGACATGAGGAAAGGACCTGCAAATTAGGAGTTAGACATGGATGATGAGTTACACATCAATGCAACATGCAGTGTACAACACAACAGCAATATGCACTAGGAATGTATACACAGTATTGACTAGACTACCCACACATGTAGTGGGAGTCCAATGTCACCATGTACGTCAATGTCACTTGGGCACACCCTTTGCAAGCCCATGGAAACGGGAAGCAGGAGGGGTGTGTGTGACAAAAACCCAAGCATCTGAACCAAATACATGACAAGCCTGCATGTGCCCAGCCACAATGCAGCGTATGCCCACGGGAGCCACACAAGGCAACACACTGTCCCAAAAAAAAAAAAAAAAAAAAATCAAAAATGGCCATTAATGGGCCCGGGAGGGTTGGGGAGGCCACCCAGGAGGTCCGAGGACAGGGTGCACACCAAAACCCACCTGTGTGGATCTTGCGAAAAAAAACACCTCCATGGCCCACACGGCTACCCTATTGTGGGAGTATCACTGCTGTCGCTATTATCACCCCGTGCAGCTGCATCCGGAGGTGGTGGCACTATGGGAGGCAGCCCACGCAAGGCCTTAGTCTGTTCCTCCATGGCTGCAAGCATGCGGGTGTGGTAGGTCTCGTTCTGGAGGATGAGTGTGCGGAGGTCCCCATGCAACAACTCACGGGATGCCCGGACCTCCGCCCTAGTTGCCTGCATCTCAGCTGAGAGCGTACGGGTGAGACGCTCCAGCTGCTGTTCTGTCCTTCGGTTTGTTGAAGCCTCAAGCTCAACAAGAGTCGTCCTGAGGTGAAGGAGTTCCAGCCTCAGGGCTTCCCTGTGGCCCTGGGACTCTATGGAGATGGCTTCCTGCAGAGTCGCCAGTGCTGCCCGCCTGTCCCTGTTGGACGCCAACATGTCCTCCCTGTGTGACTGGCAGATGGAGTCGGTTGCCTGCTGTAGTCGCTCCATCAGCCTTTCGGGGGGGACAATGGAAGTGGCCACCCTATCCATGGCCTGAGCCATCATCTCTGATGATGCTGCCTGTTGGGTTGCCATACCGTAAATGGATTGCTCCCATGCGGTATTGCCAGGTGGCGTACGGCCACCACGTCGGCGGGCACCACACCTGTCTGGGGCAAGGTGAACTGCGCCTTGCTGTGCCGGCACTGCCTGAGGCTACAGGACTGCATTCCCCCTCTGATCTGCTGGCCCAGGAACAGGATCAGATGTCGCAGAGTGTGACCCTGCATCCGTAACCACCAAAGGCGTAGCTGCCAACACTGACATCCCCATTGAGGGTTCTGACCCTGGTGCAGGTGGGTGGGACAGAACAGAATCCCTCCCAGGAACACTCACCTGCGACGGCACGTAGGTCTCATCATCCGAATCAACACCTGAGTACAGCTCGGGGGAGGTGCAGCCAGAGACACCCCTTGAGAGCACGACCTGCGGCAGTTGTGGGTTCTCACCCACCACCACACCACGTCCCTCACTGGTGGTCGGTCAGCCCTCAGACCCCTCCTGGGTCTGCACCATCTCCACAACCCCAGCAGTATCGGGTGCGTCTTCCCCTGCAAAGACATAAAAGCAAACAAATGGAAACAGGCATTAGCACCATGGCACACAATGAGGGCTGAGAAGCAACAGAACCAGTACTCGATTGACACATGTCCCACATGACTAAAACCCTCCCATGCATGCACCCTCACTGCGTATGAAGGGTAGGCAAATGGCACACACTGATGACACCAAGATGGAAGATGAACACATTTTCTGCATGCTGCCTGGCAGTGGCATCACACATTGGCCTGTGATTGCCAGGTGAAATACACATGCCATCACACAGATGGCATGTACCATTGCTATTGAGTCAAGATGGAGAGGAGGGCAGCACTTATTCATTCAGTCCAGTTCCCTCATGTAATAGCTTTTCTAATTCAAACAGGTCTGATTTTTCACCTGGAGCTGCCAGTCCAAAATGGTCCGATTGCACAGGGACATGTCTAAACAAATGATATCCAGGTAACAAAGTCACTCCACTTTACCATAGCTATGTCAGACATGTGACTAGAGGACTGAGAAATGCCTAGTAAAAGTGGTGGAATGCAAACAATCTGCCTGAATGAACAGAGAAAAATAAGCAACAATGTTGTGGCAAGGTGACACTTCAAGGGCAACTGGCGTGCTGTTGGGCTACATGTCTACTGTTGGCAGATGGGATACTGCTATGGCCAAGTGCTCTAGCAAGGCTGAATGTGACCCCTGGGGAAAGATGAGGGGTCACGCAACGCACAGGAAGCCCAAAAAGGGAGATGATGTGTACGCAACCCCTCCTAGACCACGTGTGCAGAAAAAAAAACCTGCACTACGCTGTGGCACCCAGTAACACAAGAATGAACGTATGCGTGTCACACGCAGCCTAGATTGACCTCTGAAGGGGTAGGCTACACACGGGGCAAGCACAGATGTTAGATACGTGCATGACTCACCGTCTGCCAGGAAAAAGAGCGTGAAAAAGAAGCGCGTGTGCGCGTTGGCAACACCCCCGCCAAAAGAAGAATTGTACTCTGTCTGAGGAGACAGGACAACAGTAGAAGGGAACGCTGTTTGAGGGAACAGGCCCAGGAAAACCAGAAAAAGAGAAGAAAGAGAAAAATCTGTCAGAGGTAACAGGAAATACGAACTTGAAACGCCATGAAGTAAATCGCGTGTGAAATGACAAGAAGTACGGATTTCACCCACTCGCTCTCCACGAAAAGCACGTACAAGGAAATGGTGTTCTACACGTACCTTTTATGCAGGCCCACACGTCCAGCATCACTTCCGCGTGTACGCGCTAGGGCCATTTCCACCAATTACACGCTTTGTCACTTCCGCGTGTACGCGCTAGGGCCATTTCCACCAACTACACACTTTGTCACTTCCGCGTGTACGCGCTAGGGCCATTTCCACCAATTACACGCTTTGTCACTTCCGCATGTACGCGCTAAGGCCATTTCCACCAATTACACGCTTTGACAGTCGGACGTGTCTTTCATTTTTTTAACACGCAACATTTCAAACGTGTGCCATATTCAACGTGCACGTGACTTCATAGACGCGCACACGCTGGTGGCCTTTGGGCCAATTAATGTACAGACGTGTGCTGACGCGCTTACGCGCTAAGGGCCTTTCCTCGAATTACACGCAGACGTGCTGGATTTTCACGTGCAAATTCACTCCGTATCAAGCTGGCCACGCATTCACACACGGAAGACCACGCTCCTGCCCAGAAGGCCGAATTACTGCCCCCCAGAGCCCTGAGCACGCTCCCACCTGCCATCTGCTGTTGCCTGACTGCCTGCTGCCCACGCCCCCTGCCATTTGCTGCCTGCACATCAGCCAGGGGTGCTGTTGCTGTGACCACCCCTGCTGGAACCGAAGACTCCCGACTGATTTTCCATCGCCCCACAGCCCAGCCCCAAGACCCAGTTGCCCACCCACTCCTGCCTCTGGGGTTGCCATGTCGGGCACTGCAACATCTGGCACCAGTGGCAACCGCCGGCCAAGGAGGCAGAGGGGCACCAGCTTCACTGCCACCGAAGTTGGTGTCCTGGTGGAGCATGTCCTGGGGCAGTATGATGCCCTCTTCGGAAGGTTGTGCGCCGACAAGGAAGGACGGACTCGGATCTGGATGGACATCGTGACTGCCATCAACGCGGAGGAGGTGGCAGTCCGCGACTACGAACGTGTCAGGAAGCGCTGGGAGGACTTCAGGTCGAGGACGCTCAACAAGGCCCGGCGCCTCCTGAAGGCAGCGGATGCTAAGGGGCCACTTGTCGGAAGATCAGATGAGGGTCCTGGAACGCATATCCCCAGCGCTCCACGTCCAGGTCCTTGAGAGGCAGACCCGTCTGGAGTCGAGCGGTAAGTGTACATGCATACTGATTGTAAGCTGTGCGTGTGGTGTGCCAGGAGTGTGCAGGTTGAACATGTATTTTTATGTGGGCAAGTAGGGGGGGTGTACAGGGCCGTGAGGGTGACACATGCGAGGGGTCTCATGTGTGACACATGGATGGTGCTTGTGTGTGTGGGCTTGCATGGCACAGGATGTGGAGGAATGATTGTCAGGTGTGACATGGATGTCGATCGGAACACTGCGACAGTTGGTGGAGGTGTACACATGCATGCAAGTTTGGTGGTGTGTGTGCATGTGTAGTGTACTCCCTATGTTGCATGTGATGTGTGGATGACCTTTGGCTGCTCATGCTGTTGTATGTGAATGGATGGTGCTGGCTGTTGCAATATGGCTGTGGTATGGCTCATGTGTGCAGGTTGAAATGACATGTGTGTTGGGGATTGTGATGCCATGTCTGAGGTTTACCAATGCCACTCATGTATGACTGTCATGTGTGTATGAGTCCATTGGACAGTGCCCTAATGCCTGTGTTTTCTTTATCCCTGTCTGCAGCGTCAACTGATGAAGAGGGCGGAGAAGGTGCTGTGGAGCACAGCGGCAGGGGTCGCACCACCAGCCGGAGACGCAAGGCGGGATTTCTGGGACCCCACAGGGCCCAACGGAGGAAGATGGCACGGAGTCATCCAGGTTGGTGGGGGGTTTGGAAGAGGAGGAGGCCGTGCAAGCGACAGAGGCGGGGTCTGGAGGTGGGGATTCCACTGGTGCTAGTGGTGCAGTGCAGGATCTGGGACAGGAGGCAGCACAGGCCGCCGCGGAGGTGCCTGTGTGCAATCCTGTCCCTGCTCCTGTCACTGCATCATCTTGCACCAGCGGGGATGCCTACCTCCAGACCCGTTCTCAGGGAGGGGATTGGCTTACAACACCTGGCCTTCCTCTCCCTGCGGATGTGGCTATCCTGCACCAGGTTGAGCCTTTCCAGGGTGGGGTGGCGTTGCGTCAACGGGCCATGCGGGCTGACCTGCAGTCTTTTCATGATGAGTCTGCACGTCTTCTCGCATGGCTCGTTGACTGCTTTGACCCACTGGGACAGCTCACCAGGGCTGGATTCCTCCGTTTCCTGGACCTCGTTCCGACTCCTTCCTCCACGGAACCCCCTATGCCCCAGTCGTCCTCCATGCCATCTTCCCACCCATGTGTCACCTGGGTGCCCTGTGGAGCTGCCTCCGACCGTGCGGCCAGGCTGGTGGACAACACATCCCTGCCACAGTCGGGAGTCGGACGTCCAGCAGGGGTGGCCACATCAACGACTGCACCCCAGCTGGAGGAGGATGTGCAGGCACCATCGGACAGGGCACATGGACAGCAGCAGCTGCAGCAGCAGGAGGCTGTAGGTGGGAGCCACGATAGCTCGGGGCCTTCAACATCGGAGGGGCAGGCATCGGCCGGAGGGCAGGAGGACCCTGGATGGGAAGTGTCTTCCGTGTGGCAGCGGTTGGGCCACGCCATAGATGCGGAGCGGTGGCGGGCGGAAGAGGCGCGGCTCACGATGGTCAGGGCGGAGAACTCCATGCGGAGGGCCCTGAGGCGGGCCGAGTGCCTCGAGGCAATCCGCAGGGAGTTTGAGGTGAACATGTCGGCGTCCCTGCGGTCCCTCTGGGCCATGGAACAGGACCGCCTCCGGGACATAGACGAGGAGTTCGATGATGCCCTGGCCCGGAACACCACTAAATGAGCCGCTGGACTGGCCCGCCGCCATTGTATATAGTTATTTAGTGATAGGTTTCCTTTATAGTTTATTTTTATTTGGAGTCGACGGACACTGCTCCACCTTTTGTATATAGTCCCATTTTTTGGTAGGTTTCATTTCTTCTGTTGGGATGATGGACCCTGAAAACTTTGTACATAGTTGGACTTTGGATTTGGACATTATTTTTACTATGAATATTTTTTCCCATGGAGCAATGGTTTCCTATTTCTTTTTTCCCTTCATTTCCTTTTTATGGAGTTGAACTTTGGAAGTATTTTTTTGGGATTATCATTTATTGATTTTAATTTGAAAAGGGACAGCCAGCTTAATTTTTTTTTTTTACTTGTGTATTTTGTTTAATTTTGTTTGCCATTACTGTTGTTATTAATACATTATTTGGATTTTTTCATTCTTCAATGTGTGGTTTCATCTCATTGTTTTCATGCATGTCATGATATGGGTTTTCACGTTCACTTGCAACCATTGTGTGTGTGTGAGACACATGTGTTGATTTACATTGTTTCCATTGGAGTAGTATCATGGCGCGTGTAATACTTGGTTGTGTCTTTGGGCTGTGGTGGCTGGCCATGAGGCCCATGCTTGAGGATTGTCAGGGCCTGTGGGCAGGGGGACATGAGTGGGGGCCGGTGGGGGCTGCCCATGGTGGCTGGGGGTTGGGGGTGGGTGGGAGACATGGGTGGGGGCCTGGTGGGGGCTGCCCATGGTGGCTGGGGGGTGGGGGTTGTGGGAGACATGAGTGAGGGCCTGGTGGAGGCTGCCCATGGGGGCTGGGGGGTGGGGGTGGTGGACGACATGAGTGGGGGCCTGGTGGAGGCTGCCCCTGCACTGCTGGGGGGTGGGGGTGATAGGGGACATGGGTGGGAGCCAGGTGGGGGCTGCCCATGGTGGCTGGGGGGGTGGGTGGGAGACATGAGTGGGGGCCTGGTGGGGGCTGCCCATGGTGGCTGGGGGGTGGGGGTGATAGGGGACATGAGTGGGGGCCTGGTGGAGGGTGCCCCACACTGCTGGGGGGGTGGGGGTGGTGGGAGACATGAGTGGGAGCCTGGTGGAGGCTGCCCATGGTGGCTGGGGGGTGGGGTGGGTGGGAGACATGAGTGGGGGCCTGGTGGGGGCTGCCCATGGTGGCTGGGGGGTGGGGGTGATAGGGGACATGAGTGGGGGCCGGGTGGAGGCTGCCCATGGTGGCTGGGGGGTGGGGGTGGTGGGAGACATGAGTGGGGGCCTGGTGGAGGCTGCCCCTGCACTGCTGGGGTGTGGGGGTGATAGGGGACATGGGTGGGAGTCTGGTGGGGGCTGCCCATGGCGGCAGGGGGGGTGGGTGGGAGACATGAGTGGGGGCCTGGTGGGGGCTGCCCATGGTGGCTGGGGGGTGGGGGTGATAGGGGACATGAGTGGGGACCTGGTGGAGGGTGCCCCACACTGCTGGGGGGGTGGGGGTGGTGGCCGACATGAGTGGGGGCCTGGTGGAGGCTGCCCATGGTGGCTGGGGGGTGGGGGTGGGTGGGAGACATGAGTGGGGGCCTGGTGGGGGCTGCCCATGGTGGCTCGGGGGTGGGGGCGATAGGGGACATGAGTGGGGGCCTGGTGGAGGCTGCCCATGGTGGCTGGGGGGTGGGGGTGGTGGGAGACATGAGTGGGGGCCTGGTGGAGGCTGCCCCTGCACTGCTGGGGGGTGGGGGTGATAGGGGACATGGGTGGGAGCCTGGTGGGGGCTGCCCATGGTGGCTGGGGGGGGTGGGTGGGAGACATGAGTGGGGGCCTGGTGGGGGCTGCCCATGGTGGCTGGGGGGTGGGGGTGATAGGGGACATGAGTGGGGGCCTGGTGGGGCCTGCCCATGGTGGCTGGGGGGTGGGGTGGTGGGAGACATGAGTGGGGGCCTGGTGGTGGCTGCCCCTGCACTGCTGGGGGGTGGGGGTGATAGGGGACATGGGTGGGAGCCTGGTGGGGGCTGCCCATGGTGGCTGGGGGGGGGTGGGTGGGAGACATGAGTGGGGGCCTGGTGGGGGCTGCCCATGGTGGCTGGGGGGTGGGGGTGATAGGGGACATGAGTGGGGGTCTGGTGGAGGGTGCCCCACACTGCTGGGGGGGTGGGGGTGGTGGGAGACATGAGTGGGGGCCTGGTGGAGGCTGCCCATGGTGGCTGGGGGGGGTGGGGTGGGTGGGAGACATGAGTGGGGGCCTGGTGGGGGCTGCCCATGGTGGCTGGGGGGTGGGGGTGATAGGGGACATGAGTGGGGGCCTGGTGGAGGCTGCCCATGGTGGCTGGGGGGTGGGGCTGGTGGGAGACATGAGTGGGGGCCTGGTGGAGGCTGCCCATGGTGGCTGGGGGGTGGGGGTGGTGGGAGACATGAGTGGGGGCCTGGTGGAGGCTGCCCCTGCACTGCTGGGGGGTGGGGGTGATAGGGGACATGGGTGGGAGCCTGGTGGGGGCTGCCCATGGTGGCTAGGGGGGGTGGTTGGGAGACATGAGTGGGGGCCTGGTGGGGGCTGCCTATGGTGGCTGGGGGGTGGGGGTGGGTGGGAGACATGAGTGGGGGCCTGGTGGAGGGTGCCCCACACTGCTGGGGGGTGGGGGTGGTGGGAGACATGAGTGGGGGCCTGGTGGAGGCTGCCCATGGTGGCTGGGGTGTGGGGGTGGGTGGGAGACATGAGTGGGGGCCTGGTGGGGGCTTCCCATGGTGGCTGGGGGGTGGGGGTGGTGGGAGACATGAGTGGGGGCCTGGTGGAGGCTGCCCATGGTGGCTGGGGGTGGGGGTGGTGGGAGACATGAGTGGGGGCCTGGTGGAGGCTGCCCCTGCACTGCTGGGGGGTGGGGGTGATAGGGGACATGGGTGGGAGCCTGGTGGGGGCTGCCCATGGTGGCTGGGGCGGGGGGGTGGGTGGGAGACATGAGTGGGGGCCTGGTGGGGGCTGCCCATGGTGGCTGGGGGGTGGGGTGATAGGGGACATGAGTGGGGGCCTGGTGGAGGGTGCCCCACACTGCTGGGGGGGTGGGGGTGGTGGGAGACATGAGTGGGGGCCTGGTGGAGGCTGCCCATGGTGGCTGGGGGGTGGGGGTGATAGGGGACATGAGTGGGGGCCTGGTGGAGGGTGCCCCACACTGCTGGGGGGGTGGGGGTGGTGGGAGACATGAGTGGGGGCCTGGTGGAGGCTGCCCATGGTGGCTGGGGGGTGGGGGTGGGTTGGACGACATGAGTGGGGGCCTGGTGGGGGCTGCCCATAGTGGCTGGGGGGTGGGGGTGATAGGGGACATGAGTGGGGGCCTGGTGGAGGCTGCCCATGGTGGCTGGGGGTGGGGGTGGTGGGAGACATGAGTGGGGGCCTGGTGGAGGCTGCCCCTACACTGCTGGGGGGTGGGGGTGATAGGGGACATGGGTGGGAGCCTGGTGGGGGCTGCCCATGGTGGCTGGGGGGGTGGGTGGGAGACATGAGTGGGGGCCTGGTGGGGGCTGCCCATGGTGGCTGGGGGGTGGGGGTGATAGGGGACATGAGTGGGGGCCTGGTGGAGGCTGCCCATGGTGGCTGGGGGGAGGGGGTGGTGGGAGACATGAGTGTGGACCTGGTGGAGGCTGCCCATGGTGGCTGTGGGGTGGGGGTGGTGGGAGACATGGGTGGGAGCCTGGTGGGGGCTGCCCATGGTGGCTGGGGGGTGGGGGTGATAGGGGACATGAGTGGGGGCCTGGTGGGGCCTGCCCATGGTGGCTGGGGGGTGGGGTGGTGGGAGACATGAGTGGGGGCCTGGTGGTGGCTGCCCCTGCACTGCTGGGGGGTGGGGGTGATAGGGGACATGGGTGGGAGCCTGGTGGGGGCTGCCCATGGTGGCTGGGGGGGGGTGGGTGGGAGACATGAGTGGGGGCCTGGTGGGGGCTGCCCATGGTGGCTGGGGGGTGGGGGTGATAGGGGACATGAGTGGGGGTCTGGTGGAGGGTGCCCCACACTGCTGGGGGGGTGGGGGTGGTGGGAGACATGAGTGGGGGCCTGGTGGAGGCTGCCCATGGTGGCTGGGGGGGGTGGGGGTGGGTGGGAGACATGAGTGGGGGCCTGGTGGGGGCTACCCATGGTGGCTGGGGGGTGGGGGTGATAGGGGACATGAGTGGGGGCCTGGTGGAGGCTGCCCATGGTGGCTGGGGGGTGGGGCTGGTGGGAGACATGAGTGGGGGCCTGGTGGAGGCTGCCCATGGTGGCTGGGGGGTGGGGGTGGTGGGAGACATGAGTGGGGGCCTGGTGGAGGCTGCCCCTGCACTGCTGGGGGGTGGGGGTGATAGGGGACATGGGTGGGAGCCTGGTGGGGGCTGCCCATGGTGGCTAGGGGGTGGGGGTGGTGGGAGACATGGGTGGGAGCCTGGTGGGGGCTGCCCATGGTGGCTGGGGGGTGGGGGTGATAGGCCTGGTGGGGCCTGCCCATGGTGGCTGGGGGGTGGGGTGGTGGGAGACATGAGTGGGGGCCTGGTGGTGGCTGCCCCTGCACTGCTGGGGGGTGGGGGTGATAGGGGACATGGGTGGGAGCCTGGTGGGGGCTGCCCATGGTGGCTGTGGGGTGGGGGTGGTGGGAGACATGGGTGGGAGCCTGGTGGGGGCTGCCCATGGTGGCTGGGGGGTGGGGGTGATAGGGGACATGAGTGGGGGCCTGGTGGGGCCTGCCCATGGTGGCTGGGGGGTGGGGTGGTGGGAGACATGAGTGGGGGCCTGGTGGTGGCTGCCCCTGCACTGCTGGGGGGTGGGGGTGATAGGGGACATGGGTGGGAGCCTGGTGGGGGCTGCCCATGGTGGCTGGGGGGGGGTGGGTGGGAGACATGAGTGGGGGCCTGGTGGGGGCTGCCCATGGTGGCTGGGGGGTGGGGGTGATAGGGGACATGAGTGGGGGTCTGGTGGAGGGTGCCCCACACTGCTGGGGGGGTGGGGGTGGTGGGAGACATGAGTGGGGGCCTGGTGGAGGCTGCCCATGGTGGCTGGGGGGGGTGGGGGTGGGTGGGAGACATGAGTGGGGGCCTGGTGGGGGCTGCCCATGGTGGCTGGGGGGTGGGGGTGATAGGGGACATGAGTGGGGGCCTGGTGGAGGCTGCCCATGGTGGCTGGGGGGTGGGGCTGGTGGGAGACATGAGTGGGGGCCTGGTGGAGGCTGCCCATGGTGGCTGGGGGGTGGGGGTGGTGGGAGACATGAGTGGGGGCCTGGTGGAGGCTGCCCCTGCACTGCTGGGGGGTGGGGGTGATAGGGGACATGGGTGGGAGCCTGGTGGGGGCTGCCCATGGTGGCTAGGGGGGGTGGTTGGGAGACATGAGTGGGGGCCTGGTGGGGGCTGCCTATGGTGGCTGGGGGTTGGGGGTGGGTGGGAGACATGAGTGGGGGCCTGGTGGAGGGTGCCCCACACTGCTGGGGGGTGGGGGTGGTGGGAGACATGAGTGGGGGCCTGGTGGAGGGTGCCCCACACTGCTGGGGGGTGGGGGTGGTGGGAGACATGAGTGGGGGCCTGGTGGAGGCTGCCCATGGTGGCTGGGGTGTGGGGGTGGGTGGGAGACATGAGTGGGGGCCTGGTGGGGGCTGCCCATGGTGGCTGGGGGGTGGGGGTGGTGGGAGACATGAGTGGGGGCCTGGTGGAGGCTGCCCATGGTGGCTGGGGGTGGGGGTGGTGGGAGACATGAGTGGGGGCCTGGTTGAGGCTGCCCCTGCACTGCTGGGGGGTGGGGGTGATAGGGGACATGGGTGGGAGCCTGGTGGGGGCTGCCCATGGTGGCTGGGGCGGGGGGGTGGGTGGGAGACATGAGTGGGGGCCTGGTGGGGGCTGCCCATGGTGGCTGGGGGGTGGGGTGATAGGGGACATGAGTGGGGGCCTGGTGGAGGGTGCCCCACACTGCTGGGGGGGTGGGGGTGGTGGGAGACATGAGTGGGGGCCTGGTGGAGGCTGCCCATGGTGGCTGGGGGGTGGGGGTGATAGGGGACATGAGTGGGGGCCTGGTGGAGGGTGCCCCACACTGCTGGGGGGGTGGGGGTGGTGGGAGACATGAGTGGGGGCCTGGCGGAGGCTGCCCATGGTGGCTGGGGGGTGGGGGTGGGTGGGACGACATGAGTGGGGGCCTGGTGGGGGCTGCCCATAGTGGCTGGGGGGTGGGGGTGATAGGGGACATGAGTGGGGGCCTGGTGGAGGCTGCCCATGGTGGCTGGGGGTGGGGGTGGTGGGAGACATGAGTGGGGGCCTGGTGGAGGCTGCCCCTACACTGCTGGGGGGTGGGGGTGATAGGGGACATGGGTGGGAGCCTGGTGGGGGCTGCCCATGGTGGCTGGGGGGGGTGGGTGGGAGACATGAGTGGGGGCCTGGTGGGGGCTGCCCATGGTGGCTGGGGGGTGGGGGTGATAGGGGACATGAGTGGGGGCCTGGTGGAGGCTGCCCATGGTGGCTGGGGGGAGGGGGTGGTGGGAGACATGAGTGTGGACCTGGTGGAGGCTGCCCATGGTGGCTGTGGGGTGGGGGTGGTGGGAGACATGGGTGGGAGCCTGGTGGGGGCTGCCCATGGTGGCTGGGGGGTGGGGGTGGTGAGAGACATGAGTGGGGGCCTGGTGGAGGGTGCCCCACACTGCTGGGGGGGTGGGGGTGGTGGGAGACATGAGTGGGGGCCTGGTGGAGGCTGCCCATGGTGGCTGGGGGGTGGAGGTGGGTGGGAGACATGAGTGGGGGCCTGGAGGGGGCTGCCCATGGTGGCTGGGGCGTGGGGGTGGTGGGAGACATGAGTGGGGGCCTGGCGGAGGCTGCCCATGGTGGCTGGGGGGTGGGGGTGGGTGGGAGACATGAGTGGGGGCCTGGTGGGGGCTGCCCATGGTGGCTGGGGGGTGGGGGTGGTGGGAGACATGAGTGGGGGCCTGGTGGAGGCTGCCCATGGTGGCTGGGGGGTGGGGGTGGTGGGAGACATGAGTGGGGGCCTGGTGGAGGCTGCCCCTGCACTGCTGGGGGGTGGGGGTGATAGGGGACATGGGTGGGAGCCAGGTGGGGGCTGCCCATGGTGGCTGGGGGGGGTGGGTGGTCGACATGAGTGGGGGCCTGGTGGGGGCTGCCCATGGTGGCTGGGGGTGGGGGTGATAGGGGACATGAGTGGGGGCCTGGTGGAGGGTGCCCCCACACTGCTGGGGGGGTGGGGGTGGTGGGAGACATGAGTGGGGGCCTGGTGGAGGCTTCCCATGGTGGCTGGGGGGTGGGGGTGGGTGGGAGACATGAGTGGGGGCCTGGTGGGGGCTGCCCATGGTGGCTGGGGAGTGGGGTGATAGGGGACATGAGTGGGGGCCTGGTGGAGGCTGCCCATGGTGGCTGGGGGGTGGGGTGATAGGGGACATGAGTGGGGGCCTGGTGGGGGCTGCCCATGGTAGCTGGGGGGTGGGGTGATAGGGGACATGAGTGGGGGCCTGGTGGAGGCTGCCCCTGCACTGCTGGGGGGTGGGGGTGATAGGGGACATGGATGGGAGCCTGGCGGGGGCTGCCCATGGTGGCTGGGGAGGTGGGTTGGAGACATGAGTGGGGGCCTGGTGGGGGCTGCCCATGGTGGCTGGGGGGTGGGGGTGATAGGGGACATGAGTGGGGGCCTGGTGGAGGGTGCCCCACACTGCTGGGGGGGTGGGGGTGGTGGGAGACATGAGTGGGGGCCTGGTGGAGGCTGCCCATGGTGGCTGGGGGGTGGGGGTGGGTGGGAGACATGAGTGGGGGCCTGGTGGGGGCTGCCCATGGTGGCTGGGGGGTGGGGGTGGTGGGAGACATGAGTGGGGGCCTGGCGGAGGCTGCCCATGGTGGCTGGGGGGTGGGGGTGGGTGGGAGACATGAGTGGGGGCCTGGTGGGGGCTGCCCATGGTGGCTGGGGGGTGGGGGTGGTGGGAGACATGAGTGGGGGCCTGGTGGAGGCTGCCCATGGTGGCTGGGGGGTGGGGGTGGTGGGAGACATGAGTGGGGGCCTGGTGGAGGCTGCCCCTGCACTGCTGGGGGGTGGGGGTGATAGGGGACATGGGTGGGAGCCAGGTGGGGGCTGCCCATGGTGGCTGGGGGGGGGTGGTCGACATGAGTGGGGGCCTGGTGGGGGCTGCCCATGGTGGCTGGGGGTGGGGGTGATAGGGGACATGAGTGGGGGCCTGGTGGAGGGTGCCCCCACACTGCTGGGGGGGTGGGGGTGGTGGGAGACATGAGTGGGGCCTGGTGGAGGCTTCCCATGGTGGCTGGGGGGTGGGGGTGGGTGGGAGACATGAGTGGGGGCCTGGTGGGGGCTGCCCATGGTGGCTGGGGGGTGGGGTGATAGGGGACATGAGTGGGGGCCTGGTGGAGGCTGCCCATGGTGGCTGGGGGGTGGGGTGATAGGGGACATGAGTGGGGGCCTGGTGGGGGCTGCCCATGGTAGCTGGGGGGTGGGGTGATAGGGGACATGAGTGGGGGCCTGGTGGAGGCTGCCCCTGCACTGCTGGGGGGTGGGGGTGATAGGGGACATGGATGGGAGCCTGGCGGGGGCTGCCCATGGTGGCTGGGGAGGTGGGTTGGAGACATGAGTGGGGGCCTGGTGGGGGCTGCCCATGGTGGCTGGGGGGTGGGGGTGATAGGGGACATGAGTGGGGGCCTGGTGGAGGGTGCCCCACACTGCTGGGGGGGTGGGGGTGGTGGGAGACATGAGTGGGGGCCTGGTGGAGGCTGCCCATGGTGGCTGGGGGGTGGGGGTGGGTGTTAGACATGAGTGGGGGCCTGGTGGGGGCTGCCCATGGTGGCTGGGGGGTGGGGGTGATAGGGGACATGAGAGGGGGCCTGGTGGAGGCTGCCCATGGTGGCTGGGGGGTGGGGATGGTGGGAGACATGAGTGGGGGCCTGGTGGAGGCTGCCCATGGTGGCTGGGGGGGTGGGGGTGGTGGGAGACATGAGTGGGGGCCTGGTGGAGGCTGCCCTTGCACTGCTGGGGGGTGGGGGTGATAGGGGACATGGGTGGGAGCCTGGTGGGGCCTGCCCATGGTGGCTGGGGGGGGGGGGTGGGAGACATGAGTGGGGGCCTGGTGGGGGCTGCCCATGGTGGCTGGGGGGTGAGGGTGATAGGGGACATGATTGGGGGCCTGGTGGAGGGTGCCCCACACTGCTGGGGGGGTGGGGGTGGGTGGGAGACATGAGTGGGGGCCTGGTGGGGGCTGCCCATGGTGGCTGGGGGGTGGGGGTGGGTGGGAGACATGAGTGGGGGCCTGGTGGGGGCTGCCCATGGTGGCTGGGGGGTGGGGGTGGGTGGGAGACATGAGTGGGGGACTGGTGGGGGCTGCCCATGGTGGCTGGGGGGTGGGGGTGGTGGGAGACATGGGTGGGGGCCTGGTGGAGGGTGCCCCACACTGCCGGGGGGGGGGGTGGGGGGTGGGAGACATGAGCAGGTGTGCAGGGTAGTCCCCTGTTTTGTGGGCTGCCTGAGGGGCCGTGGAGGGTGTACAGGGAACACCTGTGAGGACCCACCCAGCCTAACCGCGTGTGATTATTCCCGCGCACCCCTGTAATACACTACCCAGCCAAATCGCGTGTGATAATTCCCGCGCACCCCCTGTAATACGCGTACCCAGCCAAATCGCGTGTGATTATTCCAGCACACCCCTGTAATACACGTACCCTGGCTAATCGCGTGTAAAACTTCACCCGTACTCCTGTCATACACGTACCCAGCCAAATTGTGTGTGAAAATTCCCGCGTACCCCTGTAATACACGTACCCTGGCTAATCGCGTGTTTAACTTCACGCGTACCCCTGTCATACACGTACCCTGGCTAATCGCATGTAAAACTTCCCGCGTACCCCTGATATGAAAGTTACCCGCTTTGCGTTCCTTGTTTGGCAGCCCTGTAAACTGGTCCAGGGTTAGCGCAGCCCTTTGCGATGATTTAGCGATTTTGATGGCTTTTCCTTGCGCGAGGGCGTTCTTGGGGGCGTTACTGGCGCTGCTGCAGGGTCGCTGCGATACTCTGCGCCACGGCTGGTTTGGGAGCCTGAAATCCATGAATACGCTGTACGCGGGAATCGGTTTTGGCGCACGCGCCTGGCGCAGACAATCGCACGCGGACACTCTGCGCCAGCCGCTTGCGACACTTTTCTGCGAAATTCTATGAAATACCCTGTAAGGCTTCTGCTATGATGTTGCATTTATTTCTTGTGAGACAGGGGGAGCAATAATGGGCTTTTTCTTTTCCAGATTGTTGATGTTCATTTCAAAGGTGATGAGGTAGTGGTCTGACCATACTAATGGAGTAGAATCTAATAGAGTGGTGTTACAGTTGAGAACTGCTACCCAATCAATTATCCTGCCCTTTTCATGGGTAGATTTGGAGCTAATTTGGGTATAGCCATGTTCTAATAGTGCAGAGGCTAGGGAGGTGGCGTTCGGGTCACCAGTGTCTTTATACCAAGGTTTAAGTCTCCTAGAATGATGTTTTGTGCCATAGATTTAGTGGTGTCAGTTGCTAGGGCTGTGATATCTTCTTTGAAGGATCCAGAAGGTCCTGGGGGCCTGTAAATGATGTGTAGTGTGATAGTGTTGTTTGGTGAGGTTTGGAACTTGACTGAAAGGAGTTCACATGATGCCAGCAATGTAGGGGTGGCAAGTCGTATATTGAGAGTGGCTTTAAAGATAATGGCTACTCCTCCTCTGCGAGCAGTGGGTCTGTCTGCACGGAGAATGGAATAATTATCTGGGACAGCTAGGGCAATAGAAGGGCCTGCTGCCTCGTGCAGCCAAGTTTCTGGCATTACAAGGAAATTGAGGTTATTGTTTACAATAATGTCAGTGATCGCTATTGTGTGAGCTACAAGGGACCTAACATTCAGTAATGCTCCTTTGGTGGGCTGCATCTGTGAGCCCTTCAATGGTGAGCAGGGGCTAATGTCATCTTGGTTATTTGGTGCGACTGTATGCCTTTTGTTTTTTCGCCTGAGATTATTGTAGGTGGATCCAGTTTTGAGCATGTGAACTTATGGGCGTGTTCTACTACTGGGTGCCTGATGGACGGTAGTTTGCTGGCTAGTCTCTCGTTACGCTTGGAAATGTCAAGAGGGGAGGCAGATGAGACTATAGGCAGGGGGGTTACCTTAACCTGTGTACTGCACGTGGTTGAGCCTGGATATAGTTCAGGTGTTGTTAATGTGGGAAAAGGGGGTAGTGTGGGGAGGAAAGGTGTAGGGCAGGGGATGGGGTGGTGGCGCGGACATCTCAGTCTCCCTAGCCCTTCATCAATCTTAATGTTGTTACACGTTTTGCTAAATCAAAAACAGAGACATTTACTTTACACCTTTAATTCATTTTTAGTGTGAGGGTCAGATACATTTTTGACGCAAAGACAGTTTGCATAATTTTGACCACGAGACACAGACTGATCTTTAATTTTAGTTTCATACACAGGGAAACTATCTTTAGGATAGGGACAGAAAGGCCTTTATCCAACCACTTTATTTTAACAAAGATGTCTGATGTTAAAAACATTAAAACTTTGTGTCCGCCTCTCATTTCTGACCCCTCACCGAAGCATCGGAAAACAATGTGCACTTTCAGTGAGCGGTTTATATAAAGAGCCATGTTCTACCATGCAGCTGCAAGTGTCCCGGAACTCTTCCACATTACTGATGTTTTCATCTGTAATTCAGCTTATTTTCCTAATATCTGTGTTTGGACTATTAATGTGTGTTTTCTGGTTGCTATCTGAAGTTTCCAAGAAATTCTTTCTGTATCAAATGCAGCATAAACTCAAATCTGAAGATAAACTGATGAACGCCCTGTTGTTACGAAGTGGCCTCATGTCACGTGTGAGGTCACAAGGGTTGCCACAGGTCTTCATGTCCTAGTACTGGGCTTACACTTCTCCATTAATTGTCTGCTGGGGGTTGTAGTGTTGGGTCCCTTCAATTGACTACAATGGGCTGAATCCAAACTAAGGTAAAAGCAAATCCCAGGAGTAGGGTAGTGTGGCCCTCATGACATGGAGTTATTTAACAATCCGAGATGCAACCAGCCCATCCACGCTTTTTAGCTTTTTTACCTGCTGGCATCTGTTGAATCATAGTTATAATGGAAAGATTGAAACTATAAGTCCCAGAAGGCAGAGTGGTATTGGCTGAACAGCCATGGCTGGTTGAAGATGTACCACATCACATAGACCTGCCTTTTAGCTTTGCAACCTGGTCTTCTCATCTCTCTTTCATTGTTATTGCTCGTTATTTCTGCTGCAAGGTTTTAGAGCGAGTACATGTTTTGTTTTCTTTTTTCATTTCCTTGCTATTTAAGAAGAGAATCAATGTATTCTTTACCCACAAAACAATGATCTAAAAAGAGGGGTGTCCAACTCCGATCCTTTAGGGTTGAATGCATCCCAGGATATCAGTCTATCTATTCCTGATGCATTTTCATGCAGTGAACCTAAATAAGCATTCATAATATGCTCTGCACCTTTTGCTAGTTACACCTTCTCTCCCCACCCCCTAAAATAAAAAGACAACCCGAGTCTCATGAGTAAAAATAGGCCACAGATTTGATCAACAATAAAAGGCTATACGTTTCAATTGCACATCTAAAAAAGGCACAAAAACACTTTTGGCCCTTAATGTGTTTCCTAGGGTGCTGTGCCCATTTGTTACCCATCTTTCCCGAGTTGCAACCCGCTGCATTGCCCTCTTCAGGCAGGAGCTTCTGTCTGTCTCGTGTGCTTCAAGGCCACCAGGTAAATCCTCTGCTGCGACAGAAGCACACATTAGTAGTCCCTACCTATCCGGTGTGGGTGGGTTGGTAAATGGTCATGTCCTGGTGCCAATAAGCTTCCTCCCCCACACGTCTTCCTTAAATAATGCAAGTAGACTCTTATCCTATGCGCCTGCCCCACTCAGACAACTGCCCCAAGTTCACACCGGGGCTGCTTTCTTCGCCCAATGTCCGGGCAGAAAGTTGCTGCAGTTGCACCCCTTTTTGCCTCAATCCCTCCCCTACTTTTAGGTTAGCCCTTGGGGCTAGTGAACCTGAAAACCTGACATAGCCTGTACACCTCAGGTTCAGAGCTGGACACAGCAACCTGACACGAGGAACAAGTGTTGCTTTATGTTATGTCATATGGGATTTGTATAGTGCCTACTGCAACTGGTATGGCTTCGAAGCGCTCTGGAGATGAACACCCTTCAGAAAACTGTAGTCCGAGATGTGAGAGGTGAAGAAATGATTTCTAAAATACGTGTGTGCATTTATTTGCCAGCATGAAGGTAGGTAGGGGGTGATTAGGTCCCTAACAGCAGCCCATCGTTATCGGGTGAAAGAACGGGTGCTGTGACAAATTGCCAAGGGAGTCCGAGAGTCCGAGAGAAATAGCTGGACTACATTTTGCATGGGACTCAGCTGTATTTTATTGGAGGTGGTGATGTGTGTTTGGGTGGGTGTAGTCGAGCAGTGTTTATTGCAAATGTTTGGAGGTGGATGCCTTGGCCCGGGCAGAATACAGCTATGTTCCATTGTGAGGAATGCTGGGCGCTCCAGTGAAGAAAGCTTAACACCTAGTTCGATGTGGTCTTGCAGAGCTTATCCTAAAGCCTCACTGAGATGCATACAATGGGTAGGGCTATGTCCCACCTTGTCGACCCTCAGGTGTCCTGCATTCTTGTTAGGGGTGGGTAATAGACAACCCAGGAAATGGACTAAGCCTGTGAGGCTGCTGAGGGGAAGAGCCGGGTTATGAGAGCCTTCCTGAAGGCGAGGTGGTCTTCTATGTGGTGGATGGTTAATAGGATTGAGTTGCAGATGGTGCGAGCTTGGACTGAGAAAGAGGAGCACCCTATTCTGGTTGAGTTTGTCACTGGAATGACGAGGAGAAGTGCTGCACCTGATCTGAGGTTTCTTTTAGGCCTGTAGCATGTACGTTTAAGATGCAGATATTCAGGTCCTATGTTGTGTCAGTGGGTGATGCACATTGCCTTGAAGCTGGATCATCACCCGACTAGAATCCAGTGAAGGAGACAGAGGTGGGACTGATGAGTTCTCTAGCACCTAGGACTAGGAGGAGCCTTGTGGCAGTGTTTTTTTACCCGTTGAAGTTTTCTTAGCATTGATGCGGGGGCCCCCCAGATATAGGGAGTTAGCATAGTCTAAGCGTGAAAGGATGATAGCCATGACAGCAGAGACTCTCTGAGGAAAGATCAGGTAAGGAAATAGGCGGCGGAAGATGCAAACGTGTAGGTAGAAGCTTCTTGTCACAGAGATGATGTGATGTGATAAGGTCAGGGCTGCGTCCATAATGCATCCAATGTTTTTACTGTGTTGGAGGTGGTGGGCGGTGGACCTAGAGGGAGTGGTCATGGGGCGGGTTGTGGAAGAGGGAGGTCTTCCCCCAGAGCATGATCCTGGTTTTTCCTGAGTTGATTAGGAGGTGGTTGGCCACCATCCAGTGTTCGATTTCTGAGAGACATTTTGTGAGATCCCATTTCCTTTCTTGCTGCCCTTGATCTTCCATGTCTGCCTGTTTTTATCACTAACTACTTGGCACAATTATTCTATCACTTTAAACGCCAAACTGCGACGATGACTGTAGAGTTGAAAAAGTAACGTGTAGGGAGTCATGTATAACGTGTGAAGGAGACGTGGAAGACTTGCCAAATTTTCTTCTTGCATGTCCAGCATATGATCTCTTAAGGTCGCAATGCATTCTCCCCTTTTAAGGAGGGAAGGTTTTTTAGATTACCCTAATGTCACTTTATCATCTTGGGGGATTTTGATAGGGTTATCACTAAATCAATCCATTGTTTTATATATGGGGCTCGGCACTACAGCGCAAAAAAGATTGGCAGCCTCTGAGCATAGGGCATCTGAGCATTCTGCCTACTGGGGCTGCTAGCGGGGATGATAAATGCAGTCATTCTCTTCTTTCACCTTGCGCTCGGCGTTTGTCAAGTAGCTTCTTTTGTGGATAGACAGGTCAGTGATTCCTCTGCTTGGTTTTAAGTGTGTTCTATATTTGATGCAATTTCTGTCTTAGTTATGGCGCTTTTGGGTTGCTGGTATTTATTGTGTTTTAACCTAATATTTTAATGGTTTGTCAATGTGTTTTGATCTGTACTGTTTTTAAATCTACCTAATATCATATTCAATTGTTGTGTTTTAATTTGTATTGTTTTTAACATGGGCCTCATTATGAGTTTGCCGGTGCGGTAATAACGTGCCGGTAATACCGCATACTGGCATGTTACCACACTGGCACACTTCAAGGTTGCTGGTAGGGTGGTGGTTATACCTCCATCACTGAGCTGGAGCTGGAGGTATATCTGCCACCGTACCGGCAAAAAACTGCCTGTATTACAGGCCTGGTAATAACGGTGCCGGTCATACAGGCAAATCCCCCCATGGAGTCCTACAGGACTCCATGGAATGGGGATTTACCATTGTTTCCGCCACTTGGATTCTGCCGGTAATTCCTCAGACCAAGTGCGGACCAAGCACATGGAGCAATGATGCAGATGGACATACACTATCTGGGCACTGCCATGGACTCGACCAGAAGGCAGAGTGAACACTTTCTATCTGGGGAACCTGCCATGGGCTATAGTGGACTGTGGACTAAAAGATGGAGCAATGATAGATGGACATACCCTATCCAGTGCATTTACTGTGCACTGTATTGCCCTCTGACTAGAAGATGGAGTGACAATAGACAATCTATATCTGGGGCATTTACCAAGGTCTACAGTGGACTCTATCTCAAAGGTTGGAGCAACGAGAGGTAAATAGACTAACTTGAGCATCAGCCATGGGCTAGAATGGTCTCTGTCTTAAATGTTGCAGCAGCGATAGACAGACAGACCCTATCTGGGCCATTGGCAATGGTCTTTAGGGTACTCTATCTTAAAGGATGGAGTGATGATAGACAAACAGACTATCTGGGGCATTGGCTGTCATGGGCTCTTTCCAAAAAGATGCAGCGACGATGGACAATCTCTATCTGGGGTATCCACCACGGTATATAGCGGACTCTATCCTAAATGATGGAGTGACGGTAGACAGACAGACTCGATCTGGGGCATTGGCCATGGTCTATAGAGTACTCTATCATAAAAGATGCAGCAACGATAGGCAATCTCTATCTGGGGCATCCACCACGGTCTATAGCGGACTCTATCCTAAACGATGGAGTGACGGTAGACAGACAGACTTGATCTGGGGCATTGGCCATGGTCTATAGAGTACTCTATCCTAAAAGATGCAGCGACGATAGGCAATCTCTATCTGGGGCATCCACCACGGTCTATAGCGGACTCTATCCTAAACGATGGAGTGACGGTAGACAGACAGACTCGATCTGGGGCATTGGCCATGGTCTATAGAGTACTCTATCCTTAAAGATGCAGCGACGATAGGCAATCTCTATCTGGGGCATCCAGCACTGTCTAAAGCGGACTCTATCCTAAACGATGGAGTGATGATAGACAGGCGGACTCTGCCTGTGGCATTGGCCAGGGTCTGTGGTGGACCCGATCCTAAAGGATGGAGCAACGATAGGCAAACATGCAGCCTCTACCTGCGGGGTCTGTAATGGGCTATAGTGGACTCTGGCATAAAAGATAGAGCGGTGCTAGATGGACAGACGCTCTCCGGGGCCTCTCCCAATGCACTGGAACATAGAGACGCCAAACCAAACAAAAACACGCTATTCCTGGGCCTAGACAGGTTCCTAAAAATAGGGCGCAAAGCCTCAGGAGTTTAAAATAAGACCTGCCAAAGAGAATGAGAAGAGGGAGAGAAAGTATTAGAGTTTATATTTTTATTGGAGTAAAATCGTGTCCCACTGAAGAAAACGTTACTGAAAGGCAGTGGGAGATTGGATGGGTTTGAGAAGGAAGGTCTATGAGAAAGAACACCATATACTGCGGCTAAACCTAGCCTAATAATACCACTAAACATTATGAAGTGTGCCACTATTCCTAGGTTGCTTTTACCCGAGGAGACAGCTGTGTACATTTTAAACTAATATGAAAAAGAAATGATGGGCCCAGCGTCCCTTAATTGAACGCGATAGAAGCAGGCACCATTTGAGAAATCCCTAGAAGTTGTGTGGGCCAGAAACAATCAAATAATGTAGAAAGGCTTTACAATAGATGTAAAGCATGTTATTAAAGAAGCAAGGGCAAAACTGGAGACCATGTAAACTCAGCCAGTCAAGGCAGGGAAAAAGACATATAGGAGAGGCCTAGTGCCAGTGTTGCTTGCTTGGCTGTCAGAATTGTTGTGCCTATCGCGGTGGCCACTGGAAATTGACAACTCATCTCATAGTAGCATTTGAACTAGCCATCGTGCATTAATGACAACAGGGTAGGACCAGCCTGGGTCAAAGCTTAAAGGCAAGTTAGCATGTCCCAAACGATTCTAATGTCTTGTTTTTATTAGTTTGGGCTACTAGCTGGTACTAAAGCACCACCGATAAACCAAAACTGTACCATTGCATTGGAGTACACCTAGGAGGGAAATGGAATGTATGGAGGGACACACAGATTGTGGGTGTTGTTTGGTTATTTACCCACCCCACTGACTGCCTATGGTAATGGTAATCCGTATGGTGATTCACATCCACTATCTGCCATTCCCTGTCCAGAACACATCCTCGTGGGGGCTCTTTGACTGGGTTTATTAAGCAGCAACATCACATTTTGGGCTTGCCAGTGTTATTTCTAAACACTCTTCTTAGTTGTAATGGCTTAATCGGAGCTGTGCATTAATTACTAGTGTAATACAAATCCAGTGTGCCTTCAGCCACTTCACTGATAAGCAATATATTTGTCTCACGTCTGCTCCTTGCACTGAAGGCCTGTTAAAAGAAACCACTTGGCGTGTGTACTGGTGTAAAATAGGCATTTGCCAGGCGCTGCCATTATAGCTCCAGGTGTTAACACCATTTTTCAACTGTGTTGCCATTTTATGGACCAGGTAGTAGCATTATGACAGTGCTTGGCAAATGGCTATCCCTTGCCTTCACAAAAGCGTATACGGTTGGCTTTGCCAATGCTTATTTCCCTTGCACCTTACTTACTATTTTGGAAATCCCCTTATCCTTTCTGAGTCTGGTTCTGTTCCCTATGGTCAACACGGTTTGCCTTCTTCCCTGGTAGCAAATGTTACTTATCCACGCTGGTTAGTGGCATCGCGAGTTCATGTTGATACTGCCCAAGACACTCGAGGTTAAGGCCACCCTTTCTTTCATTGCCTCGAGGTAAGAGGCATCCTATCTCACGTGTTGCCTATCGTGAATCCCAGAATGCTGTCGGCCATTTTGTTGCTGGTAACACGAGACTCCAACGCATCTCTTAAGAAAAGCAAAAGGTGATGAAAAATGCTCTAGGGAACTCTTTTCAGCTCGGACGGCTTTACACTGTGCGGCAGGTCCCTCCGCGCTAATGTATCCCTGCCTACTTGGAACCCAACCCCTGGATTAATCACAGTTTATTTAAACCAGGCTGCACCCTGTATACACGCTTGGAAGTGCACTGTGTTACTTTTCTTCTGTGCATTTCAGATGATCATTAGGAGGGAGGTGGCGCAGTAAAAAAAAATAGTGGAATTTCTGCCACTTTTACCACAGCGCCATAGATACAGGACCTGATTCGTGGAATATTTTGCACAGTGCAAAGTACTTTTCACCGGTGCAAAGTGACTTTGCACTGCCAACAAACACCCTGATTCATGGAACAGGGCAAAGTGTCTTTTTGCCGTACAAAGTTACTTTGCACAACAAAATACACTTTGCACTGTTCCATACATCAGGGTGGAGCAGTGCAAAGTGACTTTGCATGGTAAAAAGACACTTTGCACTGTTCCATGAATCAGCGTGTTTCCATGAATCAGCGTGTTTGTTGGTAGTGCAAAGTCACTTTGCACCAGTGAAAAGTATTTTGCTCCGTGCAAAATATTCCATGAATCAGGCCCTGTGTGTCTAGAGAAAGTGTAGGAAAATCCTCCAGCATTTTGGATGGAGGCTTTTCCTCTATTTTACCTCCAGAAACAAACGAGAAACTACCTCTGGTGGAATTACCAGCAGGGCAATTTCTCCAAACCGCAATGGAGTCCTATGGGATCTCATAATGGGGAATCTGGAGGATTTACCTCCATTTCCGGGGAGGAATTGCAGCTGCACCAATATTTCAGCATGGCGGAGTTACCGCAGGGTGATCCTTCAAACTCGTAATGTGGCTCGTCGTAACTACTTCCCGTGGAACAGGGTGATTATTGCTTCGGAGAAAAGCAGCTGACTGCTGTTCGTTTCCACACTTAATTAGATTAGTTATTGAATATACTATCCTGGGAACTATTCATGCTCCAATGCACTTACCTGGAAACGTTCTCTTTGATCATTGCTAGGCACAACATGCTTCAGTTGAGTCCTGTATCTGGCGTCTGGCTCTAACAAAACAAGCAAGCATGATGGTAGTACCTGGCCATAGGTTGGTAACAGTTGCAAAATGGTACGATTACCTGGGCATATGAAAGCAGTGCCTGACAAACACCTATCTAATACCGATACGTAATACAAAACTGTTGGCTTTGTCAATGCTTTTTCTTAACAGATTTCAGCGTAAGGAACCGATATAAATCAAGTGAATAAAGGCAAACTTAGTTAAGACATTTTTTAGTATACCAGTAGCGGATTTACATGATCAATTAAGGCATTAACTCTATTAGACCGCTTAGAAATCATACTGGCAGGGCCATAACGTGTCACATGTTTCATGCCATTCTTGGACCTTGCTGCACTGAAAGATCACTCTGTAGTGGTCTTATTCATTCCCCACCTTTCTGTCATGCTCTTTCATACATATTCTCTTATTTCGTAGGCTGCTTTCAAATGGGTAATTTCCCTTTTAACTTTCATCGGTTAATAGCTTTTTTCATTCAGTTTGGCATTCAATAGGTGTGATTTAACTTTGCTTCAAGTTTTCCTTTAGTTCAGTATTCTCTATGCATGAATTAACTGTGCTTCAAGTTGTCATTCAGTTCGGTATTCAATACCATTCATAGGTCACTTCATTACTTATGCATAGCCCCAAAAGCCTCCTAGCTTCGAGTGTCATTTCCCTGCACTCACCGGTTTTCAACGTTCCTCTCCAGCAGGCTTGCAGCTTCCTTTCTGTTTCGCCGGCTGGCGGCCGGTCTCAGCAAGCCCTGCTCGCACTCCAGGTGCTTGCTTGCACACATCAGCAGCTTTGCTCTTCTTCCCCAGACGCAGACAGCGTTCTTTCTTCTTTCTTCCTTGTTCGAGGCTCCAGCTGCTCTCTCCCACATTCGGAGACTCCCACACCTGTGGAAATCTAGCAGCCCAACTCGCCCTGGGATCCACAGGTGCTCTGGGACTTCTGCTGGCATGCTGGTTTCCTCTCAGGTCTCACCATGGCTGTCTCCTCACGTACAGTGCGCCCTGCTGGTTTCTCCCACATAGGCCTCCCTGTTGCGTATCTGGATGCTCTCTGGCTCTCCTCTTATACACCTGCAACCACTTGACAGGTTGCAGGTGTGACTTCTCCATTGGATTTGTCTGACTGTAGTTAGAGGGACATGCCTGACCTACACAAAACATTGCAGGCCTCTTCTTCGTCCCAGTACTAGAGTGGTGAAAGGAGTTACTAGTGTTCATTACTCCTAGTCACCTCTTCCTCATCCCAGTACTGCAGTAGGTTGAATGGGAAAATTGAGGCGAGTTGTAGCGAGGGTTAGGTTGGTTTTGAGGAGCAAAAGGGGACACCAGGTCTCACCTACTTTACCCTTGACCCCCAATCCCAAGGACCCTCTACCCAACTGATCCTCCCTCGCTTCTCCACACACAGGGTCAGGATCGAAAAACGAAGGCCTTTCCCTTGCCACCTGAGAAGAGGATTTAAGGGGAGTACATGTGAGAACTCCCTCAGTTTTCTCAAAACACCTTCTGTTTTCTTACCAATAATCCTGCCAAGTATTTTTTCTTACAGATGTATGATGGGATACAATAAAAGAACTAAACAATGTTTTTGTGGATACATTTTGTATATGTTTGTACCATACCTGTGTTTTGCATACTGTGGATTCATACATGTGTATATTTTTGTATGAATATTGGCTATGAAATCCCTATTTATACAGAGTTAGTGTGAGCAGGATTTTGGACAGGCACTCTGCAATAATAATATTCAACAAGTTAATGTTTTTGTAATGTAAATCCATATACAAAAGTAGAACTAACACAATACATGTAATTTTAACAATGTTTCTAATAATCCTTTGTATTTTCATCTACATCCTTTGGTTTCATTAACACAGCATTAGATTGGATGGCTTTTTGAATATATGTATTATTAAGTATGATTAGGTTGAGAGTGGTAGTTATGGTAGTTATCACCGAATTGTAAGACACCTATTTGTAATTGCAGATCTCAAGCGAAATATGTTATATTCCTGTCAGCAAGGTTGCAAAGTGAATGTTTCAGCAAATGTGCATGAACATAGTTTAGAATAATATAGCTAAAGATTGAGAAAAATAATGGTGGAAACTATACCAGCGTCCCATTGGAAGGGGTTTGGGGGAATGGACAACGCTTCAAGGCATACAGGGAAGTCAGCACTCTCCCTTCTGTTTTCAAGCTATTGAGCAGAATTCAAGACCGACGGCTGGCCTCTGAACGTCTAAGATGGTGCCAAGGAACCCTGAGAAGTTGAAACCCAAGTTGTACAAAGAAATCTAACTAGAGCAGATCTCGTCCATTCAATCAGAGCTCTCTTCTACCAAAGAACCAATTAACATTATAAGAACACACAAAACGTCTCTTGCCCACTGACAAGTGGTGTCAGAAGTGGGATTCATACCTCAGAGTCTGGATCCAACTTGGAGAACT
This sequence comes from Ambystoma mexicanum, assembly GCF_040938575.1. Lineage (NCBI taxonomy): Eukaryota > Metazoa > Chordata > Amphibia > Caudata > Ambystomatidae > Ambystoma > Ambystoma mexicanum. Next base: position 503,814,690 of record NC_090938.1, read on the forward strand.
CGTGAAAAGCTTTGGATCCAGTACTCTTAATACCAAGAGACAGTTGCACTCAAACCCAGACACTAATACAATTACAGGAAAGCACAGCATGTCTCTTTTTCTGGCACATTCCATTGTTTTCGTTCATCCGTGCATTTAGAGAAGGGAAATAGAATAGTATGCAAACTCATTCTTAGCACAGCTGCCAAAGGGAGCAGTTTACCCAAAGAGAGCAGTTTGCCTGAATTTCCTTCTACATGGAAACACAAGCAACCTACTGCCACATTTGGCCTTTCTGGGCATTAGTGAGGCACAATCTTATGTTTCTGGGATTTATATCGCTTATTGTCACTGCTGCCATTTGCTTGGTCCCCAGGGGCTCTGGTAGATCTGAAAGAGTGGGATGGATTAGGTTAGTGGGGAAAAGGGGAAAATGCGAGATGAGCGTATTACTGTGCTGGTGATGGGTGCTGTTCACCGCATGTTCTGTGTGCAATGAGGTAAAAACCCATTCCGAGCTTCCCGATTGGCTGGCAAAAATGCCCTTCCCCCTCTCACCAGGTGCTAATTGTATATACACATATTCTATGTGGGGAGCTCTGGTGAAAGTGCTTCATATATAACATATTATTGTTACTCCAACTTGAATCTTGTTAAGGATTTCCCATTTAAAACTAATAAGATGCAAAACATGGAAACACAACTGCTGCTTGGAAATCCATTAAGTTGGTCCTCCAATCACGCTAACCTGTCATGTAAGTTGAACTATATTAGCAAGAGACAGGGCTTAAGCCCTCACTTGGGGACTGATCTCTATCCCATGGACTTCTTTTTCTGAAGGTGCTTTGGTGATAAAATTAGAGTCTAACTGTCAGCCTTACCTGAGGTTGAAGGCCCCATGTTAGGCATTAAGGTCAGGGAGAGGTTTGTTCAACTGGTCCCTTTTTAGGTCTAGCTAGAGACAGCTTTAGCTCTCTGCCACAGCTCTTTAAGATACTTGTTTGAAAGGGGCCCCAGGATCCAGTCACCTTCTCCATGATGTAGAAAGAGCACATCCTGGTAAAAGATGTATAATAGCAGCACACATTTTGTAGGAGCTAGGGGAGCTGTCACAGTTGGGGAGAGATTTGTGAATAATGTTTTTAAAAGCATGCTTTGCTTCCCTGCTGCTTGGTACATGGATGTGTTTTTCACTGGTGTGCTGCATTTTATTGTTATTTGTGCTGTTCTGTTTCTAAACCTTTCCCTGCACAACAAGACAATGGGAATCTACGTTTACTAAACCAGACATATTGGCTTTCCCAATCATTGTTCTCCCAGAACTCTCCCTCAACGTTATGCCCAATGCCTTTACTCAGGGTGGTGGTGGAACTGGCATTCCTGATTGCTGCATTTGAAAGATTACATGATGCCCACATATTCCCATATGTGTTGGGTAACCAATCTTGATTTCTGGACCAGTAAGTTCCTACTGATCGTCCTGGCAGAGTGCCACCAAGGGATGCCATCTCTGTCTTGGCACTGTAAACGCTGCTGGGGTTTATCCGCAGAATGTACCAAGCAGGCCACTGAGGAGGGTTTCACTGGGGAGATGCCAGCCTCCCACTGGAAGGACTCCTCTGGCTCATGTGCTCTGGCTCATCCCCTACAGTGACATCCGAAAACATAGGCATGGTGTGTGATATCATTCCACAAGAGCTGGTACACCAGCGGAAGCATTTCAACTGGCTATAATGGAGGGGTTGGTTGTTGGGCAGAAGGAGCCATGTTTTGCCTTGTGTGCCATGGTTTTCACTCACTGAACCCGATGGAGCACCTACATGATGGTTAAAAGCTGGCTTCCATCTTGCATTTAATGGCCTGGAGTCCTCCCCCCGCCCGCTGTAGTTAGGCTTTAGTTTCTCGGTGGAGCGCTTCCGGGTAGTATTGCAGGTAACCGGTAAGGAGTGCAATACATCTGAAATATCCAGAGGTCCAGCAAGGAGAGCACTGGTTAATGGTCCACCAGCAAAGCGAACATTAATGTTGCTGTAGACTTTCCCTTGATGTTACATTGCCAAGAAGGAATTTACGTCATTAAAATCGCGTAATAATAATTTGCATTTATATAGCGCTACAAACCCTCAGGCATCTGAGCGTTGATTATTACCCATGGTGTGTGCTGCTCATTTATCGACCTCGTAAGGATGAAAGGCTGAGTTTGGTCCTGCCGGGATCCGGACCCGCATCGGCAGGATCTGCTCAGATGTCAAAGTGAGCGCTCTACTCGCTGTGCTATCTGACCGACTCCGAGCGTCCAACCATAAATCTTATTTGTGTGCATTTGGAAAGTCTTATTATCCTCAGTGACCTCATCACAGGAGCATGGACAGCACGTAAGGTTTTCCAGAGCAGCACTGAAAAAAAGGCGACGAGGAAAGCCAACAAGAAGAAATAGCATGGCAAAGCCATGCCTCCAGGGTGGGCGGGGCGGGGGAGAGGGCAGCACGGCAATCAGGCCCGGGCGAGGAAAGGCAGGAAGGATTTTGCACAAGGCAATTGTGTTAGAGAGGGGGAGCTGTGCTGATTCCCAAATGGATTTCTGACATCCGGGGTAGTGACACCTGGTACACTGGCATTGGCATGCTGGCAGTTCCATTATAGACAGTGCAATGGCAGAAGGAAACAATGTGCAAGGCCCCACGTTCTGGGGCAGGTTTGGCCTGGCGTGCCCTGCCAGCCTAAGCCATGGGGGGTACAAGTGAAGCGAGGGCCCCCACAAGGGCTTTTACCAGCCAAAAACACCCTAGAAGGTAGGGTTTAACGCTAATTGCACCCGGGTCATTGAACCAGGCGTTAAGAGTGTTTTTCTTTTTTTAAAAATGATTATTCCTTTGATGAGTGAGCGCATAGCGATGTGCCAATCCACCAAAGGGAAGCTCAACCTGACAAAAGTTGGCCTCCATAGTGACGTGAGAGGGACTCGGGAGCTAGTCCTTCCTCGCTTTCCTTGGCTGCATCTTCTGGAAATGTAAAGGAAGTGCGAGGCTAGCTAGAAGGTAAGTAGGGGCGGGGTGCACGGAAGAGGGAGTGTGCAGACGGGTGACCGGAGCAGGCAGGTGGTAAGACAAAGGTGCGGGGGTCAGCATGTGGGGGAGCAGTAATTTGCTGTCCTGCAACTCATGCTTATTTCGGTGGCAACAGCTTTGCGTTGCAGGACGCTGATTGTCTGGCACCACCCTGTGGGGAGTTAAGGGTTGGTGTAATTCTTCTATCCCAAAACCAAAAAAGTGATGGGTGGAAGGTTTCAAATTAATCTGAACCGCTGGCATTGCTCTGGGCAACCGTCCACACCACCATTTTTTAGCCCGTTTGTGCCATTGCAAAAGAGGTTCAGCCATATGCAAATCAGTCAGGCACTGCCACCAATGGGAGCAGCCCAGCCCGAACTGCTAGGCCAGGTTGCCCTTACACAGAAACACAAGCAACTGTCTATTTTTTTGTATTTGGGAGGAGTGACTGGCACAAGGGATTGTATCCTAGCCGCGTGGACTTGAGGGAAGGTGGGTGGGGGTGTAGATGTGTTTTAATGTTGTTGCACTGTGTTGAAGATTTGTCCTTGGTACAGCTGTATAACACTTTAAATAAATAAAAATATTAAAAATATAAAACCAAAAAAGTGATGGGTGGAAGGTTTTGAATTGATCTGAATCACTGGCATTGTTCTGGGCAACCTTCAACACCACCGTTTTTTAGCCCGTCAGCGACATTGCAAAAGGGGTCCAGCCATATGGATATCAGTCAGGTACTGCCACCAATGGGAACAGCCCTGCCCGAACTGCTAGGCCAGGTCCCAGCTACACAGAAACACAATCAACCCCAATCATGTTTCGGCCTTGTTGGCCCTCCTCAGTAAGGTGCAGCTTGGTTCCCTATGGCACAGCGAGCAAGGGACCCACGTCTGGGTATACCCTCTCTCACATTGGGAGACAAATTAAAATCAAAAAAGTGATGGGTGGAAGGTTTCAAATGAATCTGAATAACTGGCATTGCTCTGGACAACCGTCAACACCATCGTTTTTTGGCCCGCCTGCTGGGCCGAGAGTCCCAAGTTAGGATTAATTCCAAACCTTCCAGCAATCACCTATTTTTTTTGTGTAAGTCACCCCGAGTGGGACAAGTATGCCCAGACGTGGGTCCTGTTCCTGCTGGGCCTGGAGACCCAAACTACTCCTCACCGATGAGGCGTAACAAGGCCGAAACATGTTTGGGGATGCTTGTGGTGTCGTGCATAAGGGATGTTTCGGGCTCGACTGCCTCTTTTGGAGTGGGACCAAGCCTGATATGCATATGGTCTTTCCCGTTTTGTAATGGCCTGGCAGGTGAAGAACGATGGTCTGGAGGGTTGCCCAGAGCAATGCCAGAGGTTAGGATTCATTCCAAGCCTTCCAGCCATCACCTCTTTTGTTTTGCGTAAGTCACTCTGAGTGAGACAGGTATGCCCAGACATGGGTCCTGTGCCTGCTAGGCCTAGAAACCCAAGCTACTTCTCACTGATGAGGCCCAACAAGGCCGAAACATGTTTGGGGGTGCTTGTGGTCTCCTGCATAAGGGATGTGACCTAGCAGTTCAGGCTGGACAGCCCCTCTGGGGTGGGACCAAGCCTGATTTGCATATGGGCTTTCCTGTTTTGTAATGGCCTGGCAGGCGAAGAACAGTGGTCTGGAGGGTTGCCCAGAGCAATGCCAGAGGTCACCTCTTCTGTTTTGTGCAAGTCTTCTATCCCAGCATTTCAATGGTTCTGCTTCGTCTTTGTTTTAAACAGAGCATTCTACCATCAATGGATAGAATGTTCTAATAGCAATAGAAAGCCCCACCCCAGTGCTTCATTAACTGGAAACGTCACAAGGACTTCGTTAAAGGTCCCCCTTTTGCTCGGGCCTGTCGAATTGGGCCGAGGGCGTTAACCAGCTGTTAATGGTCCCCAGAATGCAGCATTGTTGCTTCAATGAATGTGCAGGCACCCGGTGCGCCGAAGCGCTGCTTAGAGAGATATCTGGCCGTCTGCTATAGTAAGCTGTCCACGCGGGCACCACGTTCCTGGGACAGAACAACTTTCTCTTTTTACTTGCATTTCTAATTTGATGCGCCACGGTGCCCAGAAGTGTACACAAGGGCTGTTGATGTGCCGGCTGAGGTCAGAGCCGTGCGGCGGAGCGGAGAGGCTGGAGCACAGTTGTTTACAGCAGGGCTGACTTCACCTTTTTATAGCAGTGTTAACGCTCCAGTCAGCCAGTGGTTGTGAGGTGTGCCTCAGTAGACGCTGCGCAGAACACTGGGGCCTTCCAGCACCTGACACTGGGCTCTGTGTATGTGAGACAGTGCGTAAAATCACGTGTTTATCTCACTACAATGCACAAGTGTGGGGCAATGTAGTAATTCTGAAATCCAGTCCCTCAGATACACTCTTCATGTAGCGTTGTGCAGTATAATTATTAGACATTCTTCATGAGTTTGTTTGCGGCTTCCTTTGAACATGACCATTAGGCAGTTGCTTCACTGCCATAAATGTCTTGGTGTCTTTAGGCGGTAACCAGAGTCTCTGTACTCTGCAGAGGTCCTACTCTCCACTCTCATGAGGAGCACCGGAAGCTGCTCCCTCCTCTGGCTGTACCGGATTCTGTCCCTGCTGAGCGTGCTTCAGTGAAGCACATCTCGCGAGAACTCGGTGCTGCCGAGTCTCGCGAGTATGCTCTACACGTTGGCATGTCACCTCCCTGCCACTTAGGGAGTTTGTACAACATTAAAATAATAATGTTTCCCATAAGCAAGAGCAACAATCGTGGGCGATTTACAGTGGTAGGAAGAGCATCCAGTCTTTACCCCACATTCTTTAGCAGATTTTTCCAGCAAAATGCAGTGGGTAGGTTAGGGTGCAGCAATGGTAGGGTGACCAGACGTCCCAGTTTTCCCAGGACTGTCCCAGTATTTGGTGCTCTGTCCCCCTTTCTCAAGATTATGTTCCCATTGAAAACTGCAGTGGTCCCGGTTTTTTGTAGTAGGTCTTTATAGCTGGCAGGCAGGAACGCACAGAAGAAATGCTGCATTTTACAACTTAAGATAGTGTTATTTTCAGACGAATTCATTATAATATGTGTTTCTTTGAACAGTAACACTTAAACCCCTTTCTCCACCAAACGCTAGTGAAGTGCAGTGCCTTGACAGCCACTTTCAAGAGTTAGTCCTACTTTTATGTTAGTCGCCCTGTCCCAGTTTTTTACTTTTTAAATCTGGTCACCCTAAGCAGTGGGGAAAGAATGAAGGGGAATAGGTTATGAGGTGATGCAGGGGGACACCCCCACATTTTGTGTGTAAAAAATGTGTGCTAAAAAATACACTGAAGAAATGTTCAGTTAAAACGTGGAGCCGGTAGGCAGCTGCAGGCCGGGGGAGTCTGTGTTCAGGGTTATTGCTGGGCAATCCTGTAAGTGTTTTGTTGAATGCCCATTTGAATGCAGCTTCATTCACTTGTTTGATGAAGTTGGTGGTTGGCTTGTGGTTTGACATTGGGGTCTCGATGGTGGTGCACTGTTGCACTCCTTTCACTCTAAGTGTTCCCCCTGAAATGGATCATTGTATTCCCACATAACAGGCAGAAGGGTTTTTTTCTTGCATGTTTCCACCCACCCTTAGAATGGTGCTACTTGGTCCCTTTCCTCTGTGATTGCATTGCTTCCGGTGAATTGCCTGGAAGCAGCCCGGGCAGAGGGTCACAGTGGAAGTGAAATGAGCTTCTGGTGTTAGTAGGTACCCAGCCAGGAGCATAGCTCAGGGCAAGCGGCTCACCTTGGGAACAGGACAGTGCCATGCAACAAAGCTTCGATCCCCGGTGGAGCGCTTAGAAGCTGGAGAAGTCTGGCACGAATCGCTTAACAGGTCACAGATAATATTAGTATAATGCACAGGGCCTAGAAGCCTCACACATGGCACAAAGTCAAATACCTGTTCTGCTAGGAAACGGTGCAGGCCTCATGTTATACAGATTGTGTTTTGTTACGGTTATGGCTTCTTTGGCAGCCTGCCTTTGCGTCATCTAAAGTTCAAAGAGCGGCTCCATGTCTCTTTTCAGGCCACATTAGAGGACAGGCGCTCTCGCCTCAACCTGTCTTTCCAACAGAAATAGTACTCTAATCTTGTTTCCATATTGCCTTTGCCTACTAGAAATGCATTAAACAAATTGGTACACCAGATATTATCGCTTGTCCAGCTAAATTATAAAAGGTTTTTAATAAACACTCAAGGTACATAAATCATAAACTTGCTGTATTAAATTAGGTCCAAAAAACAGAAAAACACAAAGCCTTGCCCTAGCCGACATGTGTTTCGACCAACATTGGTCTTTCGCAAGGCTGTTCTTTGGCATGAATCATTGTATTACAGAAATGTTGTTGAAATGGCAAATTCCTCATTAATTCAGTGAATCCACACTGACAACAATTGTCTTGGCAATGTAAGAAATCCCTGTTTTCAGAGAGCAAAGAAGAAGAAAGGATGAAAAAGAAAATTATAAAACAAATTAGTTGCGACATAATAAATCCTGAAATATTGAAAATATATATTCACAGTTCAAAATGGTGCAAAATCCTGTGAGTCCCTTCGTGAGTCCTCGAGGAGTGCAACACCTGCACTCCATTATAGTGATTAGCACTTATCTAGAAAAAATGGATGGCTTCCTGTTTCTTCCACATAACCAGTATAGTGATCCCTCACATTGTGACCTGATCTGATGTAAAGCACCAACCCCAGTGTCATAGTGTGGAAATCATTAAGCTTAGAATAATAATAATGTTGCCTACACTAGGCACATTATTTCAGGATTTGTTATTCTGTCGCAACTAATTTGTTTGATCATTTTCTTTTCCACCCTTTCTCCTTCTTTGCTCTCTGAACACAGGGATTCCTTACATTGCCAAGACAGTTGTTGTCTATGTGGATTCACTGAATTAATGAGCAATTTGCCATTTCAAGAATGTTGCTGTAATACAAGGATTCATGCCAATGAAGAGCCTTGAGAAAGACCAATGTTGGTCGAAACATATCTCGGCTAGGGCAAGGCTTTGTGTTTTTCTGTTTTGTGGACCTAATTAGATACGGGCAAGGTTATGATTTATGTACCACGAGTGTTTATTAAATAACTTTTTATGATTTAATTGGACAAGCGCTAATACCTGTTGTACCAATTTGTTTAATGGCTATTTTGGAATAGAAAACGGCACTACCTATGCACAGCCGCGTTTGGAGCTCTCCCTACTTGAAGCTGAGTGTATTCTTACATAACAACCTAAGCACACTTTATACCCGGATGGCCCTTTTTTTGTTTCTACTAGGAATGCGTTGGCTGGCCAATTACATGCTGCAGCCTACACCTAGCGCCAAACCCGCTCACCTCCTCTGTTATTTTGTTATGTAAGGGAATAGCCCCTTTCAAGAACTTTGCCTGCATGAAAATGTGATAGGGTGGGGGGATCTGATTCCTTTTGTTCGGAAAGTGATACCAATGAGTTTTTTAAAAATAATTGAGTTTTGGGCTTTGTTAATCCCAGCTTCAGCCTGGTACACACGTGTGCAGGAAAGAGGGGCAGCGAGTCTGGTGAGTTTTGTAATGTCATACAGGGTAAGGAGGAGGTTGAAAATGCAGGCTGTGTTTTAGGACATGTTATATTATAAGGCTGATCTACTGTGCCGAATCGCAGGGCTTGTCTGGAGGTTGGCGTGTTGTGCCCCCGCCTGGGTACCTTATTCTGCGGAGGAAAATGTGTAGGGAGAAGGTAAGGGTGCCAAAAGGAGAGGATGTAGTTTTGCTATTAATAATTCAGGAGAATGTTAGCAGTCGGGGGCCCGTGCAACTGCTCTAAGGGGTCCTACGGGGCAAACTGGGAAGAGAACATAATGCTTACCGGGACATTGCTAGAAGTCCTTCTGCCACAAGACGCACATTGAAAATGCAGCTCTTTTTCCTTTGCTTCCTCTCAAGTGGGTGATGCAGCTGTTCAGTAGAGTGAGCAATCAGCAGCAGAAAGAAACAGGTGGCCTGCTACCCTCCCTGCCCCTTCTACCCCCTCTATATTTCAATGAGTTTTTTCGATGCAATGTTTTCGGTAGAAATGACATCAGAAAAACTCCTGTTGGCTAAACGGCGGAATACGGTGGTCAGATGAAAAACAGAGAAACTACACGTGTTCGTACCTATCACCTTATGTATAGTGTCCGGGTGCTTCAGCCTCTAGCTATCCAGGTGGTTTATTCCATGACTCACATTTTCTCTCGCCAATCACTGTGTTGTTTATGGCTTATGGGAGTTGTAGTCCAAAACCTCTGGAGGAGTTCTGCTATATAATAAGGCTGCAAAAAGCCACCCAAGGAATCTGTGACCCAACAGTGCACAGGATGAACACATCATATGGCCAAAGCGGGTTACATATATTGTTGTATTGTAATTAATAGAAATCAGATCAGTCACATTTTGAAAAGTCTTATTACATCAATGTTTTTTAGCACGTTTTTTTAATACAGTTAATGTATGTACTTAAGTATTTCCAGCCTTTATTACCAACCTATTGTGGGCTCTTACCTTTGAATACCTGCAAGCTGGTCCTATAGCACCACGAACAGAGCGCTCCCTTTGACATCTGTGCAGAGCCTGCGGACGCAGCCAAACTCGGCCTTTCATCCTTCCGAGGTCGATAAATGAGCACCACACACCGTCGGTAATAATAAGCAGCGCTCAGATGCCTGAGGGTTCGTAGCGCTATATAAATAATAATATTTAATCTCCTCCGTTATGCCGGTTTAGCCACACCCTGGACTCTGATGCAGCCGTAGAGACCACAGCCTAGTCTTTTCAAAATACAATTATACTGAAGTCATGTTTTTGAGTTGTGTTTCAAACTCAAAATAGTGTTCCTACTTGAAAATAAACAGGCTGTGCTGTGGAAAAAGCAATTTTTGGAAGAAGTTTTAACATGCAGTTTTCAAACATATTCCCATTAAACTGCACTGGGAATCCCAGACACAGCCTGTTACAATGGGATGCACTAACATATGTTCCTTATTGTCATTATGAGAGTGGCAGATCGTGGGCATGGAAAGTGACAGGTATTAGGCTGTGTTTGGTTACAGTACCTTGATCTTCATGGAGGTCTTTCATAATGGCGCAATCCCATAGGAAAACGTTCCATGAATCAGGTCTGTTGGTATCCCAATCAGTTGGTACATATTGTTTATGCTGAGTTCTAAGTAAATGAAATCTGTAAAGTACATTTCTGCTGCCCGCCAAGGCCTCCTGTCAGAAGCTCTCCCGGTCACCTCAAGGGCACCCTGCTTCCACCCTGCCCACATATTCCAGTGGTAACATTCAGACTCCCGGTTGCGCTGGCACCCTAAACGCCAGTCATTAGCTCGATAGGTTGTTGTGTAAGGCAGTGGGACCGCCCTGGGCACCAATAGCAGAAATGTGTTTATCAAGCACTGAAGTGCTTTTAGTTTCATGTCCCCCTGGGGTGGTGTACCTGGCCTCCCGATTCTCGGAAGTCATTTTAGATTTAATGCAAACATTTCCAAGTCAGGATTCTAGGAAAGTCTGAAGCGCGGCACTGTGACTCTGTTGGGACACTGTTCCACTTCCCTCCTCTTTGCGGGCTCTGTGCGGCGGCCCGGGGCTGCCAGGGCTCTCTAAAGGGAAACAGAGATCCTCACTTACTCCTTGTGCATGCCAAGCAAAGCAAAGGAGAGCCTGGGCCTCTTGGCGCTGGCATTGGGTGATTTCACTGGGCATGCTGGCGCAGACCAAAAGGGTGAATGTCTTTGCACTTGGAAGCAGGATCGGACTGGGACAAAAAAATTAGGCCTGGGCACTGATTTAAAAAAAAAAGTGGCCGGTCATTTAAAATCAACTTTTCTTCTTGCAACAAACGGTAGTGCCTGTGGGGACATTTTTGGCAACATTTTGACCATTTTGATGCAGAGTGGGTCAATTATATCAGTCAAAACTAGCAGCTCTGCCGCGTACTAGCACATCCAACAGGCCCACACGTGCCACTGGCCTTTTCGGCATTACCGTAGGGGTCTGCAACTTGCGGCTCTCCAGATGATTGGAACTACGACTCCCATGATCCCTCACCATTGATTATGCTGTCTTGGACTGATAAGAGTTGTAGTCCAAAACATTTAAAGAGCCAATGGTTATCTTATAGGCCAGTCGGATCATGTTGATGACCCCCCCTAATGATAGAAGGCCAATGTTGAGAATTTTGAGGTCATCCTCTTGTGAAGAAGGATTCTCTGCGGGACTACATACTTTCTACACTACTTTTTGAGGCCGACTAAAAACAGATCAGCACCTTTAACTACTCTATTTACTCCTTTCTATGTATTCTCTTCAAGTGGCATGCCTTACACAGAACCCAATGTCTATGAGGTGATTTATCAGAAATTACATTTTTCACCAGAAGAATTTTTCAACATAACTGAGAAAGACAGCCATACTAGGCACTCTACACTTTCAACATGCTACAACCCCTGAAGAAAACCCCAGCAATCATACAGGGGATTGAAACATGTCGAGCAGCTTTATAGAATCTCCATCATACTTACCACTGTTGGAATTATACACTACAGATCCTGAAATATTTTAAAGAACTCAGATTCATGTGTAACGATTTTAGTGTATTTGGGTTTTTTGGTGCAAGGTTTACACAGGGTGTTTAATTGTGTAATATTCAGATTTCTTGATTATTGGTGACAAGTTTTTTATTTGTGACTGTTGTTGTATGTCTATAACAATTAATAATTTGTCAGATGTTATATATCTACATGTATATATTAAAATATGTTTTCAACCAGTAATATTGGGTAGCATTCCAATACTTCTATGTTCTAAGGTATACTTGTTTCTCCTAGGACATTTCTCTAAAGAAAGGGTAATCTACAGTAGGAGCTCTGTAATTACCAGGGTCATCTGTTCATGATATTCAAGGTCCACTGTCCACGAGCGCCAGAGGCAGGAACTTGGCACTGTATAAGAATTGCTATGAAGTCTCTGTACTTGATAAACAAAGATAACAGGTGTACAACTTAACACTACTTAAACCAATGGATTATGACAAATTAAACACGATAAATCACATCTGCCAACATCAGAGGAGCCAAAGTCACGGGAAGCAATACTGACGTTGCAGGAAAGGAACACAGGCAACCAGCAGGTGCCAACCTACAGGGAGAGCCAAGCAGCAAATACACAATGACTAAAGGGAAATGTCCTGGCCTGAGACTGGAATACCTCTTCAGTTGGCGTGCCAGTGCCCTGTGCTGGGGATGGAAATCATGTCCTGGGGGATCCAGCCAGGGACCGAGGGCAGTGAGGGAGCTCAAACCAATCTAGTGCAGTCCTCGGAGAGTGGAGGTGAGGGGTCTCTCCCTGAGAAAATGCTTCTGATAATGGGTGGAAATCTTGCACTTTTACAGCATGTTGTATGCCTAAAATTGGATAAACACTCCACAATGTGCAATTCGTTCTTTAGGGAAGCAGATGAGACAATCCAATATCACCATTAGTACACAACAGTATTTTAAAACACATTTTCGTGATGCCCCTATCCTCAAAATATACAGCACTGCCACTGTAAAATACATGCGTGTAATGCTTGTGCCCATAATATATGTCTTCATTGCCACTATAAATCACTTAAACTATGCTAGTGTTCATGGTATATTTCATGAATGCAAATTTATATCACATGTGTGACACTGGTAGCCCCAATATAGGTCCTCATTTTCACTTTAAAACCACTTTTTTGATGTTGATGCCACAAATGTATGTTAATATTGGCACTCAAAAACACTTTCATGATGCTAGTTTCCACACTATATTCACCAATGCCAATGTAAGAGGCTTTCATGATACTGCGTTCCAAAGTATATGCCCTCATTGCCACTTTAAATTGCATTCATGATTTTGTTGGCCAAATATATCATCATTGCTGCTCTAAAAAGCCATAATGCTAAGGCTCCCAAAATGTAATCTTTGCCACTTTAAATCACATTAATGAAACTGGCGTCATGAATAGAAGTCATCCTTACCACTTTAAACCACATTTATGATGCTGGTGCCCCCAATATATGTCATGATCACCACTTTAAAATGTGTTTGTGATACTGGTGCCCAAAGTAGAGGCCGCCATTGCTACTATAAAACACATTTGTGGTGCTTTTGTCCATGTCAACAATGCTACTTTAAAAGGCTTTCAAGAATGTGAATGCTCCCACTTTCATGCTGCTGATGCCCATACTATCTGTGATCATTGCCACTGTAAAATGATTTAATTACTCTGGTGCCCACAATATATGCCATCATTGCCACTTTAGTTCACGTTCATGATGCCAGTGCCCCCAATATGGTATCATGTTAATGGAACTGCTGCCACCAATAATTGTCACCGTTGTCACTTTAAAGCATGTTCACAATGCTAGTGCCCGCCGTATATGTCATAATTGCCACTTCAAATTGTGTTCATGAAGCTGGTGCCCCCACTATAGGTCATAATTGCCAATGTAAGACACTTTCATGATGATTCTGTTCACATTATATGACATTTTAAAAGGCTTTCAAGGTGTTTGATGCTCACTGTTTCATGATGCTGGTCTCCACACGATAGAACATCAATGCCACTGTAAGAGGTTTTCATTACATTGGTGCCCACAGTATGTATCATCATTTCCAATGTAAATCGTGTTCATGACACTAGTGCCCCCAATATGTCATCATTGCCACTTTAACTTAAAGTTATTGATGCTGGTGCTCATAAAACAAATAAATTGGCCTTGCACTGAGTCCCACCCCTATATACATCTACATAAGCACACACAAAGACACACATGCACACACACACACACACCCACCTGAATACACACACATACAAACTGAAAGACACCCCCACCTTCACCCTCAGGCTCACATCCTGACGCGTATAAACAAGTTCACAGACACTTTCACCATCTACCCCACTCTCAGGATCACTCACTCTTACATATAAAGGTTTTTAAAGGTACCTGACATTCAGCCCAGCCCCTCTATTGCTTGGCCTCCAGCAGGGATCCCACCACCACACAGGAACCAGGAAGTCACTTTTAAACGCCCCAAGCATGCAGCCAGCATGCATGTTGTGGCTCTGAAACATCAAGGATCAGATGCTAGCCAAATGAATAGCAGACGGCTGCGGGTGCAGTATTGCTTGATGGCTGGGGCTAGGGCTTTTAGTATGCCCAGATTTGAGCCCCGGCCAGACGACCTTTGCAGTATTCCCGATGAGAAATCCGGGCCCAATTCCAACACTAGTTCCTGAGATAAAGGTGTGACTTGGGTTTGTGTGGATGGGTGGATAGTATTTAAACAACCTTATTAAAAGAAAGCCCACGCTACCTACAGAATGCCCATAACACGTTAAATACCTTCCTTTTGATAAGACACTTTATTCCATGCTTAATTTGTAAACAAATAAGTGCAAGGGCCCAAATATTTTCTAAAACTCCTTCGGCACTGCAGGTGGGCAGTTCCTCACCACTGGTGCCACCACCTATAGTTGCTCTCCACAGTGTCGATATATTTGGTGTTACACTACAGATCACATATGCGCCCCATTGGCTACCCTATAAGCCACCACCACCCTTCAAATGGTGGCACTTTATGCTAACACTTCTTCTTTTCAGGCAGACTTTGTATCTCACTGCAAAACTGGTCATTTGTGGAGAGATTATGTCACTTGGTAGTCAGGATACGGTTTGCTTCAAAATGTCCCCTCTCTGGGAGCAAAAAACATTGACTTTTACTGGAGCAGGAACTTGTTGCTGTGAAGATCCTGCTTTTGCGTCCTGCTTTTTGTAGTTTCACAAACTTGCCAAAGCTCATTTGTTAACCAACTTTTCTGGCAGTGATGGTGTGTGGAGCTCTTGCGTCTGTGGGATGTTGCACTGATTGTGTTTTTACTTTGTTTTGTTGTATATTTTAGGGTTCTGTAATTTCCGTTGTATTTTTGCTTATGCAGTGCTCACATGCCGTGTTTGGCCTACTTTGCACTTTTTAAAGTGTTACTAAATAAAACAAATATGAAAATAAGGGTGCACACTTAAGCATGCTGAGCATGAAACTCTGCACAAGCAAACTCTGCACTTACCACTCAAGCGATTCACCCCTTATTTTTAGTTCCCCCAAATTTTCAAAAACATTATCAGCTCAATCCACAAATGCTGAACACTGCAGACAGTTGCCATTTAATTTTCCTTGCAAACCACCACAGACAGAGTAACACGCCAATTATGATGCAAGTGTTTGCACACGATGCATTTCGCTCACCTTGGCGGGCAATTATGAGTTTGGAATTGCAGTTGCCAACAGCACCAGGAAATTTAAGAAACACACCCATGAAACAGTAAAACCTCCCCTCACCGCTTTTTCTCAGTTGTGTGAGCTCACGGGCGTAGATTGGCCTTGTACCGAGAAGCAAACGCACCCAACCCTTTTCCAGCCTCAAGTCAGATTTGGCTTACCATGGGGCGATCGGCATGAAGGGCGAGCCTGGTATGTGCCCGGGGCTGGCTGCTTGCCCCTCCACAGGTACCACAGTGGAGATAACCAGGACAGTGCATCCCACCTGCTGCAAGAGCATCAGGAGGGCTCTGTGGGTTCTCATAAGTGTCTTGGAACTCCTCCAGGATGCCGCCTGGCCAGCAAAACCTTTTTTTTCACATGTGTATTTGTTTCCAGGAATGCATCTCTAATTGGTAGCAGTTTAATTGATGTGTCAGTGTGCATTATGCCTGCCAAGAAGATGCAACCATTTGTCAAACGGTGTCTACAAGAAGATGGGTGTATCACAAAGGCTCCTCTGGGGGTGTCTAGTTAGGACTATAGGACAGTTTGAAGGGGTATCAAGTTTTGCAATGTCACGTGTGAAATAATTTACCATTCTCGGTTTTGAGGCTCATAAAAACGTACATTTAAAAAGAAAATATATTTGCGCATACGTGTGTGTGTGTGTAGGTGTGTGTGGGTGGGGGGAACAAGGCACTGTTTCTGGATACTAAGAGCGACATGATGCAAAGCTGGGAGAAGTGTGGTCATATATTGAGACAGACTGCAGGCCCTGATTTGGGCACTAGCAGCATGAAAAGGGGGCAATACTGGCATATATTGTTGCAACAAGCCTCTTGTTTTCTTTGGGGACTAGCAGCATGAAAAGGCGGCAATACTGTCATATTTTGTTGCGACAAGCCTCTTGTTTTCTTTGGGGACTAGCAGCATGAAAAGGGGGCAATACTGGCATATATTTTTACGACAAGCCTCTTGTTTTCTTTGGGGACTTTCAAAATGAAAATGTGTTTTAAGTGGCAATGCTGCCATACTCTAACCAGACGTGTTCATTACTTCAGACACCACGCGCAAGAAAGGAGGACAGACCTTAGGATCTGATTTTTCCAGAACCTGCGGGAGGGTGAGAAAAAGCTGGCATATATTGTATAGACAGGCCTCATAATTTTCCTTTGGGGCAAATAGCTTCAACACACATTGCAAGATGCTCCTGTGTATTGTTGGTGACCTGGAATCTTTTGGAGCATTTCATGTGTTGCCCTGCAGAATCAAGTGTACATTCTATGGATGTCCAATTCTTCAGAAATGTGCGCAGAAATATGTACAATTTGAACCCATTATTTAACAAACGTTCCACGGTTAAGGTTAAGAACCGCCCACACCCTTCCCAGATTTGTTCAGGTGTGCTTGCTCGGGTCAATACAAGGAAAACATTTACTCCCCTCCACTGCCAATTCTGCTTTGCTAATGTTCTAGACTGGAGTGCTAATGTCAGAGCAGGGAACGGATGCCCCAGAAGATGGCTGGTCAGGTCTGTATGACTTCTTTGACCACATATTAGGAAAACCTTAATCATCCAGCAAACAAAACCTGGATTTTATCTAAAGTTTGTCCCCATTCCCGTCCCCCCGTCGGCGTGCCAAGTTGGCTACTATCATGAGCGAGTCAGACATGCCATTGAGGGTCAGTTTAAGCAATGTTGCTGCCCCAATGTGCTTGAAGGCACAGCCTTTGCTGGACATTCTGTTCCGTAGATATCCCCCAATTTTGCCTCCAGGTTCCACCCAGTTTGTCATTTAATGTCGCAAACTGCAATTTCTGAATATGGACCACTCCTTTGGTGGCTGGTACAGCCTGCCCCTGCCTGGCAGGAATGTGCGTGCATAGTGTTCCAAGAGGGAAGGAAGAGGTATCTGGGTATGCACAGGACTGTTTTCCTTTTTCGTGGGAGTTCCCCCTTAACGCTCCTCCACCTTCTTACACTGAATGGAGTTGCATGTTGCTTTTACACCTCCTTTTTACATAACCTGCAATTGCAATTAGACTCTTTTCTGTATAGGGTAGAGCTGCTCAGTTTTATAATTGCCTGACAAAATGTCCTATGTGGTCCTGAGACCTAGGCAGGGGTAGCTTGTCCATAATGGAGGAACCCCTACCCTTGCCCATTATGAAGGAGCCACACCTTACACTAGTTTCCCGTGAACAGTTTCTGTTCCCCAGCGTGCATGTCCAATGGATCAAGCAAGGCTGGGGGCATTTTCCTTCCTCATCCTTGAAAGGCCCATTGGGGATGCAGGCTGCGGAACTGTACCTCTGAATGTGCATAGGGGGCACTCCTGTGCCACCGCCCACATTCAGAAGGCCTGGGGATGTCCATCAGAAACACTCTAGCTCCTCCATGCTCTTTGCATCCTGGTTCTTTTTCGTACGGCAAGAGCTGGAAGGCTTTCAGGAAGGTGCCAGCGATGAGGAGCATCCGGACTGGGTCAGATGCTAAGATTAATACCTGCGCTTTTGCGAGCAGAACCTTCATTTAACCTATTTAAACATAACACGAAGTGTTGGCTTCACAACATGGACTCTATGACAGCCTAACTGCCTGATCCCAGCATGATCGACTGTCACTGGTACACTTTTGTAATTAATGTACTTATACTAGACTATGTATATATGCATTTGCATGACTAAGTTTGTACCCACCTGTAACTGCAATGTAACGGAACCCTTGTTGACTGCTTTCAATTGCAACTGTAACCAGATCTAACTTATGCGCCCGTATGCCCCTGGGCCTGGCCGCGCTTTATAAATAAAATAAATACAAAT
This sequence comes from Ambystoma mexicanum, assembly GCF_040938575.1. Lineage (NCBI taxonomy): Eukaryota > Metazoa > Chordata > Amphibia > Caudata > Ambystomatidae > Ambystoma > Ambystoma mexicanum. The sequence goes on from NC_090938.1 coordinate 503,832,892, forward strand.
ACAAATACAAATTACCCTTCAAGGTTATGTATGTGTATGTATACTTGTGTAATGAGTGGGTTTATGATGATGGGTGCTTGTGTGAATGAGCGAGTGGATGGTGAATTGGTGCGTATGTGAATGAGCGAGTGAATGCTGTGTGTGAATGAGCAAGGGAATGTGTGTGTGTGAGCTTGTTTTTGCTGGCCCGGGGCACTGATTTTGGTGGGAGAGAGGGAAGCCAGAGTGGGGAGGGTGCAGCTGTTTTTATTGAGCATCTATGCATGACAGATGTTATTAAGTGGCTATACTACCATTTTGGTGCTGCCAGTCCAACCATTTCTTACTGTGGCATGACATTTTTTTCTGGGCATCTATGATAAAGCAAGCATTATAAGGATTACTACATGGCTAGACTGGCATTTTGGTGCAAACAGACTAGCTATAATATCTTAGTGTGGCATGGCATTTGTTACTGGACATCTTTGATAAAGCGAACATGGTAAGTGTTATTTCATGTCTAGACTGTCCTACATTGGTGCTCCCAGCTTGGACATGTGTTCTTATTGTGGCATGGGATTTTTAATTGCAAAGGTAATATTTGTATTTTCTTACGTGTGGGGATATTGGCATATATAGACAGCGCCAACTTGGACATGTTTTCTTATAGTATCATTACTGGCATTACATGCAAAGCAAATAGGAATGTGTTCTTATATCGCAATACTGGCATATATTGGTGCAGCCAGCATGGAAGTGTAAGGGCAGAGCCAGCATGAAAATGTTCTTTTATACTGGCATATATTGTGGGGAAAAGCATGAAAATGCATTGTGAAATGCTTCTGTGCACTATTAGTGACTTGCATCTATTGGATTTTTTCATTACCTCCCTCCCCAGCCCTCCCCCACCACCCTACCTCTCACCCCCAACCACCCCCCCACCCCGGTTGGTTCAGGCTTGTTCACTGCACTGGCTCTCTTTTGAACATTTGTGTACAATAATTACACTCCTCCAAATAAAAAAATCACCAGTCACCACTGTACCTAGCAACTAGGAGTAAGCAGCCCTTAATTAACTCCCATCAAATCATTAAAATTGTGCCAGTTCATGGGGGTAGGTGGGTACACATCATTGATTAATTTGTGATTGGAATCAACATAGGCAGCTATTTGTTAGAATCAGATTGCATTAGTCTGAATCTTGATAAATGCGTCAAACCAAGAAATAATTAATTCAAGCTTAAAAAAACAAAATAAAAGTAAAATAAATCAGTGTTAATTTTATTGCAAACCAAGAAACCTGCCTCGAGTTCGACCCATGTGTATGAAATAGAGACTCCTACATCCTTCAGTAGCTTGAATCAGGGTTTGAATCAATTTAATTATCTTGAGTTTCCTCCTTAAATGGTTACAATCATTGGAGGCAATTTGAAACCCCTGAACCCTCCATTGTTTAGACAGGTTCACATCTGATTACCCACTTGAAATTCACCCCGTCATCCTTCTAGGGTGACAAATTGATTACCATGACGAATTGGGTATTAATCATTTATTACCTTGCCTAAAATTCAGAGGAATCTGGCATGAAGCGCTATACAAAAATGTGATATCATTCATGATTATAAGTATCTTTATTGTAATCATTGCTAGCAAACAAGCATGTGTTAACCTTAAACAGGGTATCATATTTAAAGGAACACTTCTTTTTAATGTATTTTTAACATGGTGCATGTTAAAATATGTATCCATTTACTACACCCACATGGGGTACTGGATTGGTCTTGCAAAATGTTTTCCCTGACATGTTCCCGAACAGGGCCCTGAAACGTGGTTCATTGCTATCCCTGCTGCCCAGAAGCTGCCTAGAAGCACATGTTGAATGAATGACCGGACATCGCCACGGTATTACTTCAGCTAAAATGACTTCCAGGGCAGCCCAAATAGTCCTTTTTTTAGGAAAGAATGCGGGTCTATGGCTGGCAAACCTGCTCCCTATTAAGGTAACGTGACTCTTGTTCTTTCTAAAAGCAGTACTTGCTTTCCATGTCATCAGTACCAGCTGCTTCGTTTTTTTGACCTCTAGGAATGTAAATATTTCCTATTAAATAGCCCAATCAACTGAGCATGGTGAGGGAGCCCCCAAACAATTATTGAGAGTCGCGGAGGGCAGGGTTCTCCCCTTGACTTATTTTAACAAAAGAAATGAGTAAAATGGTACATTACAAAGCACAACTTTTGTGAAACGTGGGGTAAGGAGTCACATATTTTATAATATGTTCTGTAGAGTGACACATGAAAAGAAACCAATAGATGTCAGTTCACCAACCCATCAGCATTTTCCAACACATTTTCACGGTGCCTTTGGCAAGACCAAAACCCAGTATTGCCACTGTAAGAGCACACTTATATTGGCTGATCCAATTTATCTCAGTATTCCCACTTTAAGAATACATTCATTGTTACTGTGTCTAACAATGCCAGTATTGCCAGTTTAAGAACACACTTGTGGTGGTTGTGCCTAATAATGCCAACATTGCCACTGTAAGTAGACACTTATGCTGGCTTTAAGAACACACTTACAGTGGTTGTGCCTAATATTGCCATTACTGCCACTGTAAGTAGGTACTTTTGGTGGCTGTTCCTAATAATTCCAGTGTTTCCAGTTTAAAAACAAATGTGTGGTGCCTGTGCTTAATAATGCCAGTATGTGAACACACTCTTTACAGTTGTGGCTAATAATAACAGTCTTGCTACTATAAGTACACACCTTGGTGGCTGACCTTTTAATTTTGTATTGTCAATGTAATAAGTCATTTTCATGCTGACTGTGAGGCTCTTTCTTATCTTTAACCGAAATCTGACAGGATTGCTATAAGAAATCTGCTGACATCAACACAAAGCCCTCCTCCCACCTTTCCTTTGCAGGACCTCCCTCCCCTTCTTCCACCACAAGCAATGTCCTCAGAGCCCATAAACACATGGAGTGACATGTGCATTTATATACACGCAAACACACATCTTGCATGCATGGAATTACACACACACACACACACGCACACACACACATAAACACAACACCTTTTTTGGCTTATTCGCTCTGCTTTTGCCCATCACAGGACTCCTAGCCCCACCACAGTGCCAGTATCCACAGTAAGATAAAGATGATGCCAGGCAGATAGCAGAGAGTGGTGCATATCACCATATCTCCCTGAGTCCTGCATCATGCAAATGCACTACAAACCTAATGACCATTCACCTTCACCTCCCAAATACTGTGATGCGTAGGGTTGCTCCAATATAAAAATAGCACTGCAGTTCCCCAGCCTGCACGACCAATGGCCAAGCAGAATACACTTAGCAACATGCACCAGGTTGAGGTATTGCATGGACATGGGGTTACAGCGTCTCCCAAATACTCTCTGGTGGTCCCTCTCCTGAATAAACCTTTACTTGATCGAGCAGCCGCTGCTAACTACTGTCCGATCTAGTTTATTGTGATTTTTAATGAAACTTCTCGAATCTCTGGTTGGTCCCCTGCTTAGCTCCTTTTTGGACAATTCTTCATTTTTCCATACAGCTCAAACTGGCTTTCGCCTTGGTCGGTGCACGGAAAGTGTGTTGGTCTCGGTGATCGATGATCTGGCCCTTCTGCACGATTAAGGCGGGCTGGAGCCTTGCTGCTCCTGTATCTCTACGGCGCTTTCGACACCGTTGACCATACGGTCCTATTAGATCGCCTCGCCAGTGCAGGCCTTTCAGGCACGGTTCTTTCCTAGTTCTCCTCATTCCTCTCAGACAGGACTCGATCTCTCTCTCTTCCTCCTTTCTGCTCCTCCCCCACTTTGTTTTTCGCAGTGTCCCTCAGGGATCTGCCCTCTCCCCTGTTTTGTTCAATGCCTACATCCAACCGCTTATTAAGTTTGTATTCTCCCCTGGTTTCAGCTGTTACTCTTACGCTGATGACACCCCAATCCTGGTGCATCTTTCCACCCAGGATACTGCAGCCAGATTCCATGGGTGTCTTGTAGCCGTGGGCAAATGGATGTCAGACAACTAGCTTAAACTCAATGGGGAGAAAAATGAGGTGTTGGTGGTGGGCCCTCCTTCTGTGGTGGCTTTTTGCTCGCCGGGTTTTTGGCCCTCTAGTCTTGGCCCTTGCCCTATCCCTGTCTCTTCAGTAAAGGACCTGGCTGTGAAAATATCGCCATCCCTGCAGCAGATATCTGTCAGAAAGGATACTTTCAGTTAAAGCTTTTGTGAAATATGTTGCCTTACCTCCCCACATCAATTTCAGGCTCCTGTGGTATTCAATTGACAATTTACTGTAACGCCCTTCTACTGGTGCAGCCTGCCTACCTGCTTCAGCGTTTGCAGGTGCTGCAGAATTCTGTAGCGCGAGTGGACACCTCCATGCCTATACTTGCCCATATCTCTCCAATGCTCTGTCATCTTCACTGGCTGCCGGTTGCGAAACGGGTGCAATTCAGATCTCTTTGCCTGGTCCACCAGGCTTTCTATTGGTGCAGAGCTGAATCTGTACAAGCAAAATTCTGTCCTTATATCCCGGCCCGGGCACTTCGCACTGTATATCCCGGCCCAGGCACTTCGCACCGCGGACATCCACTTGATCTCTGTACCTCGGATAGGGGCCGCTCTTTCTCAGTTTTAGCAGGCCGACTCTGGAACTCTATTCCTCTTTCATTGCGTATGATCGATTTTTGGTTTCGTCGATCACAAATACGTATCTTTTTTAGCCTCCTCCCCCCTTGTGCTGTAGTAGGGCTTTATAGCCGCCATGATGCCTTTCTTAGCGACTGCGCGCTTTATAAATAAAATATAGCATAACATAGCGTATGCACACAACACCAGCTCAGGGAAGTTCCCTTAGCTACTAGCAGAAGCTGGAGGAGGGCTCAGCGTTTACTAGGCCTGCCCTGCTCGATCTGGCTCGCAAATAATTGGCAGAAAGCCGCACCCTGTTGCCTGTGCATCTCAGCTTCAAGTGAAATGGCATGGGATCTGTTTACAAAGAACATTTGTTCTTTCGGTAGCATCTCGAGCACGGGGTTCTATGCATAGAGGAGCATGGCATATGGGATCCAGTTGAGACCGGATTGCATAAACCAGGATGTTGCAATTGGGGCAATTATAGACAGAACACTGTCAGCTGTTTTCTTTTTTCACATTTACATGTACACTGATAGGCAAAGGAAGATATCATTATTTGCCAAGCATCACACAATTATGTTGTCAATTGCAGAAACTGGCATTAGAATTCAGGTCTGCGGGTTCAACACCCATCAATGTAGCCAGTCCATCACAGCTTACTCTGGGGAGCAGGCCCACATTGCAGACCGCACTCAGGTGCTTTGGAAGCTTGCAAGCCTGAGTACCACCAAAGTGCAGGCTTCTAAGGTAAGTCCACTCCTGTCACATCTTAATTTGGGTCATACTCAGACACGCAGATAGGGCCGCTCTCCCCCACTTGCGCCCACATTGCAGACCACACTCACACCACTCTCAGGTGCCTTGTACTGTTACTATATTAACTACCCTAAAAGTGCAGGCTTTAAGCCTAAATCTACTCCTGGCACCTCTTATTTTTCCTACTCTGACACCACGATAGCGCCACTTTTCCCCACTCACGCATATACTGGCATATTACACTTGGGTGTCGGGAAAGTTGCAAGCCCTGGCAACACTAAGGGAACAGGCCCGCACCTGGCACACCTGCAACCCTCTTTCCTGCCACTCACTGGCCAGCCTCCCTTGGCCCTCTTCCTGCTCCCACCTGTGAGGCTAAGAACCTTGGGGTTATCTTTGACTCCACACTCTAAGAAGTCAAACTACCAACTGCACCTCCTCAGAGGTATTCTTCCTTTCCTCTCCTTCTCCCAGAAGCTCACTGCCTCCAGAGCTCTGGTTCTCTCTAGGCTGGACTACTGTAACAGCCTCTTTCTAAATCTGCCCGCCTCTACTCTCTGACCTCTGCAACTCATCCAGAACAGGACTGCGGGACTTGTCCTTGGCCTCAAGCCCTGGGATCGTATCTCTCCAGCACTGAAATCTCTCCATTGGCTCTGAGTTGCTGCAAGGACCCTTTGCATTGTCCACAAGGCTTTCTGGGGCCAAGATATCTCCAACTTTCTCTTCGGAAGTATCTTCCTACTCGAGCTCTTTGCTCTCCCACCTCCAAATCCTTGAGGGTCAGTCGCTTTTCCAAGCAACGAGTTGGGGGCAGATCTCTCTCTTTGGCAGGCGCCTCCCTCTGGAACAGCCTCACTGCCTCTCTGAAACTTGAGCAGAACCATCCCCGGTTACGGAAGCAGCTCAAGTCTTTCCTCTTTGCTTCTGCCTTCTCTCTTCCACTACCTTGCTGATCTCCTGTCTTATACTGCACTGGTCACCTGGCTACCCTCTGAACAACGGGCCCAGATCCCTGCCCATCCAGTTGCACACCTGCACTGCCTCCTGGCAACCCTGCAGTTGGGGCTGTATCTGCAACCCTACAATCCCCCTATCTGCACTTATTTAATACGTGTTGTCTGCACTTAACTCCTGCGCTGCCATCTTCTGGCCGTACTTCTTGTTTTTGGATTTCTTGCACTTCCTCCTCCTCCCCTCCCGCTGGCACTTTTCGCCTTCCCTCTCGCTGCACTTGCGCAATCTCAATGTCAGTTGGCCTAGTAAAATTGTTGTCTCCTCCCTTTGTTCCCCTCCCTTACCTCGTCGCCCTCGTGAAACACTTCTGTATAAGGTGCGTTATAAATGTCATATATCATATTTTATAGCACCAACCACACACACGCTATGGAAGAATGCAAAGTCGACTTATCCTTAGGTATCATTATTTGCAATAATGCACACCCAGGTATGGGGGAGGTGAAATCCTGGAGACCACCCCTAGGCTCCCACATGGAGCAGGTCGGAATCTCCCCCGCCATCGAGCAGTAGGCCGTGCGAAGAGTAAACGCTGCATAACATTATTAGCTGTCTTTTAAAGTGAGAAAGGACTGTTCATGCCATCCTGATGGGGGAACTCATTCTAAAAAGGCATTCTGTTTTCTCTGGAGCCTCACTTTTGGAAATAGCTCTCTTATGAGGGAGCAGCAGACTTCGGCCATAACAAGTGGCCGGGGTTGCTCCTTTGAAGTAAGGACTTCCTAATGGGCCGGCTGTTTCTTAGTACGGAGACTAATGCTGCCTCTGGGAGGCAGTAACAACAGGTGCAGATTGCTGTTTTGGCAGCTGACGCCTTCCTCTGAAGTGGGTTTTGGAGAGCGCGCTTGCGGAACAAGTTAATTTGGAAATCACACAACAAGAAGCAGGTAAATGTAGCTGAACCCTAACTGAACTCAAGACATTTGAGCATCCTTTTACTTCCCGGTTCACTGTACGGTGATGGATGGGAGGTTTTGAATCAATCATAACCATTGGCATTGCTCCAGGCAAACTTGGTTATTCAAGCCTGCTGGAAAATGGTGTGAGCACCCGGGCGGCAGTGCCTGGCAAATGCCTATCTAATGGCTATAAACGATCCAACGTTGTTGGCTTTGCTAAAACCTGTTTTTAAAACAAATTCGGTGCAAGGAACTGATGTCAGGACACACATATTGCTTATAAAGGAAGTGGCTACACATTATTATTACTCAAGGAGCTTATTGACAGCTGTGTTTAAGCCATTAGCGTTCAGAAGACTGCTTAGCAATAACTGTGATCCCATAAAAGCCCCCAGCTTGATGTTACTGCATGATAAAGCTAGCTCAAAGAGATCCTTGATCGATGGAGGATGTGGGCTTTTGGGCGGTAAGGAGGGCTGTGGTTGGAAATGGCCAAATGGATTAGCATGTTCATGGCTGTCAATGTGTGGATAAAAAGCCAAACAACACCCACAGGCTGTGTCCCTCCTCTCATCCCATCTCTTTTCTATCTATACCCCAGCGCCAATAGTGTAAGGGTTATAGGTGGGGAGCCAAGCACCACCTAAAAGCCCAAAACATGTTATTAGTATCATTCAGTTTATTGAAAAAAAACCGTCTTTATATATTATCAGGACATTCGTTTTCGCGGCTGCCTCATTATTATGCTAACTGTGAAAAGAGGTGTTGTTTTAAATACCTCTCATCTTTAAAATGCCACCTAATTATGAGTCGGGAGCATGTGATGTGTATGACAGGGGGTACAGAGAAAGTACTTCGTCGGTTAAATAATCCATAGATACCCCCATGCAGTTCTTTCTATTTACCCTGTGTCCAAAAATACCCCACGGGATATCCGCTCGTTGCCAGGTGGTATTTATGAGGCCTTCTGGTGCCCCTCGTAGACTAGAGTACCGCAGTAATGGTCAAGCTCGCCCGCTTCAGCCAATGGCCTTCCTTTTTAAAAGGACTCTTCTTCAGGTCAGGCCTGAAAGCCTCAATTCTTCAGATCCACGTTAAAATAACGAATTTAAAACTAGGCTGAAAATGCTGTATTTATTTCAATCGAATTTCGAACTTTAAAAAATGTTTTTTGCACTTTTTTCGATTTTGAATCTGGGGAAAACACCCACACCCCTCCACATCGCCAAGCCTTTTTTTTATTACCTTACCCGGCCCCCATGTCATTATTTAGAATAAAGGTGCAAACATATCGAAAAATTCGATCAAAACAGTTCGGCCTTTTCAGCCTCGCTATTTTGTGATTCGTTTTTTTGGGCGATACCAATTCTTCAGCTTTGTCCCGCTCGTGCTAATTATACATACATGCCTAGGAATGGTCTTCCACATTCGGCTTACTTCTTATTCATGATAGTGTACTGCCGCTACTTGGATACAGCACGTGGTGATCTGGAATGATACATTCCTTGGAAAAGTGGCATTGCCTTAACTTCCTCTGTATTCTCTGGGCTGTGTAATTTAATAGTAACAGTATCAGTGTACATGTCCTGGAGGCCTTTGGAACGGTAGTTATTGTTGAAACTTAGCTCGCTGGTTCTTCCTCTGCCAACCTCGAAAGAATGAAAGGAGGGGTCGGCCCGGCTAGAATCAAGCCCGTGAACAGGTCTCTGCAGCTTGCACGCAACCCGCGGAGCTGCTTTCACTAGGTGAGAGCCGAGTCCCGTCTATGCTATTGGATAAAGCTTCAGTCCTGCTGGATAGGTTGCAACTGAACGTGCTGCTTGGAGCCCCATCCAGTGATGGCAGCAGGTGTCAGCCCCTGGGTTTCTGGAAGAAACCCAAAAAGCCGGTCTCTCTCCTATGAGCCCAAATAGACAGCGGGAGTTTGTATTAGGCGAATGCTTTCTGAAATGTTTTGGCAACCACGAGCTCATAATATTTGTGCACAGTCAGGGTGAGGCCAGTCAGTGAGCGCCTTTCAGAAGTATAAATAGCCAGCAAGCAGAGATTGAGAATGCTATTGTGCGTACAATCCCTATTAATAATGGACACACTGATTGGGCCAACTGTTTCGTGTGGAGTTGTGAAGTGTTTATTGAACGCTTAAAGTGCAGGGGGATCTTGTCGCGTGTCATGAGTGACAGGGTGATGAGAAGAGGGACAGTAGGCTATTCAAGGGTGACTGTGAGGGTGAAATGTGGGTCAGATGTGATCAAGTGGTGGTTTGTTGTGGTTACGCGGTGATCTGTTGCAAGGGACACTCTCGGCTGTGTAGTGGTGTGTTGTGGGCTAAGCACACCGATGACCCCCAGATCCACCTTTGGCTGGAGAATGGTCGAGAGAGGTGATCATAACATTACTTAGTCATTACCCCACATTGACTTCTGGATAAAGTAAAATGACCTGTGTCTGGACATGGCCATGCCAGAGTTTCCTGCGACCAGGGATATTACCAGAAACTCCCTGCCTTTTCAGGGGTCCCCCTTTACTGGACATGGCCCTCTCTCCGGGGCACACAGAATAAAAAGGGCCATTCTCTCTGACCACTTCATCATCCCACGAATTGCTACCATGAGTAGGGGGTTACTCCTACGCGTATTTCTTAGAAAAGATATTGAAGTAATCACCCGTTGTACCTTAGAGAACAGCAATATCTAAATCAACTTAAAATATGGGTCCTGCAATTGCCTAATCTTTCCGACTTCCTGTTTTGTTTTCAAAACACAAAGATATGGCTGCAGGACTCTCCTTACACAGTGTGAGATAACACTACTGTAAAGACATTCTTCTACTCTGAAGTGCAGACATACAGCTCAGAGTGGAAGTCGAATACGGATGCTCCTTAACGAGAATACTAGGAACATAATTTTGTGCTTTTAAAACAAACCAGAGAGTTGGAAAACATAAAAATTAAAAATGGCCGCCGCTGAGGCAAATTGAAGAAATCATATTCATGTGTTGGATGTAGAAATATGTTTAATGTGGTGCTGTTCTCTAAGATACATCGGGTGGGCTCCCTTAAGGGGCCTAGCTTTCTAGTTAACATGCTGTGCGCTGTGTCCCACCTCCTTCAGTCCAACCTTTAGGTGGAACTGAGCCGAGCACTGGCTCTTTCCTGATTGGACCGTTATACAATCATCTCCACTGGCCTTCTGGAGAAGCAACTAGGGATGCTCCAATGAATCCTAAGCAGGCAGCCAGATGCTCCTTGAAAGTCAGGAAGCACGACTGCATTTCCCCGGCTATGACATTGCCAAACTCGCTCCCTATGAAAAAGAAGATATAAGGTGAGGACTTGTGCCCCAAGACCCCAGTATCTTGAACAACCGACACCTCACTCCATAAAAACCCATGGCCTACGTTGCAGGGAAACTGGTCATATTGAGCTGGGAAGGCACACTAGCACACATGTATGTGTCCAGCCAGGGTTAGTGTCCAATCTATGGAGATGTCTGAACACTGACCTCCAGCACTTCACAAACCTCCCCATCCTTAAGGCGATGTTCTACAGCAGTGATCTGCAAGCTTTGGCTCCCAAAACGTTCTGAACTACAGCTCCCATCAGCCCTAGCCAGCATAGTTAATGGTGAGGCATCATGGGAGTCGCAGTCTCTTCATCTTTTCGCCACTCTGATTCCTTTGTACTGAGGGACAGGACTCCTCCTGAAGAACAACTTTGGAAGCAGGGTGGTCCAAAGATTTATGCTGCCCCAAGCAAAGTGCTACTTTGCACCCCCCCTTACAGTGAGTTCAGATTTGCTGTGTGGGGGTAGGAAGCTATACAGTTTCCTGTGGCCATGCGGGAGCAGGACATCCACTCCTGTTTGTTTCTCCCCTTGGCTTCTGGAACTTTTAGATTTTTCTTTCCCATTTGAAATTTATGCAAAGCGCAACTCCTAGAATTCCAAGCAAAAACAGAAGTGGCCGGCCTTCTCTCACATGGACATAGAAAGCTTGAGAGCCCTCCCTGTCACCATTACTGCTGGTTCCGGCGGAGGGCACTCGGACGAGAAGCAGGTAGCAATATATCAAGATATCATTTATCTTGGTATTGTATATTTTGGCTTATATAGCCGCCAGTATTGACTGAATACTTTCTTTAAACAAATATATTTCGCGATTTTAAATTCAATACCTTAAAAAAGGAAGCCCATAAATTGAAAACATTCCCCATTCCAGTCGGCAGATGCTAATCCAGTCCTGGTTTTAACTGTGCATTCCCCGACTGTTAGTCCTGGTGCTTAGAATTGTGAAATTCGAGACAAGTTCCAGTGTGCAAAGTTAAAACCAGGACTGGATTTTCATCTCCCAAATGGAATGGGACATGTTGGAATGTATGGAAACCCCACCCCACACACACGGACATGAACGAGTTAACTTGATGGTTCATTGCACCCACACTGCAGGGATACAGCATCAAACAGGCTGTCAATATGATAAAGATAAAAGCGCGTGCTCATATCCCCTCCAGCACTCCTCTGTTTATATCATTGCGTATTCTTTATTTTTAAGAGATGGTAAAAAAAAGATTGTTGACCCTTGATCTTCTCTGATGTAAAATTGGCAAGTGGTGAATGCTTTAACTTGTTTCATGTCTGTTATCAGCGCAATGTTATTTCTGCTAAAAGCAGCTCCTATTGTTTCTGTACCAAAGCACATTCCTCGGTCGTCAACGCTGTTAGTATGAAAGGAAAGCAAAGAGGGACTTTTGTCAGGGCGTGGCTTAAAGTAAGAATAGAACAGTCCTGCTCATGGAGCCTCAGGGTAAATCGCAAAAAGGAAGAAGCATTATGGGATAGCGTGCATGTCAACATTATCCATTCAATTTGGGAGAAGCTAGTCCAGCCCTGGTTTCAACTATGCATCCATGAGATTTGTAGTTCTGGATATATAATAGGAAACTCCAGAACTACAAGTTCCAGAATGCAAAGTTAAACCAGGACTGGCCTAGCTTCTCCCAAATGTAATCAATAATGTTGTTATGTATGGGATAGGGGGTTTCAAGGTCATTCATGGGAGCCGAGTTCTCTGCCTAGTTCGCTGGGGTCGGGGGGCTGATCAAATGGTCCGGTTTTTTAGGTGGCTCTTTGGAATTTAGATAATTTGAAGGCAAGGACACACAGTTTGCTATAGTATCAAAGATGTTGCAATGATATGTTAGTATGAAAAGCTACCCATTCATATAGAGAACAGAAGTGCAGAATGCCCGGGGCAGAACAAGGCTTGAAGCCATCTGAGGTGTTGCTCGGGGGAGCTGAGGGGAACTATAGCCCCAGATCTTTTGGTTGTAGTCCAGGATAGAAGCTCAACCGAACAGTCCCGATATTAGCGTAGCCCCGGATCTTTTCCAGACCTAGCAACACCCCTGGAAACAGCATCAGCAAATCTATCGTTAGTGACTGCACGCAGAAGAAAATTGCCCGCCTTGTCATTGGAGTCAGGGGCATATGCAAGGGTGGCTGTGCATGCACGCAGTTATCTGCAGTGCGCATGAGTGGTAACACGCAAATGTGCACTGAGTTTCAATGGCGTCACAGCAAGGTTTGAAATTGCTTGGAGATCTTTAGCCTTGAAGAATCTGGTCATCTTGATACCAGCAGTCTACCAGGAGCTGCTTCTGACTGTCCAGGCCTTCTGATGCCATGCAAACGCTGTGCCCATCTGAAAATGTGTTTAAAGGCCGAATAGGGCACTCCTGGAAGAAATGTAAAGCCTAATGGGTTATATATAAAGGACACAATGTTGCAGTTTGAATCGCAGGTGGAAGTTTTATTTGGGGCACGCTGCCGATTAGATCGTCGTTCTCCAGAGAAAGACCCAGAACACTTTTTGATGGCGAATACCCAGATACTGTTTTTAGTTCCTGCTCACCAAATCTGTACTTCCATCCCTGTTACGGTCAGTGTTCTTTTGCACATCCGCTTCAGTGGGTGTCTGCTCGGTGGCTTGCGATGGGCCAATCATATAACACAGTTAATGATCTTTCCATCTAAAACTTTCCAACAAAAGTTTTGCATTGAAAATTATCCATTGAAATGTTTGTATCGAATGCATTTTTTAGTGTTTTTTTGTGGGGGTCCCACCCTAACCCCCCGTTTTTTACCCTTAAAACCTCACCCCAACGAAAATAAACCCTTTACCCCACACATATATGCATTAGATATATATTTTTTTGATGGATAAATTTCAATCAAAAAAGTTTAGTTGGAATTTTTTTTTGATGGAAAGATTGGATACCACATAAGACCATGCATGCCCATTCTACATAATTAAAACGCTGCCCAGCAATGCCATCCCTTCATCCCCCGATGCCGATGAGCATCCTTCTCCTGGGACTTGGTTGGGTGGGGGCGCTTCAGAGGCATTCTGCTGTAGCATCTGGTCAGCAGCAAAAAAGGCTCACAGAAGTCCACATTTAGTGCTTCTCATCACCCAGACAGCGCATGCCTCACTCCCTGCTCGTTGCCCATTGGGCCCACATATGAATATATGGGATGGTCCATCGAAAGTGATGCATAGCAATACATGTTATGGTCAATTCATGTATTGCGTTATTTATGCAGGTGGACCTTGGCTGCTACAGTGTTAAATGTATTTTAATAAGTGTAGTATATTTAAGCTAAAATGGCAAGAGCTTGTCCAGTTGTTAACGCAGGCCCTATCAAATGGACATGAAGCAGTGCTCAAGTTGAGGGTACACGCGAGTGAACAGAGACCCCCTACTTTTTTCAGAGTGAACCGTGATACGCTAATTTCTGGTGACGCTGCATTCAATTGGTATGTTAATGAGTCCCCAAACTTTTTCTTTTAGGACTTCACCTCTGGCCGGAAGTACACACATCTTACCAGGTCTTTCCACCAGACCACCATCCTCACAAACAGTTACCCACTCAAGCTCAGTTGGGTGAATCCAGCCACATAGTCCCCATCAGACAAAGGACATCAACACCCCCCTTACAATCATTATACAATGGAACCTTATCTAGCTAACTGACTCAATCCCTGATCTACTGGCACCTTAAACTGCATACGCAGACCCTACACACTGGACACCCTGAAACCCACCTACTAGGACGAAGAACCTTCACACAGCCACTCAGAGTTCATTGCACAGTCTGCAACCATCTTGAACCATAACAAACTTGCCTCCCACCCACCCCACCGGAACAGCACCTCTCCCGGAACCCCATTGATGTCGGCAACTAGATCTTGAGGTCTCCCCACCAGATAAACCATACAGCCAAGTGTCACTGCCACAATCCTTGTAGAATCATCCCACTGCACAAGGCTCAGGTGTGTGTGGCCTGCACTCACACAGGCAGCATAGGATTCGCAACTGCCTCTCCCTCTACTCCACATCCTGCGGAACTGTGTGCTATGAGGCTGCCAACACAGCTGAACTGCGCTATACGAGACCACTTTACAGTTTGCTCCCTTTACCCCTTTCCTGGGGAGCGGCTGGCATTTTCCTCTCTAGCTGCGGATCTAGAGTAAAATTAGTGGTGATATTTTTACCCTAAGGAAACAAGAGTGCATCGGCTGTCTGGGCGAAGAGGTGTGCCCTGTGTGGCTAGTGCAATTAAGTAATATCAAATAGACTGAATAGATTTCAATTACAATTGTAATACTTGGTTTGAGTAGTCAGGATCTCTACTCTCGTTAATGGGTTTCCAGGTTATGAGTCTTGTTGCTCAACGCCACTCTCTTTCTCCGACATATTAATCTTCATCCACAGATAACTATCCTCATCCAGTAATCCCTGGTGAAAATTCCAGTTTGCCAGTGCCAATGATTTTTGATGGATCCAGTTTCTAGACACCCGCTGCACTGCTATTGAGAACACTCCCACTGTTTTCCCTGGTATCTTGGCACTGGCTAGTGGCTATTGGTGTCAGTTGATTTCTGTTGGTATTTTTATTTAACCAGTAAAACCGCTATTGTATTTATTCGCCTGGATAAATATAGAGTCATCTAGAATGTTCACCAAGGGAGCTCCATCTCCTGCCCCTGTATCACTGTTGAAGTGTGATTGTGTGTGTGACCACGTGTGTGTATGTATGTCTGTGCGCCTTAGTTACCAAGGGAGGCTTCAAGAGAGGATTTGGACCAGACAGTTCATCCAAAGACAGGGGGACGAATGAAAACACCACCTTATTCGCCTGATTACATCTTTCAATTATCCAGACCTTTCAGTCTCCAGTCTACTCATTGTTTGATCTTGGTTAACATCCACAGCAGGAGTGTTGGAAAACTAATAACAGATATTTACACAGTGCGAGTGAGGAAATAGTCTTGCCTGATGCAGTGAAAGGATTTCTAAAATGCATTGCGGATCTAGGTGGACCCCAAACGCGCTAAGTCTTCCCTTCAGACAGGGAATAAGTGGGCATGTCATAAGTATGAATCCCGGCCGGGCTGTCTCAGCCCTTCCTCCTTCCAAGGTCGATATGAATACATTTGGCAAAAATAACATATCATTACTGCACTTCGAAGTGGGAGGAATACGGCATAAAGCGCTATATAAAAACAACATAATATTAAGTTACATTTTTGTAAAGAAAAAGAGCAGTTCATTTTGGTAGCTCTAAACAATGTAAATACAAAAGTGTAGAATTTTAGTGCAGATAATCACTACATCTACTGCCTTCACTGTCTTCTCTTAACAAACACAAACTTTAGTTTTACTCATAATTAGTAGTGTCAAGAAGCTACTCAAAATAAAATCCAGGCACATTTTCTGATTCTCCATCTTAATTGTCCATGTAGAAAACAGTGACGTTCAATGGAGATTATTTGCATACGCTCTTGGTAATTCTGAATGCTTACCTGGATTTCGGTATTTGGCCAGTGGAGAAGCCCAGGTCCTACTTATAGAAGTAGGTCTCCTGGTAAACGCTTATGACTTTGACTCGGGGCACAAGGTGAGGGTACTGGTGGATGGGTAGCATACACCTACTTTTGTCAGAGGGCGGACAGTGTCCTCCTTGTGTTTTTTTAGGCTGTGTGTCAAAATAAGGACATGTTTTGTGGGGTGTAATCAAAGGCCCCAAACCAATGGAACTGACGGGTCCACTGAAAGAAATGCCAGCATTTATAACAAAACCTTCATACTGAAAACAAGTCTTTTGAGGCAGACTGTGGGGTTTCTGCAAGTAACACAAGGAAGGGCTATGTGAAAAAGGCCTACCTGTCATTACAAAAGGAAAAGCAGCATTTTAATTCATAAGTGGCTGAAGCAATTCAAAGGACCCTTTCACATGAAAAACAGGAGTTTCAAACATTGACACCATAATGGCTTTGCATGTGGGTTTGCAGTTTTACAAGACATAAGATAAATGTTCCCCTGCCAACATAAAGATTTCAGGTAAAAGACATAGTGTGTGTTGGCAAAAAGTAATGTATATTATACTTCACATGCAAAATACCGGCAAACATTTGAAAAGAAAAGCCAACTTTGTTTCCATTAAAAGTTCATGTAGGCCTGAGGCAGACTATGCAGGTGTCTTTCTGCCATGGAAATCCAGAGAAAGCTAAAACAAAATGTAATCCAAGTGCAGATTGGAAGAGCCCATCACATTGCTGGCTGAGAAATAAATGCAGCATTTTCACTGCACCTACCACCCTTTAAAAGGTGATGTACTGTGACAATTCAGCCCACTTTTCAGCTGAAAAATAAAAAGCAGAGAATTAAAAGTGTATTTTATTAATGACTGAAAGCAACAAAAAGAAATGCACAAAAGCAAAGTGAACTCTGGCCAGTAAAACACACTGTATGTCAAAGAATCAAGGCTGATGTTACAAAATGCAATATGTGAGTTGCTTTCAGCCAAGGACAAATGGTGGGATTCTGGGAAAAAATCACAATGGACTCCCCCGCTGAAAGCCTGGCTTGCATCCCCACCATTTACAACTGCAATAAAATATGGCTTGCCTGAAGGGTGTCGAAAACCAAGTTTCCCTAGACCTGTTGTCTCTGAGGGCCAAACGTTGTAGTTAGTGCATGACCGGAATGTAGGGGAGAGGTGTGAAAACAGGGACTGCAATGAAGGGTGAACTCTGAATTCAAACAACAAAGAGACTAATAAAACAAACTCTGGTCACAGGTTGGCTAAGAGTGGCAAATGGCCTGGAGGAAGGCAAGAACATATTTGTACACATGAAGATTCCCTTTGTGTAAATGGACAAACACAATTGTTGCATTTTTCCAGAAACCACAAGTCACACTGATTACATGCACATTTCATTTTTTTAGATAATTTTCAGGTGATTTTATTGAAATATAATTCATCCACCTGTGATTTAGGGAATTGTAATGACCATCTAAAAGGTGTTTCTGGCTACTGTGAACATGTTCCGAATTTGAGAGTTGTGAACTGGTGGGGGGTAAAATTAGGATTGTGCGGCATAAATTGTATGTTCCTAACGATTATGCTTTTTGTAAAAATTGTGGATAATTGCCAAATGGCTATGCAACATGGTGCGGACCCGGCTGTTTTTAAATTCTACATGATTATCTGAAGCGGAATATATATATCTATATATATAGATATATATAGGCAGTTACTAATAAATCACAGCGATTTTATCACAAAACTAGATTTTTGCCAAAAATTGACATGAAAACAAAAGGGGATTGCAAATGGGAATTGCCATGTGTCTGTTCCAGACTCCTAAACCAATCCTTAGAGAGAGGCTGGACTTGAGGGTAGAGAGAAGGGTAGCTGTCCAATTCTGGCTGCGAGAATTCTTGCAGGGCATCGCCCAGTAGTGAAATCTTAATGGTGCCATCACTGGTACATAACGTGGATGCACTATGAGGAAAAGGAGAGAGCAACTGAAATATGCCAATTGACAGCCACAAGGAAACACCAACAGGAGATTTTTCTGAAATTGCATTGTGTGGAGTGGTGTATTGCTGGGAAGCCCTAAAAGCTGACTGGGTCCTATGGTGAAGAGCTGGGGACCATCCTTGAGAGTGGAGTGACCAGACCCCTGCCCTGTCCTCCCAGAGGGTCCAGAAATGCAGCTGGCTTTCCTGAATTTAAACAGAGGTTATAAATGTAAGTGGAATTTCACCATTTGAAACCAAAAGTTGGGGAGTCTGCTTGCCTTAAATCCTTTACCTTTATAGTGGGCGGGGGCAGGGGGACAAAACTGTGTAGATCCTTAGCCTATTTAACTAAAAATATGAATTGAATTAATATGAATTGAATTCATTCCTCTTGGCAGAACACTACGGGGTGAATTCTGTTAATTTTTGAAAGTAACAAAGCTCATTTCCAGTGTGCACTGAAAACTATAGACTGTAATTTAATTGGGTAATCCTATTTGTCCAGCTTCCCCAACACAGGCCTTTATGTGCAGGGGGGTCTGAAATCCCAAATTCTTAAATCATCCCAATTTTTACTTTCCAACTTCCCCAACAAAGACCTTTAAGTGAGGGGATCTGAAAACACAGCGCTAAATCTCCCTGTGTTTATTTTAAACCAAAAGCATCGGTGAAATCATAATTGCCATATGCATTTGTACCAATCTATAAGCCAAACTACTAGCCTTTTAAGTGCGCAGGAAAATCGAAATTGCACAGCACTACATCTGTGAATTGCTTCTATTCATTAACCAGTTTGATGTTTCCTTGAAGTGAAATCTCTATAAAGTATTGTTATTTGTGTTTTTCCCAACTAACTTGCATGATTTATTTGTATAACAGGAAGTTAAATTGTGAGCCACAAAGAAGGTGGCGTGTGTCGTTTTAGTGTGATTTCTATTACCTATCTTTCAAATGAATACAAATATATCTCCTATACCCTGGCCTGGTTATTGGCTCACTGTGGGCACAGGGGGGGGGAGATTTGTGTGACTCAATATGAGTCATCGGTAAGGCCAGCGCTAAAAAATGTAAGCAAGTATTGCAGGGCTCCTTGATTGGAGGTGGGAAGGAACTCCCCAGATTAAGGGTGGTCTAAATTTCATGCAACAATGTTCCCTTTAATTGAATGAATGATTTAGTACATGTTGGCGCTAGCAACAGCTGCATGCCTTGGGTCCACGCCAAGGTTGTGCAGCTCTCAGGCCAGATACCCACCACACCACATTGAAGGATGAGCAATTCCTGTGAAAAATACCCCATGTTGGTATTTTGCTCTGCAGGGAATAATTAAATGTAGATTTTTGTATTTATAAGATGGACATCTTTTACATTTTGCTAGCAAAGTTATACAACAACGATCTTGCTCGAGTTATTTGTCAGGAGTTGGTGATTAATTTCCTGAATGGCAAATGCTCATTTGCCCTGTGAACTTTGTTTGTTTGTTTATTTATTTAGTATTGCGCACCAAACCCGTAGGTAGCTGGGCACAGCAAGAAAGAATACTTTAAGCTTGGTTACAACATGGTATAGGTACAAAACAGGACATGATAATTACAATAATAACAACAAGACAAGGGTAAAGGTATGGGTACAAGTATTGGAATAAAAGAGAACAGTAGACTGGCAGTGGTTTCCTGAGTATAGAGGAGCTAGGTGGGTAGTCTGGAGGACGTTATCTGTCAATAGACCACAGCCAGATCAGTGACTTACTTCTAAAGCTGGTGTAAGATTGGTTCATTCTGAGATTCAAGGGAAGGGCATTCCAATATTGTGCAGTTTTGACTGGAAAACTGCTTCCTCCAGCTTAGGTAAGCTTGAACTATGGTATCTCTAGACAATGAGAGTTCCTGGCTCTAGATGGTCGCGTGGATGTTTTTCTAATTATTCTATTCACCAGGTATGGGGGAGCTGCGTCATTAAGGCATTTGTGGGTGAGTGATGTAGTTTTAAGTAGTATTATGTCACTAACCAGTGACCATATTTAACGAGTGATAATCTCTTCTAGTGTTTGAAATATGCTCTCTGTTGGGGAGGTTCAAGGCCGTTCTCAGAGCATTATTTTGCAGTATGTGCAATTTATGGAGGATGTAATTGTTAGTTCCTAAATAGAGCACATTACAGTAATCAAGCTTAGATAATATAAGGGCATTGGCCAGGGTGATACAACTTGCTTCAGATAGATACGGTTGGCATGCTCTGATGAGTTTGCCTGTGTAGGCCGTCGAAGAGGCTAGCGAGTTTACCTGCTTCCTTAAGGTTAAGGTAGAATCTAGATAGAATCCCAAAGTTTTTACCTCATTTACTGTTTTGATTGTGTTTCCATCTATGTTGAACGAAGCATAGTTTAGGGATAGTTTGTTTAAATTGGCTTTAGAGGCAAAGATCATGATCTCTGTTTTCTCATCATTCAAGCAGAGGCCATGGGCCACCATCCATGCCTGAATGAGAGTGTATATCTTGTTTACCAAGGCTGTATCATGGCCGAAATTGCCCAAAAGGGGAATGAGGATCTGGGTGTCATCTGCATAATTAGCGTAGGTGACACCCAGTCTGTCCAATTTGTCAAATAGCGGCTTGGTAAAGATATTATACATGGTGGGTGAGACACATGATCCTTGAGGGATGCCGCAGGTAGTATCGATCGGGTCCTCTGAGGCAGAAGGGGAAAATACTTGCATGGTTCTATTAGATAGAATTGATTGAACCCAAGCTATGGCGTCACTTGAGAAGTGAGCCGCTGTTGCTAAGTGTTGGCATAACACTGCGTGGTCCACCAGGTCGAAAGCGGCCGATAGGTCTAGGAACAGTAACATCGCCGTTTTACCCTAGTCTTTTAGCTCATCAATTTGTCATAAGGTCTATTAATGCTGTCTTAGTGAGTGCCGTGTTGGGTTCTAAAGCCTGGTTGTCGAGATGCTAGATGGTGGTTTGTTTCGAGGTAACCCTGGATCTGAAGGTATGCTACCCGGTCGATTATTTTGAGAAGAAATGGGACCATTGTAATGGGGCGGTAGTTCGTGGGGATAGATGGGTCCAGTGTCTGTTCTTCAAGAGAGGAAGAACACAAGATTCTTTTAAGCTCTCTGGGACACAGCTCATTTTGAAGGATGTATTTATAAGTTTGGTTATAAATGGAGCTAGATCTCTAGCTGCATCTTTGAATAGACTATTTGGGCAGGGCAATTGTCGCCTTTTCAATTGGACGGCTTCAGGGACAGTATAATTTTCTCTGTTTCCAGGATCGGCACTTTAGTGAAGCTAAACGGTGTTAGAGGGTTAGGAGCTTTGGGCGGTAGGGTGGTAGAGGTTACTATTGGTATCAATGACGCTTTCTTTTTCTCGCTTTTAGTTTGGAGGGAGGCTATTTTATTGGTCAGTACATTTTGGATGTCCGTGCACTATTGTTTGTCTTTCGGGATGTTGTCTACAGGAGGTATGGGTGATTCTAGCTCCCAAAGGATCACAAAGAGCTCCTTAGTGTTGGAGTTCGCTTTCGCAATTCTTTCGTTAAACACATTTTTTTTGGTATTGATTATTTCTTTCTTATATTTTTTAGCTAACAAATTTAGTTGTGATTTGTTATCCTCCGAAGGGATGTGCCGCAAAAATTGCTTGTAGCTTTCTTTTTTGGAGTCTTAGCCCTTTAAGTTGGGGAGTGAACTAGGTATTCAAGTGAGCCTTTGGTTTACTTTTTCAAAGATTGGCTGGCACGATAGTGTCTAGGGTTTTAGTCATGGAGTTATTATAGATCTTAACTAAGAGGTTAGTGTCGGCCTTCATGGGGGTAGAGTCCAGCGAGGGCAGGAGTAGCGGCAATAATTTGTCAATTGTGATATTTTTTTTAAATCTCGTATGTAATGGAGGTGACATAGCCATGGCTTTAGGCATAGATTTGTCTAAAGTTAGGGTGAAGTTTATCAAGTAGTGGTCTGTCGAAGATTGCTTGGTTAGGTTCAGAATAGTGGATGAGCAGTTTAAGCTGGCAACCCAGTCAAGGGTTCTGCCTTTGATATGGGTAAGGTCATGGATTTTTTGGGTAAAGCCATGCTCAGCTAGAATGGCTGCTATAGATTGTGCTTGTTTATCCTCAGGATCGTTAAAACCTAAGTTAAAGTCACCTAGCACTAGTATGTGCGATGAATCTTTCGTATTATTAGAAAGCAGAGTAGACACATTGTCTTCGAACCTACCTTCGTTTTAAGAAAAGTTCACATCCTGTGGCGTCACTTCCTATTGAACATGGTAATGAGTCCCCCGCTTTTATTTCCAGATTTGAATACCCTGCTTTGACCTAGAGTTACTGAGTCCTGGTGGAGTCAATTGTGTGTCGCAACATGTGAGCGGCCCGGGGCACATTTCTCGTTACCTTTGCAGGGCGCCATGTGAGCAGCTTGGAATGTGCGCTTTGCCCCTGGGTGCTTTTGGATTTGACATCTCTCATTATTCGGGCTGTTTGAATTCGCCTGAGTGCTTTACCTTTCGCTCTCTCTTTTGTTTGTTGCTATTTCTATTGAGTGCATTCATTCGTAGGGAGAGGTCTCCACTTGACGGGCCTGGGAACCGCACTCCCCAATTCCATGCACGCACACCCTCTGCCAAATGCACGGTATACCTGCTTCTTTTGAGACCTGCGGCAGCCACACGTGGGCTTGGAACAAAAAAGCAGTGGGCCGTGGCCTGCTACATGTAATATTCTAATATTAACAAAAGGTGCTTGGCAACAGTGAGCTAAAGCTCTTGCAAGCCGCACAGAAAATGTATATTCCCGGATGTTCACTGCTAGGCTCGTGAACCCACTAATACTCATACTAGAGGGAGTGGACGCTTTATAAATGCCTTGTAACCGCATGCATTTGAACACATTGCACGTGCAGTGTCAGACACGTGCCGAAATTCCATCACATTCGGATGTGCAAGGAAACGTTGCTAATGCATGGATTAGGCCTGCTGCTGACCTATGCAGCTGCACACCAGAGGTGTAACGGACGCAGCAGCTTCCGTGATTGTAACATTGTGGATCCCAACCGTGTGCATGCGTGCATTGCACAGATCACCCCTGTCTCGTAGCATGCACGAGAAGAAGGGCTCAGTATCTAGGTTAGTTTTTGAATGCAGTCCTGACTCACTGAGCCATCTCAACTAGGGACCTGCAAGTCTCCATATGTTTTGGACTATGCCTCATTTGTTTATGTACTAGCTAGGGCTGATGGGAGTTGTAGTCGAAACGTCTGGCAAGACAAAGGATGCAGAACCCTGCACTCAGCTAGGTACAGAGATGAATTTGAATGATCTTGGAAGGTCCTGACGTCAGAGAGCAGAGATTCTACTTTCTCATGGCTAGCGCATGGCAGAATGAATGTCTGAATAGTAAAAGCCAAACTGGCTTTCAGGCTACATACAGGGTACATACAGTGAAAAAGCACCAGCAAGTTCCCATTCATTTGACAATAAGCCCATTGGGTGATTAAATTGGAAGGGGTTGCTATTATCTAGATTGGTTACAGTGTGCTCTTCTGGTTAACGCAGTAGCACTGTGCGGTGGATTTGAAACAGGGCTACAGTAGAAAGCAATTGGTCTAAAACCCAAGTATAGTGTTCTGGTTAACCTTTGAAAGAAAAGCCTACAACCCTCCCAGCGCTCTCCCTATGAACCGCATGCTCAGTTTAGTGTTATTCAAAATGGTCAAGAAGAATCGCCGCCAGTCCAGTCCAGTCCAGAAATGTATGCCGGTCTTCACCCAAGGGAGGAATGCATGAGTAACTCCAAAGATGGAGTCGGAAAGCCATGCACTGGACAAGTGGATAAGGTGTCGGGAATCATGTGTCTCCACTACAGATTCGTGTATTGAGATTGCACTGTAAAGGCGTCTGCCATAAATTAGGAATCCGTAGAAAATTACTAAATGTCTTGCATATCAAAATTAGGCAATCCAGCAATTAAGTTCATGTAGTTCCATGGGTTGGTACAACATCGTTTCAATCAGTCATAGTCACAGTCAGCAAATGTGTGTAGTTTTAGGGCACTTACACAATTTGATATACACTCTACATCAGTGATGCTTAAACTTTGAAGTGTCTCATGTGCTCGATTTAATTACCAATAATGATCTCAGTCCCAAATAACCAGACAAACTCAAAGAATATGGCAAAGTACTACTTTATTGTCAGCTTGAATCTGGTGAACAACAAATTGTAGTCCGCACACTCACACTTCAATTTTGATTACACAAAGGTTTTATACCTCAATGTACGTCATTTATGACATCCTACGTGGCAAACTGTAAAACCTATTCAAGGGAGGGATTGGTTAAGGGAACATATGTACCTATATATCATATAAGTATTAGTAATATCACTGGATGCACCTTATCTAGTGGGCACACCTAAAACTACCTCTAAATATTTATAATACAGTTTGTAGCAGAATAAAAGCAGCGATTGGTCTTTGTAACAAAGTATAGCCTGTTGCTACATAGACCCTCTGATTGGTTGGCATTCTCTCCCAACCTTGGACTTTTGGCACGTTAGCAGCACGTAAGCAAAATGAAACTCAGGTGCAGAGAGGAACGTCGGACTAAGACCCACTTGCCCAATTAGTCCATCAGCTCTCATCAGTCATTCCCCAGCCGAGGCGTCTTCTTTATAGTTGACCTTGCAGCCTGTTCTCTGTTCTGGGATGTTCAAGGGAGTGTAGGTACACCATTATCTTTGTCTGGAGTTCAATGAATAGCCCCTGTTTTTTACTTCTGAATCACGTGTGACGAGACCATGATTTTGTCCATTTTGTCCTTCTATTTACTGCTATTTGATTTGATTAAGCTGGGTGTCGTTACTCTTACTGGCCTCTGGAGACTTGCTCACTCCATCTTACATAGGATTTTTCGCATTTTTGATTGTACAATTCTGGGTGCTTGCAGGTGTTTTCTTGTTTGCTTAATCTAAGAGAAATATGTCTTACATACATGGCTTATCCACTTGACTCCCCTTGTGCCCTGAAATTATTCCTTGATGTGGCATCCTTGATCCCAGGCCAATAGACTCCTCTGTGATCCTCACACGAAACTGTTTTTCCAGCACCTTGTGACTCTGCAGCCCTGATCTGTCTCTGAGGTATTTTGACTGGTTTCTACCCAAATCCGGCATCCATCTTTTTCTAACGGCTGCCTTAGCCACGTTATGTTTTCTTCTGCAGCAAGCTTCTATATGTCTCAACTACCTTGCATTTCTGTGTATATACATTCACTACATCTCACCTCACGTATTTCTTTAGTGCATATGATTTCTTAGTCTTCAATTACATGTTTCTCTTATTAGTTCAGTTGCATCTTTATTCTTTAAGTATTTGCACATCGTTTCAGTGTGTCTTCATGTCTTTCCCCCATGACGTCACTCTGCCTTCGTCAAATTTCACTTCTAGTTCTTCGATGTCTGATGGTGTGTGCAGACATCCTTCCACCCTTTCAATGCGGAGGCGCATTCAACGCAGTTGTCTGAGTGCATATCGTCTCTCATACACTCGATGTGGAATTGGGATAATATCTGGTGTCCCACATAGTGCTCTTCTCCTGCTGTTCCAATATAAGGGAGGTGAGGGGCGGGGGCTAGGGATGACATGTCCAGCTGCTCCTCTACAGTACTAAATGTGTGGCCCTCCAATTGTTTTGCATCACAATTTGCATGAGCCCTAGCCAGCATAGTCATTATTGAAGGATCATGGGAGTTGGAGTTTAAAACATGTAGATGGACCCATATTGAATGCCCATGCTTTAAATAACGCAACATATATTCACTCTCCTGCATTGCATTTGGGGATATAGCACTGATAACTTACAGTATTTGAGTCTCTAATACAGGTAGGTGGCCCTATCCTCCATTGCTTCTGTGCTTAGGTGATAGATGGGAGTGTGCGTAAAGAGCATGGACAACGAGTCGATAGATTATAAAAGTGTGGTGAATAGAATTGTTACAAGAGAGATTGTGTGGAAGAACTTTGAATCAGGCATTTACTTGGTACTAGGGTGGGGAATCAGATGTTTCTGCATATTTCTTGCACTGGCCTATCCCCAAAGAATAATGTAGAAAGAAATGTGCCCGATCTCGTGCAGGAATCTTATTCCAGATCAGGAATGATGCAGTTTGAGGAGGACAGAGTCTATTCAACAGACAGGACACACTAGTCCTTTTGATGAAAGTGGGAGCTTCTGTACTTTCCTACGGAGACTTCGAACTCAAATGATGCTTCTTCTTCTTGTTCTTTTTTAGCTTTATCTCGTGTAACAATGAGCTATAAAAGCACAAAATATAATGCATGTTACAAAATGTATACACACTTTTTAAAATCAAACGGCAAATGACAGTACAATCTAAAAACAATTAGATCAAAACATATAAGCAATTGAATCCATAATTAAGTGAAACATTAATAAAATACAAATAATGCTGTTGACTAAATATAATTAGAAATTAAATTTCGCCTATTGCTCAGGTTGACATACAGGCTGTAACCAGAGGAGTAGGTATATTGGTTTGCAAAGATCTTGTTGTTTTAGAAATGTGGCTTCCTGTCAACATGACCATATTGGTCTGGGAGGTGTGTATAAACAAAACTGTTCCATGAGATACTCTGCACCTTCAAGAAGATAGCAATCCGTAACCCTTATCAATGACCCGCCGCTGCCACCAACCAGCCAGACACAGAAGATTCTGAGGTCCACTGCCCCAAGGTCACCATGGGCCCCCGGCATCATAGCAGGAGCAGCATAGTCAAAGCAAAAGGACAGAGTGGGTAAGGATGTGGCTGCATGCGATAACACAATACTCCAAGATATGGTAACATTTTGAAAAGAGGATAGATTGATTGCAAGCCTTGCCAGCAAAAGGCAGGCTCCATGTTCTCTTCTCATAGAGAACTGGGGGTGCTCCATTGGGATCCAGTCCGTCTCACGAGCTCGTTGTGGAAAATGGTCATGTGAAAAAGTGGCATCCAGATGTGAAGAAGGGTGTGATGGATAGCTCAGGGAAGGGAAGGCCGGGTGGCTAAAGAACAGGACCGATTCAGTGGGAAAACCACAAAGGTGTAAGCAATAATCTGATTGAAAGTAATGTTCTTCAATAAATAATTCAGAATGGACTTACATTGAAATATCATGTCAATATTGTTAAACATAAAACCAAGTATATTACTGTGAAATTAAATTAGCTAATGCAAGCTAATTAGCTACCCCATAGAGGTGTTTCAGCCTTGTTGGGCCTCATCAGTGAGGTGAAGCTGAGCCACAGGGTGTTGTGGATTCCTCTTCCAATTCGATGTTATAATCTTATGCTTTTGTTGTGGCGTATGACTGGGACTTATATTCTTTTCCAATTAGTCTGACTTGGCCAGCTTCAAAGGAAATAACAAACAAAAATAATGAAAAGTAACTGTAAGAGGTGTATTCCCCATTCTAAAACTCAAAAGGCCACAGAAAGGATATTCTTGTCAAGATTAATCCAAAACCTAAAATCCGTAGCCCAAATTCTCTACCAACCTACCACATATATAGAAAAACACATTTCTCACTTGCTTCTCTCTTTCATCCCTTTTCCACGATATCTACACTCAGGGAAAGCGGACGAGTCCCTTACGTGACTCCTTCGCAATGGGCTCCCCCATTTTCACCTTTTGCCCTCCAGGGGTAGTCACGCTGCTTCTTCACTGGGGAACTTTAGGTTACCTAGCCTCTTCCACAGGCGAGTATTGATTGCCTTTCTTCCAGCTCCTCGATTAGAGAGTGCAGGCCTCTTCTCCTACGTCCCCCTCTGGGTTAACTCAGGTTTCCCTCTTCAGCATAAAAGGGTAGCTACCAGGCACAAAGCAGCCTTCCTTCCCCTTCAGGCTTCTTCTCCACTGATTTCCCAAGACTACAACTTGCAACTGGCTCTCCTTTTTATACAACCCTTTTTTCCCTAGCCAACTACTGATTGGCTGTCTGCAGTACATCATATCATCGCCTCTTGGTCAGTTTGAACAACAGTTGAGTCAATTAGGAGTTCCAATTAACTCTTCTAAATAAGTGCTCTGCTACATTTTATCTGGTTTGCTCCTCCTGGGTAGATGGTAGGCAGGGCTCTCTGTATTCCTTTATGAAAGAAGGTTTTATTTTTTTCACATGTGGTTTTGTAGATATTATTTCATTAATTTACATTGTTTACCCCCAGTCCTTAACAGGAATTGAACCCAGGTCTTTTTACAATGGAGGTAACAATTCTACCACTTTTGCTATTTCAGCTCTGCTGCTATTCAGTGGTGAGAGAGGCTGAAGCATTCTTCCTGCAGCTGAGAAGTGTTTTTACTCTCTCCATGATGGCAGCGCTGTTTACTGCATGTTGCTGGCTTAACCAGCCGTTCCTCTCCCTTTGCTGCCACAGGGATTCCGATATTATTTGTGTGAGTCGAGGACAAACCTTGATTCACCACATTGTGTAACACTTTAATTCAACAAAACATTTCAACTTTAAAACATTTAACGTTCTCCTTGGTTATATTTTCAATATATTTCAACAGAAAACACTGATTCATCTCTTAAAGCCCTGTCCATGGTGCTGAATGAAAAATTGCCTGCTCAGATCACTGTATACATGCAACCCATCTTGTCACTTATAAACACAATTATTTAGAAATCACTGTGTGAAATATCAGGACCTTATCTCTTTCTAATTAAACATCTTAGGTTGCTGGTACAATTTCATGGGCGTATAATAGAAGTATTTCCCCCATATTATTGAACTGATTCTTTTGAGTTATTTCTAATATAAAACAAAGAATTAAGTTTTTAGTTTTGTGTAATCACATTTATTAGAAGATGCATAAGAGTAATTTATATTTGAATATTTAAATATATATATGGATGTTTGTGTGAATTGGAATTAAAACATTAGCGAGGCCACAGCAGGCAGGAATCATTGTCCTTTCTATAAACAAGCCTCCAGTCTCTAATTTTTGTATGTACTATTTTAATTTAAACAGAATGTTCGAATTAAAAATAGCCTCTTTGTGTCCCTGATTTTGGTGTGCAGTTGTTGTGGAGGGGGGTATTAGGACAGGGATATTTCTTTGTGCAACAAATAATTAGAAAAGTAATTATATTCCATACATAGAAGTCGGCCTGGAAACTAGTATAACTGCTGTAATTATGTGTTCCACACACTTGTGATCTAACTTACCTTGCGGTTGGTACAAACCTGGAAATTAGCAAACTGAGATCCCTTGAGGGCAGGTTACACGTTACTTAGCATATACACATGATCATTGTTTGCGAGTGAATCTGTGGAGGGCAAGAAGCCTGTCTATTCACAGATGATGTTGTAGGGCTCATCGGTTCATCAAGGGTTCTCCTATTGTTCTCCATGATTGCCCCCGCTGCATGAATCGTTATTGCGGACTCATCCAATCTCTCCTTGGAGAAAGGTAGTCATGGCCCCCTCCTACTGGAACCCTCTGGGCTACCAAATGCAATCTACAGCCTGCCAACCGCCACCTCACTCTGAGTTTAGTTGTAGGCCCTTTTAGGGGACAATCCATCTCTATTTCATGATCTCTCTTCTGGACAGGTGCATACCTAACTGAAATTGCCCTACCATCACGACTTAATGCTGGGCTTAAGTGTGAATGGCTTAACTCCATTTGGGCTACATCGTCATACTCAGCCTGCAGGCAACATTTACGTAAGATAGAGGAGAGTACAGATCTCTAAGAGTAACTTCATCAAATCTGGGCATGTCTGAAGAAACGTTTCTGCTCCACCCAAGGGAAATTGACAATCACATGATGTCAAGAATGGCCACAAAGCCTACATCGACTGAAGTGGCTCAGCGTGGCTGTGAAGCTAACATTGTACAGCCAGATGCCAAGCAATCATAGATAATCAACTTTTATGTTGCATATTCCGAAAGTGAGATGTTTTTCTATGACTGCACCCGCCTATGGAATAGTCTGTGGACTTAGTCATCTTTTAGCCATTCAATCCATTAAGCACTTCTGCCCTTTTCAAAAGCCTCTAAACACGTATTTATTTTGCTAATTTTATACACTTTAGACTTACTTTTTCATATCTGGTGCTCTTTTACATCTAGATTCAGCTCATACAGCCTGGATGTAAATAAGCAATAGTAGCGTGTTCTGCTGGCTTCACAGGCTGGTAATGGCCCGGGGCCCAGGTTATAGGCCCGAGCGAAGCAAGGGTCTTAATGCCAGACGCCAGTGCCCGTACTGGGCCAGTGAAGCCTGCAGAACACGTTATTATTGCTCATAGCAGCCGAGGCAAACCCTCGAGGTGCTAATAGCAATTGCAGCCGAGGAGAATAAGGATTGCCATGGAAATGCTAGGTGGGGCTCCACTCGGAGCCCCTCTTCTATTTCCATTGCTTGTACAGGAAGCCAAGTGCATGGTGTGGCCCAGGCAGAGAAGCTCTTTTCACATAAGGAGAGAGGGGGTTGGGGGTGTTCAAGGGCTGAATTGTGGGTCGGGAGGCAGGGGAGGAGGAACTACAGCAGCCCCGGGTCTAAGTGGGGGGCGCAGAGCACTCTGGTTGCTCCGAACCTGGGCTTGCATCAGTTGCCCGGGTTTGGAACAACCTTATTGGCTGCCACACTCTGCAAGGGTGCTAATACAATGTGAGTGGTCTTTTATAGCACCCATCTGACGCTATTGGTGGCCTTACTGCACTTGGATCTATAAGAAAAAAAGAGGGGTGAGGTTCATTAGTGGGACAGTGGGAAAGAAAGAAATGCAAAACCTGTGGTCTTGATGGGGGCAGGTCGGACGTACCCGGTTCCTAAGTGCCAATCTGCTTCTACGGGTTTGGCGTAAGAGACTTGGGAGTATGTTATCCATAGAGAAGAACCCAATATTCTATAGACTACAGCACTTTGGGTCTGGTTAGCTGCTGATGTGGGAGAGTGTGACAGGGCTGAAGAGGAGAACTTAGTCGTGGCTTGGTTAGTGTTGATGTGCTAACGGCTAGGCCTGTAGTGGGCTTCAATAGGGGGGGGGTTGTGGGAGTAGTGTATGTGTGTAGTGTAAGTTGTTACTAGATCTTAGAGGGGAATCGGTTAGTCGGGGAAGGCAGGAGTAGGCCTTACAAGGTAAAACAACCTGCAACCCTGAACTCCTATCCCTGGCCATTTGCAGACTGGTCCCATTTCTGTAGCTCCCAATGCCTGTCTCTCTCTCTCTCTCTCTCTCTCTCTCCTTCTCTCTCTCTTTCTCTCTCTCTCTCTCTCTCTCTCTCTCTGAGATAGATACATTATATCCCATGAGAAACATAACAAGCATGTGCGAGTTGGCAGATGAGCGAAAGGGTCGGTGCGGAAACTCAAACATACCATAGCCTGCTAAGGTTCAGTGGAAGGGCAGCTTAACATTTGAAGACTGCAGTCCCCCATTTTACCTTCCTTAGTATGCTGGTTTGTAGGCTGAGACATGCATCAAACCTTTCTCCAGCATGCTAAGGTGCCATGCTCAGTGGCCTGCTAAGACTTCTGCCTGTCAAGGGCGGGGCTTGTAGAGGTAAGGCAAGGCTTTATCAGGCATTCGTCGGGGGGCTCATTTTACCGACTTCAGAGAGCTGAGACGGCCGCAGGATGGTGAAGAGCAGTATGTTTGCAGTGACAGACTGTAGTTTTGGGGGTAGGACATATGATGAACCTCCAAATAAGACTGCAATCATGCATTTGCAGTCTCTCTGGACCCTTGCTAGCTATGGGTCTCCTTCACACATGCACACATGCACACACCTACACACCTGCACACACACACACTTTTCCTACTGTTCCAGTCACCACCAAAATGACCTAAAAGTGCCTATTCAATGTGCCTCACGGCGCAGCATCCATGGGCAGAAAGACAGTGCAAACAAAGTACTGGGGCACCCTCAGATCTCTCACAGCGCATCACTTTCCACA
This sequence comes from Ambystoma mexicanum, assembly GCF_040938575.1. Taxonomy (NCBI): domain Eukaryota; kingdom Metazoa; phylum Chordata; class Amphibia; order Caudata; family Ambystomatidae; genus Ambystoma; species Ambystoma mexicanum. Next base: position 503,865,062 of record NC_090938.1, read on the forward strand.
CTTACAGCATGTCATTTATTTATTTAATGTTCTCATTTATAAAGTGCACAAAACCCCAAGAGCATGGAGGCGCTGGTTACTGGTGCCAGTTACATTTGGTGATAGATAGATTGCAAAAACATAGGTATTACATGCATGCCTAGAGAATTCATCACATCTATAGGAGTCATGCAGGCCATAATCAGTAATAGTATACACATGCTTAGGCGCGCCAGAAAGGAATGAATCAATCAATTGGTTGGTGAATTGAATTTGATCCGCGTGCAGATAGAAAATATGGCAGTGAGCTCTAAGCTTTCCAAGAAAATGCCGCATGTCCCCAGGAGAGTCTTGCAATTTGTGTGGCGTCATGACGGATGTGCAGTCCATCAGAGAAAATGTCTCCCGGGTACAGTAGCGCTGTCAGGGGCAATGTGGACGTTCTAATATCACTGTAAAAACACTCCTGGTTTTGTTTCCATTTACTTTACCAGTAGCGTGTTGCTATGGCTATTAAGGCTCTTTTCTAGGACAGATTTTGGCCTGCCTGAACAAGTTAGCGGATAAACTTGTAATATCACACCAAGCCACATTTCATAAGCTCGACACTTTGCATTTCTCCTTCCGTGCTCTATCATTTCTTTATCACCTGGAGTGCTGTGAAATCCAGCCCAGAGGAGTTGAGGGCCTGAGAAGATTTATTTTACGCCAGTAATTTAGGGTTTGTCCAGTGGTCGAAGTGAGAGGGAGCGGTCGGGAGCAGTGCTCCCCTACTTTTTTAAATTATGTTTTACAGCTCCTATAATTTTATTTTAAAAAGAAACCGTTCCGGAATGGTTTAGTTTTAAAATAAAAGTGTAGGAAGACGTTGCAGCTTGCAATTTCAGTGCACTGCACTGAACATTCCCTTAAACAGCAGGTGCAAGTGTTTGGTGGATTGTATTGTGTGTGGTAGGGGTCTGCCAATGGGGTTTGTGGAGAGTGGGTGCAGGCACTTTTTGTACACTTCGACCACTGGGTGTGTCCCACTCCCGTACAACTTATTGTGTCGCCTGTTTGCCCCAGCACCAAGCAGAAAAAGCATATTCTAAGATACAGTCCTTTTACTATTTCTATTCCTAAGTGCGATATGGAAATGTGCACAGTGCGAGCAGGGGTAGCTTGACAATTCAATGCAAAATATGGGCTTGAATTTCGGACTGCAGGGCAGCTTCTGGACGGGGTGCCTTGCCTCCGGGTCCATTGCTCATTTGTAAACGGCAGCTTGGGTGATGTTGTCCCAGCCTGCTTTCTTTGCATCTCGTTGCGTGGCGCCTTGTCACAGAGTGATACGCAGTTGTATCTGCAGGGCTAGCCCCAGGGACGTCATTTCACCAAAACGCCAGGGGTAGCGGAAGTGACATCACAGTGTCACGCCCACAAGAGTGACATCACAGGAAGTGATGTCATTTGACCACACCCTCACTCGACATCACAGAAAGTGACGTCATTTGACCAAGCCCCACAGGAAGGGATGTCATTTGACCACGCCCTCCACATGACATCACATAAAGTGGCCTCATAAAGCATTATCCCCTCAGTACACTAAGAAATATATGGTTACGATATCAGTGTATTGTGACATTTCATACAAGAATGGATCATCATATGTAGCAGTGTCAAGGTCCATGTTGCCACGCGAAGTGTATGAACCCAAATACCCTCTTAATGTGGATCCGCCCTGTTAGTTCAACAGGACTACAGAGCGAAATCACATTCTGGGGGGACAGGGACGGATAGGCGGATATGGGGATAGGGGAAAGCCAGGATAAAAGGGGAGAGGGAGAATATTTCACCAGAAAACATGTATGGCATCCACAGTTTTTAATAATTCTTCTTCTTGTGTTATTTTGGCTGCCAAAAGATTAGTTCTAAATGTGTTCAAGGTATACAGTGCATTGCTGAGCGATGCCACCTTCAGTACCAAAAGCCTCATAAGTCATGTGCCCATATTTTACGGGGGAAAAAATCCTGGCTACATTTTGCATTACTCCCATACTTACCAACACTCTTTATATGCCTACGTTCCTGTTCCTACATGTTCATTGTCCTCCACACCCCTCACCTCTCCATAATGGTACACATTCCAACAATTAGTATTATTGTATAGATTTTGGGATAATGCCCAACCCTTCACTCTGATCATAAGACTTAAAATGTAGTTTCTTACCAGATTGAGCAGAACAGTGGCTTGACAGATGTGTCCGAGGCTGCTGTTTCAGTGGCATGTAAGGTGAAGATTCTGACACAGAAAGGAAGGAACTCCACATGAAGATGCAGGTCTGAAAATAAAAACAAATTATCAGAATGGAAGAATCATTTGTACAACAGCACACCAGATTATCATTTGTCATAGAGACAAGATACTGACTGAACGCACTGAGGGGTGTGCTTTACAGACTGCCATTAACTGCAGTGCCCTGCTTCTGACCTTGCAATCCGGCCACCCAGCAGCCTATTCCACCCTCCATTTCCCGGCATCCCTGGAGCCTGGGGTACCTCTCATCCCGGCACATCTAGCCTCCCCTCACTCACATGAGCACTTGGGGTGACGTGATATTATCGAATTATACTCCTGAAACTGAATACCCTACACCCAGTGACCCTAATGTGGCTGGGAAGAGGTGGATGGTGACGTCCCATAACCAGGTGAGGCCATACACTGGGAAACTGGGGTGTGCAGCGTAACCCCTCACTATTTACCCAGAGGCAGAACTGATTATTGTGGCAGATATTTATTGGCCCATTATTTTTATGATGATGATATTTTGAATGCACAGAGCTGGATTCCAGCGAGCACTGAGCAACTCAATATGATCTCTGCTGCTTAGGAGGCGTTTCAATGAAGATGCAGGAAGGACAGTTGTCTCAGGTAAGGAGCGATTGTGCTGCGAAGTGACTCTGTTGAAAAGTCTACATGTTGTCCCCTTTGTGTGAGGGACCAGCAGGGTTCCACGACTCCCACCACACTTGCCCAGTCAAGGAGGCGTGGAAGAAGGGAGGCCACAGAGATACAGTAAACCCTGCACTCCAGACACACCTCAACAGCATGGACCCAGGGGCCAGAGAAGCACCCCAGGCACAGGGGTCCCTTCCATATACCAGGGAGCGCACAGATCACACAGCTAGGGGGCCGAGAGCGCAGCCCGCACCCGATTTGGGCCAACCAAGCCCTGCAGCACTCCAGATACAGGCCCCCCACATCCCACAAACGCACACAAAGACTAGAGCAAGCAGACATTTGCATGCATGCACACCCCCACCCCGAAAGCAGAGCTCCCTGTCCTTGCCACAGGCACCCTGCCAGTGGAGTCTGCTGGGACCCCGATTACATTCTGCTTGAGGAATCAGATTTTAGGCTTTTAGCTCCAATTGTGTGTAAGTATTTGAGGTATTCAGATGTGTGCAGCGCACTTAGTTGCTGTATTGAATGCATGCTCCTTCGCCAATGAGGTAAATTCACAGAAACCCCAATTCTATGGAAAGAGGCAGAGAGAAGCTTCATCATTCTCCAATGGTACTGTGTTTCACTTTGTGTATAGGCGCGTTATAAATGCCATAGTATATCATATGTTGACATTCCTTGCCAAGGACATTTTAGAATATTGCAAGGCCGGGACACACATGATACTTTATAAATCGGGGTTCTAGGGACTCTAATGGGGAGAAACTGAGGTGGCTAAACCTGAGCAACTCAGTCCGTGGGGCAGATTCCTAGCTCAGGGGCAACTGGAAGCAAGACGACGTGGGAGCAACACAGGTTCGATCCCCAGGTCCACGCTTAGAAACCTCTGGGCATTAAGCAAGAGCCAATCATAATAATATAATAATAAAGAACCAATCATATCATAACAGCAGACCTACCTACATTATGTGGAAAGGTCCTGCTTTGATGCTGCTAGCATATTCCTGAGAACCAATAGAATGCTTCTAGCAGTCATTTTCTGGCTCCCATCTCCACAATTTAATCCAGTCCACTACAAAGATTTTGGAGACCCAGTTCGACAGATTTATGGCTAGCACTTGCAAATTCCACCCACCAAAATATATCCATGTGTACATTTGAGGGACCTGCTGACAGTTCTACCATTAGGCAAAAGTCAGACCTACGTACCCATACGGTAATTAGCGACAACGGTGCCGCACCCAGCAACGTCAAGTATGTTCTTGTGATTGAAAAACTAACCGGTCCTCGACTCCTCCACCGAAAGTTGAAATCACCCCCACCCCCGAAACAATATAAATGACCACCAATAAAATCACGGACGAAAACGAATGTCGGAAGAAAATCATCCGCTATGTAAAATAAGAATTTCCGGTGTCACCTTTCAGCAGAGCCACTGCCAGCGTAGATGTTAAGCCCAACCTGCACAATGCCGCATAGTTAGCCTAGAACACTGCGTATTTGATTTCCCTCCAGTAATGATCATTGGACCAGATTCTGGCAGCCATCTACTTGCAATGCTGCCTCTATGCCTTGCGTCCGACTGTGTCACTTTGCAAAGCAGTGTCTCCATTCGCCTTTTTCTGCACACTGCATATAGACAAATGGCCCTTTCTCACCTTCAACATCCTGATTTGAAAATAATGTTTAGATAGCAATCTGAAAAATGCGTTGATGAATTTGCTTCAAGCGCCCTTTGCATGTTGATGCTCCATTCACAATCGCCCTTAATAACAGCAGTAGATCCATCAGGCCTCAACGGCCGTGTTAAGGTCAGCGAGGTACATTTTTCTAGAAGGCATGAACCATAATGTTTGTCATCAGAGTTCCTGGAAAAAGCTTGCTGCACGATTACGCAAAGCAGCGGTAAAGATCAGCCCAAAATTTCGGGAGCGCAGGGTATTTTATTTTGCCGAGCACACACGCACGTGTAGCTGTTGTCGCCTGAGGTGCCAAGCTAGCCGCCTGCGGCCGCAGGCAAATAGTAGGCTAGCACAGCACACATGCAACCCAGGCTGCACCTGTTCCTAGCGGCCGCAGGGGCATACCACAAGAGCACACATCCGACCTCAGCCTGGGGCCTACGGCGACACACGCCAGCAACATTAATCCACCCAGCAGCTCACACACACCCGCTCGCCCCCGACCTCAGTCACACACACACGACATAGACTGACTCACCGCTGTGTGTTAGCTTGGAAGAAGTTAGTTGGCTTGGACTTGCTGGTACCAAGAGAAACCACAAAGCTGCTGCTTCACGCTGGCTTGGCTGCAGTGCTCACAAAATGGAGGACCACCAGCACGCTGCACCGCTTGAGCGGTGGCCACGCCCCCTCCTCCTCTGATTGGAGGAAATGCCAGAGGTCGCAAGAGAGTGACAGCGGTCGCTGGGCAATCGGCAGCGGTCGCTCTTGCGACCTCTGGCGACCCCCAAATGACGTCCCTGGCTAGCCCAGTGGCAGATTTAAGGCAAAGATCCCTGTGGGCAAAGATTACAGAGGGCCCCAAGTGGCCGGGTCATAGAGGCGGAGCCTGGAGTGGGAGGAGTTGCACAATAATGAACTTTAGGGATAAATGATTCATTTTTTAAAGTTGTGTTTTTTTTTAAGTTTTCTGTTTTTGGGGTGTTACTCTAGCTAGACACAGCTGGGCCTCCTCGTCAGGTTTTGCTGTCAACAGTGGTGACTGGTGCGCCAGCGCCGGAGCCTTTCACCGAGATCTTAATTATTATTGAGGGGTAACACGGATTTGTACCGCAAGTTCGAGCAAACACATGTCCCTTGAGCACTGCTCCCTAAAAACCCCAGTCAATGTACCGCCACTAGCAGCAGTGGACAGTAATGCATATCTGATTGTGTGTCTGCTTGAAAAATATGTATCGCTAACAGTAAAACGGCTTTTATGCAGGCCTAGAACTGTTTCACAAAATGAAGGCGACATAAAGAAATACAGATTAGGACACATTGATGCCTTCCATAGCCCACAGGAACTGATGTTAATAGTCTTGGCAAGTGTGCACCGTCAAATCATGGCATTCTTTCTTTCAAATTCTTGTTACTCCCTCTTCACCTTACTAACCCATCCCACCCTCTCATTTGCAGATCCGCCAGAGCGCCTGGGGACCAACTCCGTTGGTGACGGTGTGCGGTACAAATACCTTTAACATTTAACATTTTGATTGTGTGCATGAGACAGTGAATTCAGATTGAGATGGGCAAAAACACGTACCTTTGTGGTGGTCATACACCGATGGGGTGCTGAAATTCATGTCTGCCTAGTTCAGCGTTGTCAATGAATCCAAGCAAACGGCATGCCATCGCCTGGGTTTCTGGCGGGGCGTCCCAAACGTTGCGGTTAAAAGGGATATGATATGAGAGCACAGATCACTACCACACGGGAAGGACACACAGCCCACACCGCAGCCTGCTATAGAGGGAGGGACTGAGTCGAGCCAATGGCACCCTCCGCGCAGGGCCCCATGAGCGCCACCACCGGGCCCCCAAGTGCAGCCGCACATGCTGCACACCAGCGCCGAGCCTGTTCCAGCTCCGGATTAAAGTACAATCTGATGAGTGTGGGAAGGGAAGAGGCGAGGCAAGGCACAGGTGCCCACTCGCCATTTGTCTGCCTGGCGACTGTTAAATCCACCTCTGGTCTAGCCCACTAATTATGAAACAGGGGTTTGCAAGCAACCACTTCCCAGATTTCCTGGATCACCCTACTGCTTCCTCATGCCATGTGTGCCTCGCAAGAATCAAGGGTCTGGAACCTGCAACTCTTCACGTTTTGGACTACGACTGCTGCATCCTCTAACCATTGGCTAGCATGATGGGATATGAAGTCCAAAACATCTGGTGAGCCACACGTTGCAGATACCTGGATAAAGAGCATTACATTATTGAACCACAGCACCTTTTTTTCAAGCGACGAAGAGCAATTCGCTTTTTGGTGTGTGCTATATAAAATGGAAATATTGGTATACTATCATTATTGCAAATCTCCTGTTTTTTCTGCAAAAGCGTGCTTGATATTTTGCACCCAAACGCGTGCTTTTTGCAATGCCTTCTTGGTGGCAAGGATTGATTTTGGCTTGAATTCTTTTAGTTTGTAAATCACTGCATGTCACGAAAGAGGGCAGAATATTCCAGTGTAGTTTGTGTTTTCCTTTTGGGCTTTCATATAGATATTTGGCTGTGGGCGACTGATTGGAATAGGGCCATCCCCTTTTTTAGGCCGGCGCAAGCCCTGCTCACCCTCTCGTTCATTTTTGCCCATAGCTGCCGCTGACTGCACGCGCGGTGGCCGGGAGTAGACGCAAGCCTCCTTTTTGTCTCCAGGCAACCACTGGCGCCACCGGCCCGTCTAGGGTTCTGTCTGGGGCCATCGTCTGGAGGGTCCACGGTTTGCAGGGTTTGCATGGGTAGATGGCATATTACAGGGAATCTACAGCGGAATCCTGGCGGCTTTGCTCCTGTGGGGACCTGCCTGCCACTCCAGATTCAGCCATGTTTGCAATCTGACATTTCCTGTCACTCCGCCCTCATGCAGATTGCTTTCATGTGTTCAATTTTAGCACTACCACAAATTCTCCAGGATCACTGTCAGGGATTCTGATTTACTGCTCACACAGGGCCATAATGAGAACTTTTTAAAATTGTACTAAGGCATTTTGTGGGGTTTCAACTGGATTTTGTTCCATGGATTGAGGGTTTCCTGTCTGCAGAGGTTCTGGCTCACAGGCCTCTACCACCCTGTCCTTCTTCCTTGTCACGGCCCACTGGAAGCACTGCACCAAGGAACAGTGGGACTCCGTGTAATGAAAGCCACTGCTCCATACTCGGAGCATTACTGCATTGTCTTTCTTCTTCGCCACAGTCCTCTGGAAGCACTGCACCAAGGAACAGCGGGACTTAGGCCCTCATTACGACCCTGGCGGAGTGGGTTTACGCCAGCGGTATCCGTGGCGGACCCGTCCGCCCTACTACGAGTTCCCGTAGCGCCATGGAGCCTTTCTCCGCCTGTTTTTTCCGGGCGGAGAAATCCATGGCGCTACGGGACCTTGTTGTTAATTACGCCACCGTACTTTACGGTGGCGTAATTAACGCCTTCCCCACTCCCATTATACCCTATGGGGCAAAAATGGGAATGGGGAAGGGTAAAATGGGGATTGGGGATTTACCGCCCCGCCAAGGTCGGAATGGGGCGGAAAATCCGCCAACCCCCATGGCGGTATCGGCAGCTTTCCGCCGTGCTCCAAGGTGCATTTTGCACCGCGATTTCCGCCAGGGTCGTAATGAGGGCCTTAGTGTAATGAAAACCACTGGTCCATACTCGGAGCATTATCGCATTGTCCTTCTTTGTCACAGTACTCTGGAAGCACTGCACCAAGGAACAGTGGGACTCCTTGTAATGAAAACCACTGGTCCATACTAGGAACATTATCGCATTGTCCTTCTTCTTCGTCACAGTCCTCTGGAAGCACTGCACCAAGGAACAGTGGGACTCCTTGTAATGAAAACCACTGGTCCATACTAGGAACATTATCGCATTGTCCTTCTTCTTCGTCACAGTCCTCTGGAAGCACTGCACCAAGGAACAGTGGGACTGCGTGTAATGAAAACCACTGGTCCATACTCGAAGCATTATTGCATTGTCCTTCTTCCTCGTCTCAGTCCTCTGGAAGCACTGCAACAAGGAACAGTGGGACTCCGTGTAATGAAAACCACTGGTCCATACTCGAAGCATTACTGCATTGTCCTTCTTCCTCGTCTCAGTCCTCTGGAAGCACTGCAACAAGGAACAGTGGGACTCCGTGTAATGAAAACCACTGGTCCATACTCGAAGCATTACTGCATTGTCCTTCTTCCTCGTCTCAGTCCTCTGGAAGCACTGCAACAAGGAGCAGTGGGACTCCGTGTAATGAAAACCACTGGTCCATACTCGAAGCATTATTGCATTGTCCTTCTTCCTCGTCTCAGTCCTCTGGAAGCACTGCAACAAGGAACAGTGGGACTCCGTGTAATGAAAACCACTGGTCCATACTCAGAGCATTATCGCATTGTCCTTCTTGTTCGTCACAGTCCTCTGGAAGCACTGCAACAAGGAACAGTGGGACTCCGTGTAATGAAAACCACTGGTCCATACTCAGAGCATTATCGCATTGTCCTTCTTGTTCGTCACAGTCCTCTGGAAGCACTGCACCAAAGAACAGTGGGACTCATTGTAATGAAAACCACTGGTCCATACTAGGAGCATTATCACATTGTCCTTCTTCCTCGTCACAGTCCTCTGGAAGCACTGCACCAAAGAACAGTGGGACTCCGTGTAATGAAAACCACTGGTCCATACTCGAAGCATTATTGCATTGTCCTTCTTCCTCGTCTCAGTCCTCTGGAAGCACTGCAACAAGGAACAGTGGGACTCCGTGTAATGAAAACCACTGGTCCATACTTGCAGCATTATCTCATTGTCCTTCTTCCTCGTCACAGTCCTTACTCAGCACTCTGAAGATGGATGAGGAATGCAATTAAGGATAATGGAAATTGTTTCCCAGAACCCAGCTAATATTTCCATGAACTTTGCAAGGTTTTATCGGCCCAGGTCTTTGGTTAGGGGCAAATGGGCTCGCCATTACACAGGGTTTTCGTGTCCTGATGGTGCCTGTCGTAAAAATGTGATTTTTGTTTAGCTGGTAAAGCACCACATGCCGCTGAATACAACAGGACCAAGAAGGCCTACTCAACCTCTCATTCTTCTAATTTAAAAAATGCAATACCATCAAATTACGTGCTACTAGCACCTACTATTAATGTGCTTAGAAGCGTGAGAAATCTGACACGAAGCACTACATAATGATGAGATAACATTGTCGTTATTATGATTCGTTGTCTGATATTCCAAAGCAGTATTCTCAGCTTTTGTCAAAATACTTCAAGTGCTTCAAACCGCATGAGTAAATGACTTCTGCTTTTTGGGAAGAATCTCGTTCTGCTTTTGATGTCGGGAGAACAAAACTAAAGACAAGCTGGTTCTTGCATTTGGATCTGTAAGGTTCATGCCACAGGGCACACAGGGAGAGGACTACGGGAATACCTGTGAATACCTCTGGCCTTTGCAACTGGAAGCCACATTGTAAACCCACTTACCGAGCTGTGACCTCTGTGCTCCTCTTGCTAGAAGCGATCTGGACTCGATAATGGCCAAGCATTGGCGAGCTGGAGCGCTGCCTTGTGGCTGCGTGAAAGACTCCCAGGTGTTTCCAGGATTTCATTCATGGAGCATGTGCTTAGTGCACTTTCTACTTTGTATGTCACCCTGCACCGTGCATGTTGGCCAAGCTGCCATTTGATTGGATTTGGTGTTTCCAGGATTTCATTCATGGAGCATGTGCTTAGTGCACTTTCTACTTTGTATGTCACCCTGCACCGTGCATGTTGGCCAAGCTGCCATTTGATTGGATTTGGTGTTTCCAGGATTTCATTCATGGAGCATGTGCTTAGTGCACTTTCTACTTTGTATGTCACCCTGCACCGTGCATGTTGGCCAAGCTGCCATTTGATTGGATTTGGTGTTTCCAGGATTTCATTCATGGAGCATGTGCTTAGTGCACTTTCTACTTTGTATGTCACCCTGCACCGTGCATGTTGGCCAAGCTGCCATTTGATTGGATTTGGTGTTTCCAGGATTTCATTCATGGAGCATGTGCTTAGTGCACTTTCTACTTTGTATGTCACCCTGCACCGTGCATGTTGGCCAAGCTGCCATTTGATTGGATTTGGTGTTTCCAGGATTTCATTCATGGAGCATGTGCTTAGTGCACTTTCTACTTTGTATGTCACGCTGCACCGTGCATGTTGGCCAAGCTGCCATGTGATTGGATTTTTGCACCAACCCAAAAAGAAAAATGTATTGTGTTGTTTTGAAAGGGTGTGACTGGTGTTTTTGTGGATCTGCACTGTGGCTTTTGAAAAGTAACGTCAGTATTAAGGCTGTCATTACGAGTTGCTAATGTGCTATTTCAAATGCCAAAACTGAATCATATGATAGGTTCTGTATAACTCGTTTAATACCCAGAGGTTTCTAAGCGCAGACCCGGGGATCGAACCTGTGTTGCTCTGTGTCGTCTTGCTTCCAGGGCGAGCACGCTGCCTCTGAGCTATCCTCCCATCATACAGAATAGTGGTACCCGTACAACAAACAGAGGATCGGGAGCTAAACATAACTTACATGCACAAATATGCTGGTTTGGAAAGAGGTACCCATAAAAAAGAATGAATTGTTTTTACTGCAATTTACTACATTTTTCAATGCAACAGGGTAGATGGGGCGGTTGGGGTAAGTATGGTATATGCAAAGTGGGGTGCGGGTAGGTGAGGGGGCGTGCATGGTCTCACTCTGCTTTTTGCGGTACAAAAAACTAAAAAAAAATGTGCTGTTTTTACCTGCAACCAAAAATATTTGTTGTTCTAACCTGGAACCGGAAAAGATCATTCATGCAGCCATCCTATGGAGTTTCTAAATTCTGTAAGAGTTTTTACCCTACAGCCATCGATGGCATTTATTTAGCAATCCAAGCATAATAGTATAGAACTTTTATTATTTTACTTAATCAAAGCAACCGATTGGTAATGGGTGCCAACCATTTGAGTGCAGACACCTAAGATTGACATTGCCAATATCTTATGTCCTCGCCCATCTGGAGTTCTGGACAGTAGTGTCGCAGCACAGTTGGCATGAGGTGGTACTGGGAGGTTGTCCTCCGCTGCTATTGATGTGATTGTCTTGATAGTGTCTCATAAATGCTATATCTAGGTTCAGACCTCCGTGTTTAATATTGAACCTCTTCAAGAACGCGAGCTCTGACCCTCTTCTGTGTGTGGTATTTGAGAGGCCACCTTTCGATGACGTCACTGGCAGATTCTGTCCTGTGCACCCTTTCTGCGTGCAGCAGCTGCCCACTGGAATTTCTTTTTTGTGGTTCGAGATGGTGCATCTGTGTAGATTCATTCTTTCGCAAAGTTCCTTGTAAGACTCACGACCATGCTTCCCTTGTAGGTATTGCTTACATTTGCTGAGGTGCACACCATTGGATGATCTGCAGTTGCATGTCCTTGGTGTCTGTATTTTCTGGTTTTCTGGGGTAGGTGTGGCAGATTGTGCTCTGATGATCTGCAGTGGCATGTCCTTGGTGTCTGTATTTTCTGGTTTTCTGGGGTAGGTGTGGCAGATTGTGCTCTGATGATCTGCAGTTGCATGTCCTTGTTGTCTGTATTTTCTGGTTTTCTGGGGTAGGTGTGGCAGATTGTGCTCTGATGATCTGCAGTTGCATGTCCTTGGTGTCTGTTTTTTCTGGTTTTCTGGGGTAGGTGTGGCAGATTGTGCCCTGATGATCTGCAGTTGCATGTCCTTGGTGTCTGTATTTTCTGGTTTTCTGGGGTATGTGTGGCAGATTGTGCCCTGATGATCTGCAGTTGCATGTCCTTGGTGTCTGTATTTTCTGGTTTTCTGGGGTAGGTGTGGCAGATTGTGCCCTGGTGATCTGCAGTTGCATGTCCTTGGTGTCTGTTTTTTCTGGTTTTCTGGGGTAGGTGTGGCAGATTGTGCCCTGATGATCTGCAGTTGCATGCCCCAGTGTCTGTATTTTCTGGTTTTCTGGGGTAGGTGTGGCAGATTGTGCTCTGATAATCTGCAGTTGCATGTCCTTGGTGTCTGTTTTTTCTGGTTTTCTGGGGTAGGTGTGGCAGATTGTGCCCTGATGATCTGCAGTTGCATGTCCTTGGTGTCTGTATTTTTTGGTTTTCTGGGGTAGGTGTGGCAGATTGTGCCCTGATGATCTGCAGTTGCATGCCCCTGGTGTCTGTATTTTCTGGTTTTCTGGGGTAGGTGTGGCAGATTGTGCTCTGATAATCTGCAGTTGCATGTCCTTAGTGTCTGTTTTTTCTGGTTTTCTGGGGTAGGTGTGGCATATTGTGCCCTGATGATCTGCAGTTGCATGTCCTTGGTGCCTGTATTTTCTGTTTTTGTGGGGTCGGTGTGGCAGATTGTGCCCTGATGTGCTGGCACATTTTGCATCTCCTAACATTGCACAGGTATGTTCAAGGTCTTATTTGCATTTGATTTAGTGGCATGGCACTGCTGGTTGGGGACCATGCTAGATTTCCTGGTTGCTTGTATGGAATTAAAAGAGTTTCTTTTAAAATATCTCTAAGCTTTCTTGTAGAAAAATAAAAGAGTATTTTCACTGTAAACCTGCTTTGCTGTAACACGGGGTATACACTGAATGCAGGTCTGGGACAGCCACCGTACCTAAGAAGGCATACATCTGGCAGCAGCTTGATACCCCAAGCAAGTTATACACCAACATAATGCCACCACAGTTCTCATGGAATTAATACTCGCACACAGCAACTTCGTGCTCCAATGGGAGACACTTCTTCCCAAAAAGACGAAATTACAATGGACACAAAAATAGCACTTTGATATGCCAAACTTTTCATGGCAAACCCCAAGAGATCCTGCAGTAACCATCCTAGAACCCACCAACACACTGTTGATACCATGCTAGATATCTGTTTTAGGTCCTCTACGATTCGATGAAATCATGCTCGTGCTGGATGATAAGTGGCCGCCAGGGCAATCTCTTCTATTGTTCCTATGTCTCTACATTGTAGCGGGTTGTCTCTGGGTATTTTGTATGCACAATCACATTCCATTTCAAGGTGTGTGACTGAAAGATCCTTTTATAGGAACGATGTACCAAGTGTGGCGAGTTGGTTGATCCTGGTCTTTCAGTTGGCTCGTGTACGATGGTACGGAATGGCCTATCTGCGACAGAGTGATAGGTGGTTTGTGTGGCTTGGATGGAAATTTGTCCTGTGAAGATATTTGTTCCCGTTTATGGCTTTCTTGTTTAGAGCCGTCTCTAGTTACTTGTGAGTGAATGCTCCTTTTGGAGTATTTCATGGGGAACTTAATGCAGTAGTTGAAGCCATTTAGGGATTCATGGAACTAGCTAAGGTTTTCTTCACCTTCTGTCCAAATCAAGAAAATGTCATCAATGTATGGGAAGTACGTTAGTGATTGCTGTTGTAAGAACTCTTGTTCAAGGCGTGCAGTGAAAAGGTTGGAATACCCATGGTCGTTCGGGTCTTTTGTAGGTGGTGTTTTCCATTTAAGCAGAAATTGGTGTGTGTGTGTGCGGGATCTGCGATGGACAAAACTGTGTAGTCTATGTTTCTTGGGGTTTCACTGTGTACCGTCCCCTGCTGCCAGATGTGTGCTTCTTTAGATAGCATGGTTGTCCCTGGCGTGCCCTATGTCCATACGCTTGCTTCAGCCCGCATCATGCGAACGCTGCGCATACAAATGCCGAATCTCGACATCCCCTTTTCACCACATACATATGTGAAGGGATGGGTAAAGTAAATCATACATGTGGCGGGAGTGGGGGGAGGGGGCTGCACGGGTGTGCACAGCATACTTATGCTGTACAAAGGGGATGCAAACCAAAATTCAACATTTTCGAATGTGCAGTAAAAAATGTGCAGTATTTACATAGATCCCTTCATCCCACAACATTTAAAAAAATTAAAAAAAATAAAGGGGAAATGGTCCTTTTGTTTCTTTAAGAAAGAAAGGTCCAGGTGTGTTTTTGGGTTGCTCATTTCGCTTTGTGGCCATCATCTGATGAAGACGTGGTGGGATTTTGGCAGCTAACTCCTTGTATCATCTCAGCCCCAGGAGGATAGCTTGTCTCAGGAGGAGCAACGTGCTCGCCTTGGAAGCAAGACGACGTGGAGCAACACAGGTTTGATCCCTGGGTCTGCGCTTAGAAACCTCTGGGTATTAAGCACGTTATGAATAACCTATCATATCATCTCAGCGTATTTTTTTATTTAGTCCAATAAAATCCATGAATACTTTTGTATTTTGTGCGATTTTAAAACTACACTAACACATTGTCAAACATCTCTTGGCTTTATTGTGTGTCAATATATCCTGCTTTGGGATGAGGAGAAGATACAGCACCCCATCCTCTCTGCTGGTTGGAGAATAGGGCAGGGGGGCTTCTGGATATTGTGTATGGGAATTCTTGGCCATCTATAGAGATTTGTTTGGGAAGGTGAACAGGTGGATCTTGTTTTTTGGCGGGCGATTGGGGCGCTGTTCAGATTGGGGTGGCTTTTAAGGTCTTTCCAGAGTTTTTCTCTAGGTAGTTGAGGCCAGGTATTAGAACTGACCCCCACCAGAGGAGTTTGGAGGGAGGAGCTATTTGAAGTAAAAGCTGTATGCTGGAAGGTAGCTGTAGATACATGGTGCACCTGCCAACTTTACTCCCTAAAATCAGGCTGCACCTCCTGAGAAAATAAAATAGGGCATAACCATACAGATGTACCTGCCACCTGTACTTCTCCATTGATGTCCTGGGGCCAGAGGCATCTGCAGGACTGGCCGCCAAGGCAACCCTTAGGCCAGGTGTTTGCTGATGTAAAAGATGTCACTCTAGATGAAAATGCATCTATTCTTATGTAGGACTTCCTCAATTACAGGAAATCATGGACTACAACATTTTTTAAAATTAAAAATATATTTGAACTCGATTAAAGAATGAAAATGGCTTTTATACTTCCTGAAATTCTCTTTGACTGCCAATTTCCAAAAGAAGGAAGTAAAATGTGTCTGCCTCATACACCTATCTGCAGACGTGGTAAGTCTCCTTAGTGCCACCCTTGTTACACGCGATCCATCTATATACATGACTGAACCTGACCTTTGCTTGACCTGGGGTTGTTGCAGGCATCCCTGGGCAAGGATGATGTTGGCTTGTGTCTTCTTATGAGTGGCAACTTGGTCCACTGGCAATGTGCTAGCCTGGCACTGTAGCCCTCTCCCCCCTGCCCCTGCAAGTCTCACTTCTTTCTGGCAGGAGATACGATATAGCAATGTTGATAATCAAAATACCCCTGGAATCTGCTGCTTTACTACATGGGGTAGTCTGCTGCTTACCGATCCAATCACACCTGAGGTTGGTAGCCTCCTCTAAAGAGATTTCTATAGGCAAAAAGCTCTATACTGAAAAGAAACACGAAAAGAACTCAAACAACCCCTCAGCTTCTGCTCCCCCCTCCTGCACACTCCTACCCACCCCAGCTCCTCTACCCCCCCCCTGCGCTCTACTTGTAACCCCCTGGGTGTATCCTCCGTGTAAAGATCTGCACTGTTTCCCAGCTTTCTTCTTGCCTTTTCAATCCCATGCATAACTTGATCATTTTATAATCCGCACTAAGTGGAAACTTACATACTGTGCAGTCAGCCATTATTATTTACTAGCAGAAGTACCCGTTCTCTGAACGGTTTCTGTAGACAGACATGATAACACTGACCCTGTAGGTCGCTGTTCCGATTTGCTGAACGCTTGATGTGCTTTGCACCCAGAAGTAAACTGCACTGAGAATGGGCGCGTGTGACTTGCTGACATGCCGCGAAGCAGACTTTGGGGGCGCCGAGAGTTGGTGTGCTGCTGCATATTGGCACCTTCTGCGCTCTCTCCCCACCTGTCGCCTACTCCCTCGTGTGGTGCAGTTTGTTGCTGTGCATTGCGATGCAAATATCTTGGAAACCGTGCATCCTAGGACCTGGGACTCGAGTTTTTGTTCCTGATGTCGAGACCGGTCCCACATTGATGTTTCGATGATTTCAGGCAACTGTCTCATGTGTGAAGGTGCTGAAACCACGAGAAAAGGGTGGGGTGTCCAAATGTCATGTAGCCAGTAATGTCCGAAGGGTCTTAACAGGTAATTATGCAAAATGAGGTGCAGATTGGTGAAACAGTGTGGAATTGTATAATGAACAATGCTTCACCAAGTCTCAAACGCACAAACACATTTTGACTTGTACTGAAATCCGGGTAACAGGGTTGGGTGTCCAAATGCCATGTAGCCAGTAATGTCTGGAGGGTCCTAACAGGTAACTTTTTAAAATGTGGTACAGGTTGGTGAAACGATGCGGAATTGTATAAGGAATGCTTCACCAAGCCACAAACCCATTTTGACTTGTGCTGAAATCTTGGGAATGGGGTGGTGTGCCCAAATGTCATGTAGCCAGTCATGTCCGGAGGGTCCTACCAGGTAACTATATAAAATGTGGTGCAGCTTAGTGAAACGCTGTGGTATTATATAAGGAACAACGCTTTGCCACAAACCCACAAACCCATTTTGACTTTTGCTGAAATTCGGGGGAGAGGGGTGGGTGTCCACATGTCATGTAGCCAGTAATGTCCAGAGGGTCTTAACAGGCAACGATGCAAAATCTGGTGCAGATTGGTGAAACGGTGTGGAATTGTACAAGGAACAACACTTCACCACAAATCCTGCCACAAACAAACAAACACATTTTGACTTTTATAAATAGAGATATATTACAGAACAAAAAGAAGACAGCCCAAAACAGGGTGAGAAAGAAAAGGTAACAGAACAAAAGAAATGTTAACTGGAAGATACTTAACACATTTCTGCAGTAGCATCAAGTGTTTCTGAGCACTCTACAATCAAATCACACAACGGTGCCCAAAAAGATAAAATCGGATTAGAAAACAGGACCATACATAATGACTCATTAAAGGTTTGGCGATAATTACTGAATTACTGCCTAAATCGTTTACCGTCACCGCCACTCAGACCCATGAGCATACCACGGGATCAGGAGTGGTGACAGACAGGGCGGTGTAATTCCCTGTTTCATCTTGATGTGGATGTTGGCAGATTTATCACTAGGGTTAATTCTTCTGCAGTAAATCCGATGATTTTTGGAGTAAAAGTGGAGGATTTTCCTCCAGCAGAAAGCTTGAGGTCAATATTACACTTTTCCCCCAAACTCGGAATTCTGCGGTGCTATAAAAATGGCAGTAATTCCGTTAGCATCCCAAAAAGTGGCAGTAACAAAAGGATCACCGCTTTTCTACCACACTGCCAAACTCGGAATGAGGCCGATAATTCCTATTGAAGAACAAAATTGAGGTAACAGCAAACGATGGCAAAATGACAATGAAATAAGGAGCACCAATACTGAGAAAGTTTCAGACCAGAGGCACTAAACGCTTCGATTGATAGACTTCCCAGAAACCAACAAAGTAGCCACGTGTTTGGCTGTTTATTAAAACCCACTTGTTGAGATAGAATCCTCACTGCTACTGGTAACCGATTACCAGCGGAAGCAATCCAGGAGGATGTCATATTTGCGTGTCTTGTTTCATCTCGAAACGCAAAACATCTTAATTGCCAAAAGCCCACTGGGAGTGGTGGATTTTGAGCTGCAGAGGATGGCTGTTTTAGTCATCCAGCTATGTATCCATGGCACGTCACTTTGAACTGCATCTTGGGTGGCAGTGATGTGGTGCGGCACTCGTGCGATATGGTCCACGCTCAGCATGGTTTCCCCCAAACTCGACAGTCGCCGGGAGGATGGCGCAGAAGAAACGCGCTCGCCTTGGAAGCAAGGTGACGCAGCGCAACACAGGTTCAATCTCTGGGTCCGCACTTAGAAAACTCTGGGTATTAAGTGTGTTATAAACAACCAATTACAATACAATTACCAATCATCCAGTGGCGGAGGGGAATTCTCAGTGGTAGGTCCTGTACTCTGGAACCTCCTTATCCTCCGCATTGTATGATCTTGTCACAGGATCATCCAGTTCAGAATGGTGGTCAGGCCCTGGTCACACAAAGCTGCAGGCCTCTTTTGCGTCTTCTAAGGTCCAGCAAACTGTCATGAATGTTCAAATGTTTTGATTGTACTCTTTTTAAGCTGCAAGGACATTGGGTGCCCAGGCCATAAACCTACATGAGAAAATGGCCAGCTGGCCAGTGGCATGCTCTCCTCCAGGGATTGAAGATAACATCACAGCTGAGAAAGGCACCACTGCTGCCCAATTAACACCCCTCTGTTTCCTCAAATATTTCTTCATGGATTTCCCCCAATGCCCTCTTTTTCCCCTGTCTCACTACTACACTCTCGCCACACACTCTCTAACACAGTGGTATTCAAATGTTTTTATGCTGAACCCCCCCTTGAGTAGAAATATAGGTGCCATGCCCCCCCCCCGTGAGTACAAATATTCTAAACGGCCTTCCCAGATGCCACATTTGCTTATATTTTCAATCAAAAGCAGTCACTCTA
This sequence comes from Ambystoma mexicanum, assembly GCF_040938575.1. NCBI lineage: Eukaryota > Metazoa > Chordata > Amphibia > Caudata > Ambystomatidae > Ambystoma > Ambystoma mexicanum. The sequence continues at coordinate 503,884,197 of NC_090938.1, forward strand.
TTCCTTGTTTGTAGAACCTTGCGGGGCCTTTGACATGCTTCAGCCCCCCCCCCACCCAGGGGGGCCAGCCCCACAGTTTGACGACCCTACACCTTTCCTTGCACCCCCTCTGACTGTTCCTTTTTTCAGTAAGGTTCCGAAAACGAAATTCATTAACATCTAGCTATGCCACGCAGCACCCTGTGGCACCTGGTTTGCTCTGGCGTGGGGTGGTTTCATTTGCAGCGAGCGATCCACACAAACCCTAAAGCATACTAAATAAATAAGTAGGAGGAGATGAGGTCTAGAGCGTAACATAGGACCTGGCTGCCTGGGTTACAATCATCGCGTTGGCACGTGACCAAAACAAAATAATAATAATTGTGTGATTTTGGGCACATCAGTTCATCTCCAGGCATCCCAGATTGCAAGTATGTGTGATATCATTATTTATAAACGATATCTGAACAGTACAGTATCCCAGTTACTTGTCCCTGTTACTTTACACCGAGTCCTTGCATTAATATTATTATAATTATCACTACTAGGGTTTTTATTGAGCGCTGACCTAGCTTCAGCTAGCAAGATTCTGGTTTTTGGAACTGGTTCTCAATGTACCACACACACCACCATCATGTTCTAAGCAGAGCACTTTGTGTTCTCTTGGACGCGCTACCACTCTCCTTGAGAGGAGGCCTGCATTATATCAAATACCGGGAAACACTGGTCGCTCCAGTATTGCGTTATCACCCTGCGGTGCAGGCAGGAGGCCTGCGTCATCGCTCCAAGATGGATTCCTCAATGGTGGCAGGGGGCCTGTTTTCCATGGGAGGCCTTCAAGGCGAGCCCTAGAGGGCCCTCTAGGTTGTGAAACACCTGGCCTGGGTGACGCGCGGGCCGGGCGTGCAATGAACAGCGTTATTGTGTGCACAGCTGAGCAGAATAGGAACATGATCATGTCTCGCTTTATTACACAGACCTGGCAGAAGGTGTACAATCCAGACTAAGGAGACCTATGTTAGCCGGGGGAGTTGTGCAGGTTTCGGTCTCTGTATATGCACTGAATGTCCTCCTCTATAAACAGGCCGCACTGGCTGCTTTCTTTGCCTGTTTATCGCTCATTGCCTGAGCCAAGCACCCAAATAATATGAAAAGAAATGGCTCATGCAGAACACATGCTGTGACTAAACGACTTATTAAAAGATGTTATTTAAGCATTCAGAGGGCATTACTAGGTGGTAATGACGCTCTGTCAAATGTAAAGGCCCGAGCGAAACAAGGGCATTTGAGGAAGGGGGCAGTATTGTTATTAGAACATTTTACCCAATGAGGGTCGAATATTCTGTTTAAGTTAAGAGTTAGAATGGAGAAACTTTGAAAGGTTATCATCATGCTATCAGTCATTACTGCCCTCTGCCAGTGCATTGCCTGCAATGGCACTGCCAACATTCCTGTGTTCTAACTAAGCTTTCTAGTCTGCGGTTGCTCACAGTAAACAGGGAGCGTTGGTGTCAGGAGCCACTGGTAGGGGTGGCCGGCGAGCGGGAGCGTTGACACGGTGCTTCTCATCGGTTTGTCAATGGTGGCCATCACATATGGCACATCGTTGCTGGGTAGGTTTTGACGTGGCGTGTATTTGAACTGATGTTAACTGTTCCTACGGCCGGGTGCTGTGTTATGGCGTTGTTCCGCGTCGCATCTGTAATGGTGGCTGTGATTTTGGAGCTCAAAGGTTTGTGACGCACTGGGAAATCTGCAGGCTCTACCAGTTCTTAGAGCCCGCAGATTGACCCCTCGCTGGACTGCACTGAGCACGGGGCAGAATGCGAGTGGATTATCCAACCAATTGCATGATGCTCATTGTGGGCACATTGTAAGTTTGCCCTTTGCCATCAATTAAACTTGCAAGTTGCTCTCCGTCCAGCTCTCCAGCTGCTGAGCTATCATTCCAGTTTAACACACCAACCTGGTCTGGGGCAGGAACATTCAAATGAAATCTCACTCTAAATCCGGCCCATCTATTTCTTATTGGATGCAGAGCGGTCAACCCGTATACATGGCTTATAATGTTTCCTTCAGTTCAACACATGTGTAAAGGGCACCCACCTCAATCCAAAAGAGGCTTGTATTGATGTGTCATATCATCTTGTAGATTATATTTTCTAAGACCAGAGATGATAACGTATATATGCATAGGTGGGTAGATATCAACTGTGGGGATGTATTAGTATTATTAATAATAATAATAATAATAATAATAGATTATTTATTGAGCACAGATCTAGCTCCGCAAAGCAATGGAACATTTCATAATCATAGGGGGTAGAATGCGGCGAGGGAAGCAGAGAAGCAATGGAGCAGGGAGCTACCTACAAGGGACGGGGAGGGCAGGCCATTTGCTATCAAGGGATCTACAAGCAACCAGGGGAGGAAACAGTGGGGACCAGATCACACAGTCTCAGGTAGGATGGGGAGTGGAGGGAGTGTGGACATAGGTGTCAGGGAGGCGTCATTCCTTGAAGAGGAGGGTCTAGAGCTCCTCCCTGAACTTTAGAAGCGAGGGGGCGAGTCTGATGTTGATGGGGAGGTGGTTACAGAGTCTTGGGGCCTAGACAGAGAAGGTCTGCCTTCTGGTTCTTCCCTTGCTGCACAGGTGTAGTTCAAGTCTGCGCATGCCCTGACTTCTGGTGTGATGTAGGCCTCTGGAGACTCTGAGCTTCTCAGGGAGGTAGCTTGGGGCCTTGTAGATGATGCAGCAGGATTTGAAGATGATACGGGCTTGCAGCGGGAGCCAGTGCAGTTCAGTGAGGGTCGAGATGATATGGACGAATTTGCAGAG